>NW_017100229.1:72784-160963 GCF_001263275.1 Habropoda laboriosa | reverse complement strand
GAAGGAAAGAGAAAAGGAACAAGTTCCAGTGGAGAACCTGTTCGACACAGACCGTGGTAATATATTATGGGGATCAGGATTTGTATGAAGAGAAGTGTGTAACCCTAGCTTAACGCTAATACCGGGCAATCAATCATACAGCCGAGAAGGAGAAACGTTTCGAATGTAGTCTTGAACCTGAAGAAAACGATCTTACACGAGTTCAACTCGTATTATCAATCTTCTTCGTTTACTCTCTGCTTTTAAAGTGTTTCAAATATTCTTCGTGTACAGTGCTCGTCAAAAGTTTGCAATCACTGTGCATTGCAATTTAGGTGGGAATTTTATGAAAAGGAATTTGCAACTTTGAGAAACATTTAACAAATTTTTTTGCTATTTTAAAGAAGCAGATTGCTGTTGAGCTTTAAAACATTAATTCCAAACTTAAATAAAATTGAAAAGAGATTAGATATTTATTAATTAATTATATTTCACATGAAACTTTGGGTTTAAATTGATGAATCACTCAAATGACAATATTTCCTTCTTCCAAACGAGATTCTATCGACACTATTATAAATTGACAAGTGACTCGAAAATTTCAGTCACCGATGTATAGCACATCTATCAATTTCCACGAAATTAATTGCAAAAGAGGAAAGAATGCAAAAAAATCAAAACTGTCCATCAAAAAAAGAACAGAAAATTTTATCTCTGGAAATATCCGAGCGTGATTTTCACTGCACGAATTCCATTCTTTCCGCCATAATAACGCGGTGGAAATACCGCTCGGATGACGTACCAACAGCTACGTTCCGTGACGAAACGATTTCTGCATTCCACGGCCGGGCTATCGATACCAATTTAAATTCCAACGCGGTGGCGGGCGTACATCGATGCTCTTCGTGACTGTGCTCCACGAAGGGCTCGGCCCTATGGCGGTCCCGTAGCATTTCGCCCCTATTTACTATTTGCCTCGACCCCAACCGGGGGAAAATCGTGTAGAAATGGCTCTTAATTACACCGATCCTATTGAATTCGCCACTCTCCGCGCAGCAGTGCCACGTGCGCTAACGCTACAACGCTGTTTTTTTTCTTCTTTTCCTTTTTTTCCTCGGTGGGCACAGTTTGCATTGTCCTTTCCACCTCTCCACTTTCTCTCTTCCCTTTCTCGGTTTACCCGTTCGCGAATTCCGACGATTTTTCTTGTTTTTTTGGCGGGAGGAAAAAAGAGGACGGTAACTTTGGACTGTACACGTCGCCGGAAATTGGAACGAGACTTTTCAATTGGAAATTGGTAGTTACGCCGATGGAGATCCTTTTTAAAGTGTTCCAACTGGCTGGTAAACTTTTTTCGGGGAAATCATTCGCCACGGGTTGTCCCGGTGCCAACTTTTCAGTTACGATATTGAAAAATTCTAGATCGGTTGAGAGAATCTCACCGATTCGGTGCCAGTTTTCTGCGTGGACGTAAGTGGAGCATCTGTTGTCGATATTGAAGTGTTTTCTTTTTTTTGTTGTTGTTTGGTTTTTAAAGAAAGTTGAGTATTTCCTTCGGGTAGGTAAGAAATTCTCAATCTTCGCGGCTTCTGCGTACCGACAGCTCGTCGTTCTTGATAAGTATGAATCAATCACGAACGTCGATACCACGGTGGTATAGTGATCAATCAAGATCTTCGTACGTATCTTGCTATTAATCAATATTAATTTCCTACTGTAGCAAGATACGGAACAATCCAAGTTCTAAGCTCGAACAATTCACGTGAATTCCATTCACTTCCTGTTCAGATTACGTACAGATTTTATACTTCGCAAACACCCTTCGCTATTGTCAATACAGAAGATTCTCTCTTTAACCCTTTGCACTCCAATGGCGCTTTTATGGCGACACGCGTAATTACTTTGGAGAAATATACAATTCGGACTTTTTTTTATATTATTTTATATTACCAAAATAATGCAAATTAACACAAGAAATACAAATAAATAAATTCGTAAACACTAAAAATCCTTCTTTTTTTTTTTCAAGACAAAACTTTGGCTTTCCAGAAGTTTCACTCTTAATCTTATCAAAAAATGCTCGGAGTGCAAAGGGTTAAATTTCTAAAAATTTATCGATTCCTAAACTATACAATATCTTCGAAGAAGAAACCCGAAAATTTCCGGAGATATGGGAAGAAATGAATAAATTTTAATATTTTGCTCTGAAAGTCAGCATCAGGAAACATTACTTATGAAACCATAAATTATAACCATCGTAGAACAAAATTTGCAATGTAAATACCACCTAAAAATTTGCAAAACATAGTTGTTCAATTAAAAAATTAAAAGTAACCACTGACACTCCTTTAAATCCTGCAAAGATTCTTCCACAAACAGCCAGCACTCGTAAAACACTATCTCCCCCTCTAAACAACCCCTGATATTTCTGCTCTTTTTACCATCAGCCATATTTCACCAGACCATCATGGTTCTTATCACCGAGGTCCCCGAAAAATATTTTCCAGCGTATCGGCGATCAATTGATTCGGACGTAGAAGCGAAGACAGTTCCTTTTCACGTTCTCGAGGACGATGAATATCAGGAGATATACCAAGAGAGGGAATCTCGTGGCATATAATCTAATAACGAGTTTTTGTCCGCACGTATATATCGTGCACACGTCCTTCTATACACAGGGGTGGCTCGTCACCGAACCACCCCCTTCCGCTCCGTCCATGGTCCTCTCTGCATCGACGTACGGCTGGCAGACAAGCCTGATTCCTGGCCTAAGTTCGGTTAGCCCTCTTCCATTGTGCATTAGCATCTATTCAAGCTGGTAATCGAATCCTGCCGAGATAGCGAACTTTCGCGGGGGATTTGCGGTTGACTTTTGGCATTTCCTCTTTGGCTCACAGAGACTATAGATACGCCCAGTCACGACTGCATTAACGCCTACGAATGTTCCGTGGTATCGCGGGACTTTGCTGGAGTAATGCTTGCACATTGTTCTCCTGCACCCTTTCTGAGAAGAAAATTCGCCCATTTTCTGGAGTGAACCGGGATATTCATTTTTTGGGCTGTTTGCAGAATGGTTGCATGTCGTGGAATCAGAAAATTAGGTATTTCAGCATTCCCTCTGGTAAGAAAATTTGTAAATTTTGCGAAGTGAGTGGAGATATTAATTTTTCGGTTTGAAGAATGATTTTACATTGTGTAATCAAAGAATTAGGTATTTCAGCATCTCCTCTGATAAAAAATTCGACAATTTCGTAACGGCGATGAAGCTATTAATTTTTTCTTTGTTCTATTCCCAAAGCAAATGGAAGTTCGCCAAAAAATAGGAATCCAGAATTTACTTGAACTCTACGAGACGTATCTAGTCTCGTTTTCACAGAAACGCGGTTGTAGATGGTGCACGCAGATAGCTCACGGTCTTTTTTATTTCGCTCTCAGCCCACCCCTAGCTCGTTTATCACGTACACGAGGGCAACGTGTATATTTTGAGGGTTGAAGCGAACGGAAAGGCTGGAAGTGTCTCTGGCCACCTTATCTCCGCCCTGAGAGCGCGTATGCTAAATTGAATATGAAATTATGTGGCTTATCGCCCTCGTGGATGCACGGAAATGCGATAGGACAGTGCTAAACGAGTCCCCACTAGACATCATCCTCGAATTTCCTCCAATTCTTCGCTTAAATAACTCTCATCGACGTTTAATATTCGTAGAATCATCATTTGCAAATTCTAACCTGATTTCCAACTCGAAATTTCTATTTTCAACCCTTTCTAACTCGTACGTCTCACTTGAGTACTCGAACAAATATTGATCTCCATTCCAAAGCGTTAATTCATGGTCAATGCTCCAAATATATACTAACTCTTTTTTTTTTTGCGTGTAAAGATTGTCTGATTTTTTGTGTTGACAGTGGACTTACCAGTTTTGACTTGGTACTTCAAGGTGGTGGAACAATCGATGAGAAGTTGCTGAAGAGTCAGGCCAGTATCGGGAATCTCGAGGTCCAGGAGACGCATCATGTCCGAGGGATGATGGAAATCGAGCACCTTCGCGTTTCTATCGCTCGTCGATTTAATGAAATCCAACAGAATATCCACCACCTTCATCAGGAACTCCCTGGTTGCCGGGTAGCCCTCGGCATTGTGCGGCAGGATATCTGAGGGCAACAAACATACGGGGTTCGAACAATGGATACCCACCTATCTTTCCAATTTTTAATATTCTTTCTTTCAGAAACTACCGTTCCCTTGATGTCTTCGAAACTACAACTGTCAGTGACTAGTTTTCCTCTCGAAGTATCCTCTTTTGCATATCTCTCTTCTTCAACTTTCAATTTCCCCTCTAAATGTATTTTTGTAATTTCGAAAGTAAGCTATTTCTAATATTCTTTTGCATAAAATACTGTTCCCTTGATAACTCGAGCGAATAATTTTCCTCTAGAGACATTTGCTTCTTCAATTTTTCCTGAGGATATTTTCGTCCAATTTCGAAGATGTCAAGGCAACGATAACAGGTGGACCGCACAAGCTACGACATCGATTAAAAAGTAATGGTAAAGACGGCTAATTGTCTACGGTGACTCTCTAATTGTTATAATCAAGTGAAATCTCTTCTACGACAGCGACATCGATTGATTCTTATACCGTTTATCATCGAGAGCGGCGCGCACCATCGTTTCGACCTACCGTCGGCTCTCCGACGTCCTTCGCAGAAAACGTAATTTTTTAGAATGATTTCACCTCATCAAACAATTGAAAGTATAGACCTATATTGACACACTCTCACTTGTTTGGTGGGATGACACCATCTCACATCGTTGCCCACTTCGTCCTCCTCTTCTTCGTCCTCTTCATCCTTAACGTTCCCTCACGAGTTACTTCTTTCACTGTTCCAAAACTTGCATGCCGTTCCACACGCGAATCATGCACCATGTACGAACGATTTCAAAGCAAAATCCGACAAACGTGTAGAATTAATTTCGTAGAATATCGACAAATTTCTAATTTCTCTGTATGCGAAGTGAAATAATCAAGTACCGAAAGTATAATATAAGAGAGGAATCTCTTCCGAATCTCGTCTTAAGATAGCAATTTTTTAGCCCTGCTCCAGCGAGGATAACGCAAACCGTCTGCAGCGGGACATTTCAATGTGCTCGTGGTAAATCCTTGGTAGATTGAACTGTCCTTCAGTCGCAGGACGACCATAAAGTATCCCGCCGAATAAACCACCCTTCGTTTCCCCATTGCATTAAGAAGATCCCGTGGATAAACAGAACGACGACTCAGCAGCCATGCTTTAAAGTCATCGTTACCTTACCGCTCCAACAATAACGAGCAAAAGTAAATTCTCTCGTAAATAACACTTAAAAAAAAAACAATTAACACTTGTACCAAAATAAAACACTAAAAAAAATTTGGATTAAAAGTGTTCTAAGATAGACGTATCTCTCGGAAGATGTGTAAAGCTCCTGCACGATGGGATAAGTGTAGTTTTCAATGATCGAGAGAACGATGAATGAGAATCGGATGGAAAAGGCAGGAGAATGGAACCTTATGGGGAATCGTTCTGAGCTGATAGTTAGACAAGGGAAATCCCTGGCTTCCAAGGGCTCTGCTTCAGCTAATCCAGCTCTATCAATCTAACGTCTGAGAAAAAAGAGACCGTCGGGACTCTTTCTTCGTTTACGGCATTCTCCTCTCTCTCCCTCCCGATGGAAAACGAATGATCGAGCCTGCAATAAATACCCCGAATCCCGTGACAAGTTTGTGTATCGAGGTAAACGTTAATGGTTGCAGTTAAATCGCGCAAGATATACAATCGAACGATGCATCAGTTGCTGGCTGAATTACAGGTTCGAGCTTAATCTACGCGGAACTCGTACACCGTTTGGCACCAGATGCACCGGACCCCCGGCTCGTGGCTTTAATCAAAGCGCCTTCTAGGGGTTGTTACACGCGGCAATTAGTTCCGGCGATTTATAAGCGGGATTACGGGGTTAATTTATAGCAATGAAGAAATGGAGCAAGGTTGCTTGGACCTTCGAAGAAGCTCACTGCTGATCGAGATTTTCAATCCTTCTGAATTCTTTGTGGAAACAAGCGCTTGTAACAACGTTCACAGCGAGTGACTGAGTTTAGATTGTCAGAGACGTGAGAAGAGAGTGTTTCTGAGGAGTTAATATGATTGTGTATTTATAGGAATTTATGTGTATTACAGTTTCGTCTTAACGAGTAATTGTTGATTGGAGCATACTTAAAAATTGATTCTCACTTTTAAACAGTGTCTTATCGGTGTTCGGCACTTGGCAAAACGCAAACAGAATCACGACAACAAACCCTTCCGCCCTTTCTGCGGCGTGTAATCTGTCCTCAGCCACTCGTCGACTACGAGACTCTTCGGGCCAATTCTAAATCCTCTATTATTATGCACCCTTCCGAACTGCGAGTCTCGCGAAATCAGGACAATATTGTGACTCCCGGATTTCATTCTCGAGAAGCCAAGGCTCCGGTCTAATACGTAGGGGAACGGGCCAATGTACGCGATAATTTGTGTATATTTCCGATTAAATGGAACACAATGTTAATTTTTTTTTGTCTAATTTTGGTTAACCGTTCTTTGGCATTACGGTGGTTCTGCTAATTGCCTTGTAATTTAATTAGAATTAATTTCGTCAAACAGGTCAGGCGCGAAGAAGTGAATAGCGGTAAGTAGTTAAGGCCCGTATGTGGTCAGACACAGAGTAAACGGAATGTATGAGAGATTAGCTTCTATTCTACTGTAATTTGGCTATTTCAACTATTCTTCAAGCTACAGATAGTCATATTCACGGGCAATTGTATCATTTGAGACGTAGACTGAATGTAATTCAGTTAATTTGTGTTTTTAGTAGCACGAATAATCTGAGAATTGTGGAAATTTCACAATCAACTTGTTCACGATTTCAAAAATAACAGAAGAATAGAGACGTTATTATCGACTAATTCTACGTGTAATTTATCAACTACAAAGCATGCTAGAATGTCTAAGAAAAATTAGAAACATCTCCTCGTCGAACTTACCCGAATATTTCAAGTTACAGTGCTCCCTGGAGAGCGAGTACGTGTTTTCGGAGCTCATTAGTCTGGTTGGCGAGTGTGTCCGGGCGAAGTTCTGAAATTCACAATGAAATTCTGTGTTTCTTGGAGCCGTAATCACGTAGGAAAACATTTATCACAGACATCAGTGCAAAATCTACCGTAACACGACAAAAAAAAAACACGTCTTTTCTGAAAAAACCTGTTGACGAAAGAAACCAAAAAGTAGAAGTAGTAAAAGCGTTACAAAGTGGAATCATAAAAATATCATTCCTCTTTTCTTTTTCTCATTCAAGTAACGAAATAATCAGGAAGTAACAAAGAAAGAGTAGATTTAAAGAAAACGAAGAGCTACGATTGTCGTAGCGGCAAAGAATTGTAAAATGAACAGAGAGAAAGAGAAAAAGAGAAAGAAAGAGAGACGATGAATGACGTGCAGCGAGATGGGAATGCCTTACATATAAGTATTCCTTGATCGCTGTGATTTTAGTGCCGATCATTTGCACATTGTCCATGTCTCTGCTTGTGCCCCTCGCCTCAGTCCCTACAACAATCAACAACAGTGTCCGCTTCAGTGTCGAGCTTTTCGTACTTTCGCGCTTCTTTTTTTCTTATTATTATTTTGTTTATTTTCCAGCGAGAGCTTGACAGAAATTGCGCAACTGCGAAGCGAGAATTAAACGCTGAAGGAGCACCGCAGGCCGAGCGACCAAAGAAACATGGACAGAGAGCATTTTGCATTCGATTTCTTTTCATTCCTTATTCATTTTTTTTCTTTTTTCGTTCGTTTTGCGTTTCATAATTATCTTCCGATTCTCGTGTGAAAAACAGCGAGGTTGCGTTTGTACAAAGAATTGTATGTCGTTGCTCTCTGAACCGATCGACTGGTCCTTGGAGCGAGTAAAGAGGCAAGCGATAGATCATCCTGAAGAGATCAGGCACTACGGATCGCTCTACCGAAAGACAAATAATTCGAAATTAAAATTCTCGGACAGAAAGAAACAGTGCAAGATTATTCGACCGGTGGTAATGAAGGAGAGGTAAGTAAGTGAGTCGTGCAGTTTTCATTCAAGTGTTTCGTACGGTACTAAGAAAGAAAGAAAAAAAAGACACTATACCCACAAACGTGCAATACAATTTTCACACGTCACAATACAAATCACGTTCGTGGGTATTTCTCCGTGACACACTAATCAGAAGAAATGAAGCGAGAATGAGAAATGCGTGAAAGCGAGAGAATTGTTCGAAATTCGGTACTCGAGAAAGTTTCGAAAAATAAAAAACAAGAGAAACACAATTTCAATCCTTAAAAACCATCTCGAGCACTCCTCTAAACCGCCAACAAAGGAAAAAACAGGGTACAATCAAGGTGACAAAAAAAGAAAAAAAGAAAGGGTGCAAACAGAGAACTCAGCAAAGAAACACTCACCAAGATCCTCTCCTTTCCTCCTGCAAGCGTTCCACAGAGAGAGAGAGAAAGAGAAAGAGAGAGCACGGAAGCTGCTTGGTGTCGGTAGCTCGAACGGGGGATGGAAGCTGTCCTAGCGATGGAAAAGGACTTCGAGGATGGATCGACGACAGACTGGTGAAGCGACGACGGGCTTCGGGGTGGTTTCCAAGGGACTGCTTCCAACCGAAAACGCCTGGACGACTCTCGAGCCTCGGCCTGACTCGGCCTGCCTCGAGTCTGCCTGACCCAGTTTCTCTCTCTCGTACAACCCACGCATCCACCCCCGCCTGACCGTCCAAAGGCGGTTGTTTTCGCGTAGGCGTGGCCATAAACCTCGGCGAATACCAGAGGTCGCGGTGGAGTACACGAGGGTGGCACGGTAGGCGTGTTCTACCGTCGCCAATCCCTGTTCGAACGTCACACCGACGTGACGTATCGTGCCGTCCGTTCTCCCTTATCTCGTTTCCTCTACTAGCCCCGAGATACCGTAAGGTGGTGGTCTCCGCGTGTGCGGGCACACTCGCCACAGGGAATACCAGCCGTTTCTTCCCTTTTATATGTTTACGAATGTACTCTAACGTGGAACCGATGGGATTCTAGGGAGGCTACTTAGCCGCGAAATCTCCGGCACGCTTGTGCCCGAGATACTGCACGCCGGAGGGATGACTCTGGTTCGAAGCGGAGAAGATGCTTCCGCGGCGCCCTTTGAGAGAGGCACTCGTTATCGACAGAAATTATTCCGCTCGCGGATACGGGGCAGAGATCACCTGTGAGAAATATGTCGTCTAATATGGAATGTGGGTCAGAATGGCAGATCGGGGTGAATACTTTTAGTGGATTCAGGGATTGGAATCTTCGATGTTTTTGTACACAGGGTGTTTCTTAAATTGTGATACAATTGGAACGTAGGTAATTCTTCGTGTACGATGTCAGTCGAACATATCAACAATCGAATTTGAATATTTGGGAATATTGGGTAGCCGCAATCTGCTTGCTTCAGCAAGAACAGATATCTCAAGATGTCACTGATTTTATAGGGAAGCCGTGTCATTTTTCAACCGCTAAAGGATGGGTTAGGTTGGAGTTTTATTACTCCTGCAGGCGCAGATTCTACTTCAGTATTGTTTCAGCTGCTAGCCGGTGCAGTTCGTTTTCAGTTTCGCGTCCAAGTGAAAAGTTTCATCTCCCTTACATAGAGCTACGAAAGATTCTCGACAAGGTAGGTCATCGAAAAACGTCCCGTGCAAAAATTTCACCTATTTACTCCTTCAAGGAGGTCGGAGTTTCCAAAAAAAATTCATAGCGTATCCGTGACTCTTTTCGCGCCAAGGGATTCGACGATCCTCTCTCGATACCCAACATCCTTGCTGCCTCTTACCTTCCTGTCTCCTCCGGAAAAACAACGATGAAACGTGACGGAACGAAGCGGGGAAAGAAAGAAAGGAGAAACAAAAATTTCGATTGCTGATTTCTTCGGTGGAAAATGTCGCGACGCATGCGTTTCGTTGCGAAGGGGTTGAGGACTTGGTGACACGAGGAAGAGAGAGAGAGAGAGGGAATAGGGACATCGAGAGAATGACGAACGGAGAAAGAGGAAGAAACAGCGGTAGACGAGGGGGTGGGAAGGACAAAATGGACGGCAGCCAATCGGACGACGGGACAAAATGGCCGACGGTGAATTTAATCAATACTTCCTCCGTCCTTCGTGCGAGGGTGGAGGACAGGGCGAGACCCAGAAAGTGCCAGGGACGTAACATCTCGTCGTCGAGCGTACGTAATCGCGTCATTGAGGTCGATACACCTTGTACCTTTCTCATATGTTCCTCAGACACCCGTTATATGTGCCTGGCGAAATGTGAGTTACCTCCTTCTGTAGACGAGGTTCCTTGTTTCTCGCTCTCGTGACTACTTTGAATACACGTACATACATATACACACGTGGCTATAAAAGGGTGCAGTTTGAAAGAGAAGACGCCTTTCGTACAGGAAAAGAAGAAGTGTATTGTTTGCCTTTACTCTGGTGGCTTTTGTTCGATAATTCGTCACGTTACTCGCTCTGATAGGCAAATTGGACTTCCCACGTAGAGATATCGATCATCTTGTTACATCACAGAGGTAACACGTCTTCTGGTGATAAACCATCGAGCGATCTTATCAGAATTTTTCTTAAATTCAATTTCTTCTTATTGCAAAATTTACATTATTTCGATTTCTCTTTTTTTTTTTTCATTTTTATATCATCGTTTCAATTTTTCTTTCCACTATTAAGCGATATATTTCGTTTTAAGCTCTCACGATATTTCTACGAATTGCTTCGTTAGAAATTTGAAAATTTGCTAACTCGGAGATTTCCGCGAAACGAGGAAATATTTCTGTTTCGAAATAATTGCGCAACTTCGAGAGAGATCGAGTTTATGTCCAACTTCCTTCTCCGCTATTTCCTCCGAGAAACTCCCACTGCTTCCTTCCTCTTCTTCTCTTTTCCTTTTTTCTTTTGCGTGGAAATTCGCGTGAGAATCGCTTCGATCGACCGGGCAAAGTGCGTAATTCGTTTCCCGATAGCAGATCAACGCTGTCGTCGATTTTATTGATCGTTTATTTGTTTTAGCAACACTTCGACACGGAAGTGTTGAAATTCTTAATCTGAGATGTCACCAAACTGAGAAATGTTCAGATTAACGCTGCTCTTATTATCATAATCGCGGGTAAAACCCGATCAAGCGTAAGAAAACACAAAGAACAGGCAAAGTAAATATACCGATAGCTTTAGAATTAGTAAATAGTAAATTAGAAACGAGGAAAGAATCGTGAAAGAATGTCCAAACGACGAAGGAAATTACATACTCCTAAATTCCGAAGCTGAAAACAAAATTTCACGCTTATAATTACACCAAATTAAAGGAATTCTGCAAGAATAGGAGAACGATTCGTACTCTCAGAATGAACATTAATTCCATTAATACCCAAAATTCGATCATTTTCTATCGTTACTACTGTAAAAATAAATTATTAATTTGTCCACGAGAGAAAAAAGGGTAGAATTTTTTGAGCACCGCTCAAGGGCATGATTGAAACACGACGAGGATCGATATTCCGCGTATGCGATAGTATGCATCCTCAGCATTCGCGTGCACGGTTACGCGTGAATGCGAATATTCATGGATGCAGACAACGAGCTCGTTTATCTCGCGGAACGAATTTCGCGCAGCCTAGATTGAAAACCCGGCGAATTTCCCTTTGCACATTTGTCTCGTGGCTGGGTATTTTTCGCCAGGACCGCGGTTCTGGTGCAAAGGTAAATTTCACGACAGGAATTGCTAAAAATTTCGTAGATCGACACACTGAAACAAACATCCTACCTACAATCAGTATGAGAAACGAAAGGAAAGATTCTTATTTATCATGAATATCCAGCAATTTTCTGTCGCCGTCGTCTTCGATTACTCTTATCGGTAAAAACACGGCGATAAGGTTCTTCACGGAATAGCGATTCGGTTCGACGAAACGTAATCGAAGATTTCACATACGGTGAAGAGAATTACTTCATCCCGTTTCGAGAGGTATGGTAATTCTCTCGATCGATAAACCAAGATAAATCTATTTGCACAATATGCAATAAACTGTTTTTCTCTATGAACGAAGATAAGAGAATGGAAAAAAGGTGATCGTTTGTAATGCACAATTTCCTTCGCAACGATTACGATAATCTCTGTGAAATAGTGTTCTGTTTGTCGGTAGTTACTACCTTGGTGATCGTTCATCGTTGACATAAGATATAGATAGTTTAATCTTCCTCGTTCACTGTACTTGTGTTTCTTGTTTTACGAGGCAGAAATTCTGGTTCCCTTAAGCACCCACTTTATCGAGAATTCAACAATTCACTGGAACGATATTGCACAATTAATTAATTAGGGAAGAATGTAGAATCGATGAAATTTTCATCGATCATTTTGACTCTCGAGTGGCCAGTGACCCTCTTACAGAAGAAAACAGTCGTGAATACGAAAGTGTTCTACGTGTTATCTTTCGTTACGCTCTTTGGATTCGTTTATACGTAATCAGACTGTACCAGTTGATACAGCCAATGATAGTTAATGCGATACATACAGTCGACGATCAAACAGTCGGACCAGTGGCGTGCGTCGTAAAGCTGCGAATCTCTCTGTTCACTTGGTGCAATCAGTTCGTTGTGATCAGATCAGAGACACGGGCACTTGATTCTTCAGTCTTCGATTGAAATAAAGAGGTGAGTTGTGGAATCGTTTATTGTACAATTTTATGGAATATTTATGGATGTTCCATGTTTTAAAGAAAATTAGAATGGTAGAAAAGACAAAGTAAGTTAAATTATATGGGACTGTGTCTCTTTTTCTGTATGGAAGAGAGAGAACACTGGAATTAGAAAAAGTAAAATGGTAAGGAGTAATTTAAATTAGGAGAGACTCTTGTTCTCCAATTTGCCTCGTCCAATATTTCTCGATCTTCCATTTTATGCACAGAAACTTTTGCCCTCCATCCAACATTTCTCGATCTTCCATTTTCTGCATAAAAGAAGGAGAAAATTAAAATAATAAAAACCAGAACTTAAATTACAAGAGACTTTGGTTCTCCAATTTTCGTTTCCTTCGGATTTTTCAAATTTACGATTACAAACACCGACATTTACACGTTACATTGGAAAGCAACTGGTGTGTCCGTTCGCGTAATTTACACGCGTGCCCGCGTTTTAATTAAAAGCCGTCAGCCAGACCGAATTAGGTAATGAAATACAACGAGCGAAGAAGTGCATCGCGTCGATCAAAGAAATTCGTCCAAGTTTCGCCTACCTGCGTGTTTTCTCCGCGGTAAAAATCCACAACGTTCGAAGAAAGAAGAAAAAGAGAAAACTTGGAAAAGCGATCATCTAAGAGGGTGGAACCGGTTCAGTGACAATTAGTGGAATTTATCGCGAGGTTTGCTCGTGGAACTCGAGACCAGTTATCGACACACGGCACCCAAAACCGATAACGGATACCAAGGTCCTGGTATTACTCTCGCTCCGCGTGCCAAACGAACCTGAGCGATACACAGTGTCTCGTAATTCATGGCACGAGCCTGGACCGAGCAATTTACCGCAGAAGAAATTCAACGAAATAAATAGAATAACTTCTCGTTCAACGTTCACGAGAATTGTGTTCGCCTCGAGAAAAGCTCCGCTTGGAATCTCACTGTCTTGACATTTTTCAAATTTTCTGGCCGAAGGAAACAATTATTAAATTCTTTGGAAGGAATCTGTGATCCTGTGATTGTGTCGTAGAGTCCAAACTAAGTGAAATGATTCGTGATATTATTAAAATTAGCAGTTTCGACGATCTTTCAATCAAGTATAATAACTTTCAATTATCCTAGTTCACACTTCTATGGGTGGGTGATTACAGGCTTTTCTACATATCACTGTCGCTATCGGTAAATTATTGCAGATTACATAGTGAAATCACCCTTCATATTTCAGGGCTGAGAAACTATGAATTAGAATAACTCGAAAAAGAGTTGATTTAAAAAATAGACCCTGAAGAACCAAAAAGTAGTGAAAATAAAAAAATTGAGGTGCTCCACAAACTTGCAAACTTTCAAAAAATAATTCTCTACTATTTGAAGCAACAAACATCCTCGCTCTCCAAAATGTGCTGATTTACAACTTCCTCTCGTACTTCTCCTTCATTTATCTCCCTGATAACTGTTCATTCGTTGACCAGAGCCACCCGGTAAATTCCTGCGTGCAGACATAGGAAGGCACAAGAGGGTCTGCAGGAAATTCCCGATTGCCATAAGCAGTCCCTTCGATGGCTCCTCGGTTGGCTATCGGAACGCGGCGAGATCCTCGTTTGCTTTCGTATTGATTAGCCATCACTTTCAGATGACGCCTCTACCTTGGTGGGTGTTGCTGGCGTTGCTGTTGGTCGTGGTGGCCTCGTATCCCGTGGACCACGCATGCGCCCGCCTCTGTCGCGTACGGAACACCAGCCCCGAGATCACGGGAGGCTGCGAGCACCAGCAGAAACTCGTCCTTCAGTTCAGCGGAGGCCGGTTCCCGATTCAGCGCCTCTTCAGGCTCTGCCTGACCCCGTGTCAAGGTTCCTCCACGTCCAATTCCCTGTCGTTCGACGTCAGTCAAGCTTGTCGCAGCTTCAGGGACTCTTTGATCGAACGTCACGGCTGTATCTGTGACGATCTGCACGATGTTCGCGCGAGAAACCTCGAGGAAGAAGATCGGAAAGTCGAGGGGTTCGAGGCGGGTCAGTTGAACGAAGCTGACGAATGGAATCTTCCGAAGAAATTCGCGAAACACCGGCCTGCATCCTCTTTCGACGATCTCTATCAGCTGATGTTGACGAAGAAACAAGCTTACAAAGACACCATGGAGATTACCAAGCTGGAGGAGAATATACTGGACAGCGCGGACACCGAAGATGCGATTCTTGGGAAAATGGAAGGATCGAATGAAGAATCTTCCATCGACTGGGACCTGTGGTGCATGGCCCAGTGTGACAACGGCAAGGGTGGCAGCGCCTGCAATTGTGACATTATCCCGTGAGAGAAGGAAGAAGACGAGTCTCTTCTCGGACGAAAGGAGGACGAAGATGCTTGAAGAGGCGGAAGAGGAAGAAGATGAGGAGTCACCGGCGGGCACGAATTTACATATCTCGTAGGTTAGTCAGGCGCCTATGGTACCGCTAGATAATATAAGGTTAGTCTTACTGGTATTAATCTTCTCTCTGTAAACTCCAATGTATAACACGTCCTCTGATAAGAAAATTCGCGATAGAGGTGGGGGCGTAGGAACGAGTATCGCGATCGTGTAAATTCATTTGTATACAATTCTCCACTTGGACGATATCTCTCGGTAGATAAATAAGCCAACGAAATTCGCGTTCGTTTTTAATCCGAAGACGATGCTTGGTCGCAGCGACGAGTTCGTTCTACCGATGATCGAACGATTAGAAAATGTCGCGCGATTGGAAAATTTCGTGTTGTTCTTTTCTCTCTCGTCGAATCGATCCCAGCTAGAGATTATATAGGTGACTTAATCGCTTTCTTAGGCTTAAGACTTCTCTTCTAGACGCTAGGCCCGGTCTCACGCGCTTAACGATGCAGCTTAACGTCCAAGGAAAAAGCTTCTATCAAGCCCCAGGTGGATTTTCTCGCAGATAATACCGATTGAATCCTGTTTCACGATAAGACGACACTTTTCGTTCGGTTAGAATTTTGTTGAGGGGGGAATTCGAGTGTTACACAACGCATCGCGTGAATTATTTCGGATCGAAGAGCGTGTGAACGGGACAACGACGTGCAATGTGTGTATTATGCAATAAATAATATTTATACGTGGCCGCGATGCAACGTGGAACGCGTGCATCCGCGCGTCGATTAGCTTAGTTTCGTAAGTATTTACCCCTCTATTGTATATCGGGAAATCTTTTACACGAGAATCGCACGAACGCGAGTACTTAATTAAGGGATTACTTAGGTTAAGCAACGAGAAACACGAAATCCATGTCTTCCATTTTATAGTCTATTTGCTACTCGATGTGTGATTTGAACCTGTTACCATGGCATAACGTTGCATAATTACGATTAACGTGTGTGACAGGTGAGGAGAACGCGATACCAAGCATGCGAGTACGTTAGGTAGTTTCGTCGTTTAAGCGATTTACTTTTATTAATGCAACCACGATCGGAGTCGAGGGAAATCGACGATTTTCAAGAGGTTCGAAGAGTTCCTTCGAACACGAGACGAAAACGTGCGTTCCTTTATTTCTATAGTGTGCCGTTCAAAAAACGTTGTGACGCGACAATAAGACGTAGATTCTAGTATGCCTGTGCGATGCAACTTTGTCTTTCGCGCAATTTCGATTACACATCCGTCTAACTTGGAGATACATTTAGGTAATATACCGACTATGTGTCTGCTAGCTGATAAATCAATTATTGTAATGATTACAGGTGACAGGATTTTTTTTTCTTTTTTTTTTTTGGTCTCTGATATCTGCACATCGAAACTGTTACTGTACCGAGCTACTGCTATAACTGAAGAAATAGGGAGAAATGCGCGAAAGACTCGACTTGAGCAATTTATTATCTGGGCTATACGTATATACATATATATACTATGATTAGTTTTAAGATGAGGATAATTGCTTTGTAAATATTTATACGAATAGTAGGATACGATCGAAGATTCTGTTTAAGTAACGATAAAGAGTCGTCGATACTTTGGGGTACCAATTTACAAATCTAGGATGTAATTTGTGCAACCTATTCGATGTCTAACTTCGACGCTAAATAGTGTTATTGTATTTCATGCGAATGTGAGAGAGGAATGAATGGTTGCTGCCGGCAAGCAGTCATGGAATTTGCGAATAATTAAATTATGTGTATCACGGCGAAGTGTTACGCTAAAAAAAAAAAAAAAAAGGCTTTTACGTGGACAAATTTACAGTTTCTTCCGTGTCTCTGATGTATTTGTAATTGTTTATGTTTATGATTGTACATTGTGTATATACAATATATATATGATGTAAGTGAACAATATCCGCATTATGTTTTGTCATACGATAAATAAAGAACAATATACCCTAATCATTGTGTCTATTAATGTACATTCCTTGAATAATTATTTTTGTTGTGTTAAAAAAAGTCTTGGTTAAAAAAAGTATTTTCTCTTGAGATTAATTCAATTTTTTTAATATAATTATTGGCTGTATTCATTTTGAACTGTTAACGGTGTTAAAGTATAATTTTAATAGTTAAATAGGAGACTAGAATTTTTTACGTTACATTTTTACCATTTGTAGGATATGTAGAAGGTTTAGAAGCAATTTACCTACTGTAGGTCTTCACACGATCTACTATAGCTACAGTAATACATGTAGAAATACAATGGTAAAGGTAGAGACCTTTAAAACCATCAATGGGTTAGGCAACACAGCCATGGAACTTTGTGTAAATACCGAAATGTACCTGTCTCACCTACATATTGCGATATTAATAAAATATATTAAAGATTGCAACAATTTTTTCACAGAACGTGTTAAAATCACACAAAACTCAAATAATTGAAACGATTTTTTTGAAATGTGAAAAAGCACCTTTAACACTGAAATATTAAAGAATTATGAAACAATATTTTGGAGAGTTAAAAGCATTGCAAAATATTGTTACAATTTGACGTAAAGTTCTTTATATTTTTTTATATTTATATATAAGGTGCTTTGATATTTTCATTCTTCGTCGCAAATAGATGGTTATTTCCCTTGGGAAAGAAGTCAATCAGGAGTATCGGTAATTAGGTTTCGTTCCTGATAGCTTGTAACGTTATTCTATAACAATATTAACACCACATATCCAGATCTACAGTCTGGAGTCTTATAAAAGCTGAGCAAGCTTCCGAAAACGACAGAGCAGTGCCATCCTTCCTTTGGAGAAGACATCTCACAGCATCAACAGGTACCATCAGAGTTCCAGTGTGGTAAAAAACACTTCATTATTCCATTTAAAACTTCTTTAATTAATTCCACTATTTAAAAAAAAAATCCAGATACTTGTTCTCAAGTATTGCTTATTTTCTTCGAAAAAAATAGCAATCGCAAAAAATATCGATAATTATTTCTTGCAAAATATTTCGTATTTTTCCAACATTTGTCTCGATCTTGGTCAAGAAATTTTGACATTTCATTCAATCGATAGCCTCTTAGACGAACTTTTTGATCAATTCACTTGCAAATAACCCAAGCCATCTGCACCTAATGGCCACATTTGTCTTCTGCTCCTTTTCTCGACTATAAAAGCTCCAAGCTTTTGCCTTGTTTACAACATTCGTTCACCAACTACCGCATAAGTTCCATCGTTTCCTACACTTGTAAGTAAACTGACCACTTCTCTAAGAAATTCTATTTCTTCGACATCGAACAATTCGACTTGGAAAATATTCCACTTCTCTATTTCGTAATATTTTTATTTCTCTGTTTTGCTACACTTTATTTGGGGAATAATTGATTTTGAATTTCGAGCAGCAAAACCCAAAAAACCAAATCCATCAAAATGGTGTCTGTACGCTTCGTTCTTGCCATCGTCGCCACTCTCTTCGTCCTCGCCATCAGCGTCGACGCTGCCTACAGGAAGCCTCCCTTCAACGGAAGCATCTTTGGCAAGCGATCCAACACCATCACTGGTAAGATCCAAATTCAGAAAATCCTTCAAATTTTATAAAATCGAAGGGAGAAATCGAGAATTCCTTCCTCGTGAATTTTTCTAAATTTCAAATTAGTGTTCTCTATTTGCATCTAAGCCTTTCTGTTGTTCTTTCTTTGTCTAGTGATCTATGTCATTTAATTGAAATTCTAAAGAATAACTAAGAAATCCTACTTTATGAATTTTTATAAATTTCCAATTTTTTAATTTCAAATTAGTGTTCTCTATTTGCATCTAAGCCTTCCTGTTGTTCTTTCTTTGTCTAGTGATCTATGTCATTTAATTGAAATTCTAAAGAATAATTAAGAAATCCTACTTCATAAATTTGTTAAAATTTTAAAAAATATATAATTTGTATTTAAGTTTTCATGTTATTATTTGTCTAGTGATCTATATCAATGATTACTCTTTCATTCTAATCTTCTACAGATTACGAAATGACCAGCCGAGCCATGTCCTCCGTCTGCGAAACCGTCAGCGAGACATGCAACGCTTGGCTCTCTCGCCAGGACTCCAACTGAAGATACTGAACCGACCATGATTCAACACGATGCGACGAATGCTAATAACCGCTGCTTAATCAATCTTATCAACGTTTAATAACTCCACAATCCTCACTATACTAGTCCCCCATTTATCCATTTCACTGGAGCTTTAATATTCGTCGCATCAACCAAATCACTTGTAACTTAAATGTATAAATTAATTTATTTCGTTGTATAAATGTTTTTCATATAATAAACTGTGATGTTTCTTAAACTTAATCCAGTCGTATAATAATTCACCTCTTTCCCATAAATCTCTACTAATTTCTATTTTTTAAACAAAGTGTGACTTTAGAAATATTAAAATATTTTTCTTCACTTGCTAAATTATAAAATATTAACATTAAAATACAAAAATATTCTAATATTTTTCTTGTGACAGTGCATAAATATGGTATTCTCAAAATAAGTACATTTTCTTCCATCTTACGATTCGTGGATCCTAAGTAAACAGCTTTAAACGCGTCGAATGGATTTAAAGTATTGTTCCGGGAGCTTTTACGCGAGCACGCTCGATTTAGAGTAATTTGCGCAGCAAGCAGAGGTTCAACGAAACTCTTTCCGATATCTGAAATGCAGATCGAACCATTCGATATGGAAAGCACGTTTCATTCTCCTGCCGGAATAAGGGTTACGCTGTCTCTTATCCACACACGAGAAATAATTACGTAAAAAACAAACGGTAAAATAATTGACAGATAAATCAGTGTACTTCCATAGAACTCGCCTAATCTCATCATCAAGATAAATTTCATCTACACACACTTCTACGAGCAAATATTGTAACAATAAAACCAGCAAAATGTACTCGATTCCAAGTAGCGCTAACGTAAGATTCAACATGAAAATCATGAATGAAAAGTTCTCGATATCGAAATAAAATACACGTTTTTTAAACCACGGATCCTCTACAATTCACGTCCATAACAAGCACTCGTCCAAAAATCCCTCGGTCAATAATTATTCAACGTTCATCCGCCGCCGAGAAATTGATTCGACAACAGCATAGGGGATCAACAAGCTTCGACATCGATTCACGTTACACAAAACCTGCTCGAAATACTTGATTAACCAAAAATTCTCCCATAAATAGAGACAAGTTTGTCCACTTTAGTACAGTGTATCGTGAACAGATCGAGGTAAGTGTCAACAGCAGCGTTTGCTAGAAAATTCGCAAGAGAACTCCCACTCTCAATTTCCTTCTTTCTACGCTTTTCTGGCTTCCCTGGTTACACCGTAACCTACACACACACACGTACATTATATACCCGTACAATCACACGGAAAGAAAGAGTTCAAACTACTCGGTTATATCTGAAAATTGGACGCCTAGAACGTTGGTCGTCCAAGTGAGGATCAACGATGAAGATTTTTCACGCGTGTTCGCGATTCCATAACAGTCGGGACATTTAAATGCAACGGGGCTTCGCCTGTGCAAACCTCGCGATTTCTTCGCTCACAATCCTCAAGTATTCTGTCCACTCTCTTCGCGATAATGGAAGAAGTCCTACGGGAAAATCGCTCAGTTTTCCCCATACAGCCGTGGAACGCGTGTCGCTCGCTCGCTCGCCGCTGCATTTTCCTTCGAGACTTCACCGTACGACTTTTTCCGTTAACGATGGCGACGGTCCAGTGTGACTACAGTCGGATAAAATAAGACGTCTCCGCGATATTATTTGCAGCGTTAACCGGTCGAATGTTTCTGTGGGAGAATTAAGGGTAAATTGATTTTCGAACCGTTTTGCAGATCGAACAAGTGGCGAGAATCATGACGACTTCGCGATCATTGGGATCCACGCGCTATTTCTTCGTGTACGGTGAGTTCATATTTTTGTATTTTAGTGAAGAATCTTTGGGGTGTTTGTTAGAGCGAGATGAAGCGTGTTTCGACGAGTAGGTGTGAATTTAACGATTCTTCTTTGGGATGTTTCAGTGCTTCTAATTGGCGTTTTGGCGTTGTTCGTTGGCGCGAATGCTTCGGCGGCTGACGAAGTGCCTGCGTTCTTTTTGAAAATCGCCAAGAACATTCCTCGTGTTGGAAGAAGCGATGGCTACGATGATTTTTTGAAATCGAGGAAGAATATTGGTAAAATTGGAGGTCTGGATGCTGATGGACAGGTATTTACAATAAAATTGATCGATCGAACTTTTAATCAATTTTATATTCTGTAAATTCCTCAAATTCTGATTTTTCACCAATTTAATATTACCGATTAATTGTCAATTGACGTAATACTATTTAAATTCTCAAAATTCTAACTTTTAATTAATTTAATATTACCGATTAATTTTCGATCAATTTAATATCATTTAGATTCCCAAAATTCTGATTTCTAGTCAATTTAATATTACTCAAATTCTCCAAATGCTCATCATTTTTCACTCCCCTCTTTAAGTCTGAATCCTGGCCGTCGTATGGCAACGATCAACCCTTTTCTCGTCTCATAAAAAGACGCGTGGATTATCCAGCGCTCGACGGTAAGAAAAATCAACGTTTCATATTCAATTGTAGCACAATTCGACTGATACAACGTTTCATTGTCAACGACAGATGCATGGTCCTGGCAACATTTTCCCCTTGCTATAGAAGGACCCCGTGAACTCTGGCGAACTTTGGCTGGATACACCAAAGACACCACGGATGAGTAAGTCGAGAAAAAAAAAACAGCATTGAAGAGAAAATTTAAAATAATCAAGCGTATTTCTTTGCTTCAATATTTTCTGCTTCTCTAAAAAAAACACAGTATCGACAATGAAATATGGGAACGAAAGAAGAGAACGGGAAACGAGCAGGCTCTGGCTGTTGCGGAGGAGAATTAGCATAAACGGAACGTGGCGCGATTATGGCGCCCATGGACGAATATATTTTAATGCCTGTTGTTGCTGTAAGGTGTCGGGTAAAATATCGCGAAGAATAAACATGTAAATAGGATAGAAGCATTGCTATTCCGAATAATCATTTTTCTTTCAATTAATAAACACACGTCTTGCAAAATATGAATTATTCATTTCCCTAAAAAAAAAAAAAAAAAAAAAAAACGTTCCTTTCGATCGCTTTATTAAAAGAAAGAAAGAGAAAAAAACCGTTACTGCAGGTGTATCGCACTGTAATAATACAGAAATTTGGGAAAATTTGGTTTCTCTTTTAATTTCACATTCCTTCGACCCACTTTTTATTGTTCATTCTCTTTCCATGGAAGTTCTGACACCAGTCATGAAAGAACGGGTAGAAGGACAGCGTGTAATCTGTAAATTTTCGCTGCCAAATTTTACCGGCAGATGGTTTTGCATGTGTCATCGATCGCAACCCTTGAGAAAAAAATAAACGAAGCGACACAGTGGCTACATCTGCGTGTACTTGCGCGCGAGGACAATGGAACTGCGCAATGTAATATCGATTTTATAGGGTTCAAGTTGAACCTTCGAATCCTTAGAATCTCTCAAATTTTCAAATACAGATAGCTCTCATAAAGCATGAAAATTTCTAGTGTTAAATCAGGCCTTATTCAATAAATTACCCAAGGTTTCGGGTGAAATTACCCAAAGCGTCATAAGAGGTCTCCCGCAATTTTCAGACTAACATTCTTAATTTTCAAAATTATAAACAATTTGATGACAAATCTTTTTTCTCCAAATGTCCATCGATATTCAGACATACAAATTCACCAACTTTTTTTTCACCCTGTACACTGGTCGAAGTATGAAATTTCTCCTCCTGAGGTCTCCTTAAAAAAAAGTAGATTTAAAACGAATAAATCCGAAAAATTATTTCGCAATATTCGAGGACACAGAGTGCCTGTCAATTGCAATATCTTCAAGTACCAGAGTGTTGAACAAAACCAAAATATCTTTTTCGTACTTTCTCCTGGTGTGCATTCGTTCACAGCGAAAGAATCGCAACAAGAGGAACGCATATGTCGAGAAAGGAATAGGTTAACCGATGTCAGTCCTCGGCGAGGATCGTACCATCGCGAAATTGCAGTTTCAGGCATCCCCTGTCAGTCGTCATATGGAAGATAATTTTCCTAGACGTTACTCGAAACGTGCGCGTGTACACACGTGCAGTACGCTACATGACAACCGACTCTCGCGTAATTGTCGATTATCGATCTCGCGTGGCACGCGTAACGAAAAAGGAGAAACAACTGACACGGCCAGGGGTCAGGTATTACAAACACTTGTGTAACATGGAGACACCATTGAAAATTAGCAATACCAAGAAAACAACCCCCTTTCTTACGGTTCGTCGAAAGAGAAGTTTCTCAATTTAAAGAACATTTAATTTCGCTTCTGATTGAAACCATTCGATTTTTCGATTTTTCTCGGTTTTCTCATTGAAATCGAAAATTATAATCAACCGTAAATTTTCTCCTCGTGAATAAAGAAACATTGGACTTGAAAGGGTTAATTTACCGTCGAGAATCGTCGAAATTTTTTATTTAATTACTCTGTGCCTTTAATTTGCATACTTTCGCTCAGGAAATTCTCCCTTCTTTGATTTTTTAAAATCGGTCAAATTGTAATCACAATTTTTCTCCTCGCAAACGAACAAAAATCGAGTTACAGAAAATTTTCTACACCCGTAACACCAAACGACTCGTTTCGTAGAAATAAAACGAAAGAGAAATTCGTCACGCGAGACAAACAATTAGAAAAATAAATTAAAGAAGAGTGTCAGATTTTCACAGCGCTAAATTACAATGCAAATTGCCACGTGGGATGACAAACTCGCTTCGAATGGAGGAATATGTACCAGAAGGGTAAACTGTTATTAAAATGATCGTTCTCTAAATTTTTCCAGCGAGAGTAGTAGGACGCTGTTAAAAGAGTCGAGTCAGAAAAGTTACAATGGCAGAGTAGATTCGCGTGAACGCGAAACGTGTTGGCCCTCGGGTTGTCACGACCGCGGACACCGTTTCTCGTTAGAATCGACTTAGGGTTAGTACTCGAGAAGCGGTTATGATAATGAGGGGGCTGAGCCTCGATCAGCCACGTGATCGTTTGCAACACGTGTTGGTCAGAACGCGGGTGGATCGGACCTTGAGGAGGAGTCACTTTCGTATCACTTTATAGAAGCCTCGAGGGAACGCGAATCTTCATCTACCGTCGATAAATCTCGAAATAATACGAATCTTCGCCAATAAAACGCGCGATCTCTCCGTTCTGCGTAATGAAATTTTCAGAAAAATTCCCAACAGCAAGTCGCGATAATTATTTTTACAGCTGAAACGATCGTTTACACAAAACTGTTATCACATTCTACGCACAGATAGCGTGCGACCTTATCATGGTGAACACTTGAAAACTTGCGAAACCAATCGATCAGTAACCAACATTACGAAACCGATAATTTACAAAAATCCATCAAAATTGCAAATTTCTCAGAAAATTCGAGGGTGAATTGTTTAAATAATTTTTTACACACGCTTGAAATTTGCCAGAGCGTCATAAAGATGGCGCCAGCAACGAGAACCTCTGCAGCAACTTACCAAGCGCACCAAGAGCTGCCGCCACTAATAGCTCCTGCAGACCTGCATTCCCATTCCTCGTCCACGGCACCCTGGAACAATAAATTGTTGTAATTACAATAATCCCGGTGTTTAAACGAATGCTCGGTGTTTACGCGGCGGTATACGGCGATAACCGGCAATTTCAATTCATTAACAACGGGATCTCGCGTGGCAGGGAGAGAACGCGGCTATTTCCGATCCGACGCCGCTCGAAAATTCCCATCGGCGTCGGTTCGACGCGAACAATGAAAGAGAGACACTCTTACGCTCCGTGTAACCTAAACGACCGATCGAGAGTCCTAGATACGAAATCTCGACGACGTTCTTCGTCGTCGTCGATAGAACCACCGTAGCTTTCTAAACATCGGCTAATTACCCCCGAGGCGATGCCAGCAATCCTCGAAGAAGCGTTTGCTTGGCACAGCAGCAGCAGAAGCAGCAGCCGCGTAATTAAAAGCCGCGCTTCTCTCCCGGTTGTGTTCCCTTCGAACGAGCGACCCACACATCTCTCGCCGGTAAACTTTCCAAATAATTATCCCGAGTATTATTTAATTCAAGTAATGACTACCGTGGTGAACTGGGTGCCGTAACAACAACGGCATACTGAAAACAGAGGCGAAGAAGAAGAACAAGAAGGAAGAAGAAGGAGACGAAGAGGATTCGTATATTTCTATCGCGCTTCCTCGAGTCTCTATTTCTCTCTTTGCTCTCGTGCCAGCAGATAATTCTCACGTACGACGTTTTCACCTTTTCGTGTCTCAGGTGAGCCGCGTGAAGTAGGATTTTTCGCGGAATAACCAAGCGTTTCCTTGAACACGAGATGGAAAGAATGGTAGCCGAAGGAAGGATTCGTGTGCCCGCTATTCCTTCGGATCGTCGCGCGTTCCTAAGACGTGTCAAGAGAGGAGAGAGAGAGAGAGATGCGGCGCGGCAACGAGTATACACGCGGCGACCAAAGCATCAAGCAGACCAACCAAGTCAGGCCCCATGGCTGGTTTGCACGTAGCAATTTACGGAAACCGCACGTAACGCGCGTTCCCCGTCAGCCGGAGGAGGCGGAGAGACGAGGCCAAGTCGACACGGAGCGTTTCCACGGAGTGTTACGTAACGGATCGGCCGCTAGATCACCGGCCAGAGTAACTGTATTTTCGAAGAAGAAGAAGAAGAAGAAGAAGAAGGCGACGAAGAAGAAGAAGAAGAAGAAGAGGCTTCCTCGGTGAGGCGAAATCACGAGGCAGAAACACTCTTCTTGTACGCCTGCGGGAAACGAAAAGGGGGTATATGCCGGTGCGCGGCTTCTATTTTGCCATTTTTACAAAACACGCCTGTCGAATCCCTTCGGAGGATCTCGCGGAGAAGAGGATGGTTACCAAGGGAGAAAAAGTATTGCGAGTATGTCGGTTTTATGGTAATTGCGATAGCGAGCAACGTGAGGAGAAGGTGAACGAGTGCATTGATTAGGGTAATTGAAGGATTAGTTCCAACGGAGTGGGACCGGGTGGTGGAGGAGTTGTTACGATGTTGCATGGAAATGAGGTGCGTGGTGAACGGTGTCTGTTTCACGTGGTGATGGTTGTCGGTTCGAATTGTTTGGGTGTGGTAAGTCAAGTGGCATTAGAGTTTCTTGGATTTTAATGAGTAATGTTGCGGGGGAAATTTTGAATCTTTGAATTTGAGTAGATATTTCAATTCGATTGGTTGAATTCTGATATTTCAATTTGATTGGTTGAACTTGAGTATTTCAATTGGAATATTTCCATCTGATTGGGTGAATTCGAATATATCAATTTGATTGGTCGAACATGAGCATTTCAATTGGAATATTTAAATTCGACTGGTCGAATTCGAACATTGGTACCTGTGGCACTTTTGATCTCGAGAGAGTAGGTAAACGCAATCGGTCACAGTTAGAACAGACACTGATCTAAAACTACACTGCGAAAACAAAGTTAGTCGAATCCTTAATTGAACGAAATGATACGTCTTCAATATGAACCACTTTATCCGCGTACTATAATTTACCCAGCTGTTTGTAATTTTATAGTATTCCTCGGTTGGTTGTTATGTTTTTTCCAAGACGATCAAGGTACAACCAGGGACTGAAATATGACGACGTAAGGACATTATTAAGAGGTCGATATTGAAACCTAATATAAAATACCTACTCCTTGTGTATCTTGCTGTACGCGACGACTATAATTTTTCTGTCGCTTCTAAATACACACAGCTCGTGTGATTATTCCGTTTTCACATTTTGCAATCGATTCGAACGCTCGATAATTACAACGCGGGCGTGCTTTTTTTTGCCACAGCACGCGATTAGAAACGCGATATTAAACCGTACCCGTTTACAAGATCCAAGGAATCACGTATCAGTTTATCTCGTGACGACAAAATTAATATCGAACCGTTGAAGAATGCAAATATATCTCCGCGAATTACCAAGGAAAAGCAGGGAGAA
This sequence comes from Habropoda laboriosa, assembly GCF_001263275.1. Taxonomy (NCBI): domain Eukaryota; kingdom Metazoa; phylum Arthropoda; class Insecta; order Hymenoptera; family Apidae; genus Habropoda; species Habropoda laboriosa. Next base: position 133,719 of record NW_017100229.1, on the reverse strand, counting down.
CAACAACAACAGACGTCGGCACGTGATTCACTTCGATTATATATTCCTCACTCGTACTATTTTTAATCTAAAATCGTTTAAACCACAACCAACGCGAAAACTTCCTTCGACAAATCTGAAGAATATATTACTCTTCGATTCACGAATGAAAGACACTTCTGACACTCTCTCTTAGAATCGGAGAGAAACTCCGAAAGCGTCAGAAACGGTCGGTTCACCGGCGAAAAGAACCGGAAGAACGTCGAAGCGGAAGTTGCATGGGTTACGCGAACAATGCGCGTGTCCCGCGAGCGGTCGTTTAATAACCCTGATTTGCCGTTTATACGGGAGGTCATGGAGAACGTAGCAGAACGACAGAGAGACAGAGAACGTGGAGAAGAGAGAGGAGAGGAGGAAGGGTGGTGTGTGTGCGGCGATGATGGGATGAGAGGGTGAGCATCGGGATCGCGCGCAACAACCGTACATAATCACGTAATGCGGTTATCATGCCAATTGCGTAAATATTTGAGCCAATTTGTGGCATGCAACGGACTCGCTCGCTCTCTCCTCGACCCGTAGTGATTCACGAGAGACCGCCGCCCGATCGGCGACCTATTACGAGCAACTTGTTGTTGCTGTGTTCTCCATACTCTGTGAATCTGTCCTTCTCTCTGTTCTCTCCTCGTCCCTCTTATTCTTTCGCGTATCATACCCTCTCGGTAGGTACACCAGGCCTATGCCTGGGCTCGTTTCTCTGTTGTACTCGCAATCGACTGTAATTCAACGGCGTCGCCAAACATTTCGACCCACTGGCCTCGCGCCACCCGTCGTACAAACGATCGACTGGGAACCGCGAGACAGCTCGTGCGGTGACATTCGCATGCACCGTGAACGGCATGGGAGCGGATCGATCGACCGCCACGATGGAAGGCACAGCCTCGGGAATTAGGAACGGAGAGATTTCATACGGAAGCTCTTTTTTTTTGTTTCCGAGGCACTTGATGGTTGCATGGAGTTTTGAGTTTTCGAGAATTACGGGGCAATAGCGCTTCGAAGATTTGAGGAGAAGCATAGCTTTTGTGAATTATTTTTGAGAGACACGCACTTCGTTGCACAGTGTTCCGAGTTTTTTCAAGGACTGCGTTGCTTGATTTAAGGGGTGACAGCATTTTGAAGATCGAGGAGAAGCATGTTTTTTGTGAATTATTTTCGAGAGACACACACTTCGTTGAAATTTTGTTTATCGCGGGTTTGAATGTGCACATATTGGGCTACGTTCGAGAATTTTTTTATTACTGAATATAGATATTTAACAGAGTCACAGGGTCTTGTAAGGTTTCATGGTTTTCCACGTTGTTTACGCTTAAATTCATCTGAGAGGAAAGATTAAGAATTTCAGGTTTGAGTTCTAAGGCTTGGTGAGCGTTGCAGTTAGCTTCATCATGGTTCAGAGAAACTACTGAAACAAGAAACGAACGATAAATCACGAAGTCACCTCTTCATACTTCGACCGTAGAAAATACCTTAAAATCTTCATCCTTGAAAACCAATATTTCTAGCACCCTGAACGGAAGAAAATATTAATCCAAAAGAAATGTTGAAAAATCTTCACCCACGTAAAACGAGCTTAATAAAATAAGGGAAGCCAGAGAAGAATTCTGTTTAGCGTCCAAACGAGGTCTCCTCGAATCAGAATAGGAGGAGTCTACGCCTAGAAAAAGGGCTCCGCAGTTAGAAGAGGGAGAAGGCTAAAGACAGGAGGGTGAGAGGAACAGGCGCCTCTCTTCCAGGACGCAAACTTTTTCCACAAGGTAATTCGCTGGCGGTAAATGTAGAGCCTGTCCCCGGTTCCTGCTCCGTTTCACCCTGAAAGAGAAAGAGAGGCTGCGGCTTTCACTCGGATATTCTGCGTGTGCACGCTCGCCTCCACCGGTGTCTCTGTCCGTGTGCCGCCTTCTCATCCCTGCAGGTAGAACAGACGGTCGGCCACGGATCAATTAGGCCAGTGTACAAGTGTAGAACCTCGTAAACCTGCAGGACCCGCCGCGCCGACCGGACTTCCCCCGGGATACGAATCGTGTGAAAAAAAGAACAAGTCAAATCCACGCTCTGGAGCCACGACAAAAAGCTCCGCTTTCTGGGAACGACATCGATCGTGGATGAAACCGTTTTCTTCGGTTCTTCTTCTTCTCCATTTTTTAACGTAAAATTCACTATTCTCTCAGATACTTCGGGATACCTTCGAAGTGCTGTCTATTAGAATTACAGTTCGATATTTCTTGCTATGTGCCACTCAATTTTTTTGTAAGAGGGCGAACATACTTTCCATCTCCAAATAAAAGCTTTGTAATATCATTCGCGAGTTTCCGTGTTTTTTAATACCTTTCAAGTATTACGATTGGATTTTTATCATGAATTTTACAATATATTTCTTAACCCTCTACATCCCAAATTTTCTTCCTCCTTGAGAAAAGAAATTCTAGCGGATTGCAATGTTAAATTCTGATGGGAGTGTACGAGTACGAGCAAGTTCCGAGTTAAGAGGGTTGGAAGTTCGATTCCCAGAAAAATATCGAAATCTTCCGTTAAATATTTCAACCGAAATTAATTCGAAACGAGACGAAACGAGACTTACTATCAAGCACGATTATAGTCACGAGACAGCTTCGACTTTTATCGCCGGCAATTCCCTCCCCCCACGGCTCCGAGCAGTTCGCCGCTCGTTCACAATGCGAAGACGGTTTTTGAAGAGGGTTGAAAGGTTATCACGGCCGCGTACAAGTAGAAAGAGACGTCGCTTCCTCCGGTTCGAGTCTTTTCTCCCGTTCAGAAGCGTGTGAAAAGGTGGTACGAGAATGGGGAGCAGAAAAAGTGGCGAGAAGTCGAGGAGCCTGGAACAGAGGCGCCTTGTCATGCCGTGTAATGACGGCGGAGGCAACGCGACGCCCTGTGCTCCAAGAGGAACAGAAACTCGACGAGAGGAACGGGCCACGGCCGGGCGAAGAGGGGAAGGAAAAAAAGGAAAAAAACAATTACCATCCTTTATCTTCCTGCGAACGAAGAGAAAGATCGTGCCAGGTAGTAGTAGTAGGTACTGAGAGAAGTCGAGAGAAATAAAAGAGACGTCCTTGCTTGCTACCGTCTCTCCTCTCTCTGCTATCTATTCTCCCTCCAACTTCACCCCCCCCCTTTTTTCCTTCTCCTCTTCCTTTCTTCCCACTTTGCTTTTCGTTCTTCTTTGAATCGATGTGTCGGCCATTAAAGTGTCGGTCGAAACGAAGCTACCGTGCCGATATCATCGAGCGTTGGCAATTAATCGTTGAAAAGAAAAAGGAAAAGAATTACATTCTCCCCTCAACTTCGTATTATCAATATATAATAATCGTTGTAGCTATCAGTGAAGAATTCTTTATGTTCTTACAGTTAGAAGGGGGGTTACGGTAGAGAGAGAAAAAATGTACTCGTATCGTGTAAATATGTTTCGGTTAACTTCGGACACGCCGACGGTTTCCCGGTTTCTGAACGAGCAGTTTAGAAACACAGAGGGTTTCTTTCTTTTTTTTTCTTTGTTTTTAATAGATCGGTCGGAGTCGATGTGAAAGGAGCGTGGCAGAAATTGGCTCGTAATTTATCAGAGGATCGAGCGCACGACTCGGAAGCCGAACGAATTTCTTAATGTAGACGAGGCCGAGCGTCGTAATTTTCAATCGGATCGTGCCGGGGGTGTTAAAACAGCGTCGTTTCCCCCGTGAAACCAGCCACAATAAAAAGTCAGGTGGAACGCGTCGTTTCGCGGAATTTACGCTCGTCCCAAATCGATAAAACCGGACATTAACGAGGCCATCGAATTCGTTTTCATTGCCGTGGCGAAAGAACCTTTCCTTTTCCTTCTTCTCGCTTCTTTCTTTCTCACGTGAGAAGCGGTGGTGGGTATTAAGAGTTCGACTATGATTTCGGTGTACCGCCCAGAAATGAATAGAGAAGAACGTGTTGAGAAATTGCTCGCTTCCTACGGAGAAAAATACGGGAGAACGGTTAGGTTAGGTGTGTCGTTCGTTGGACAAAGGGTAAGTGCGAGGGAACAGGCAGAAAAGGGGTGAGTAAAGGTGGCACGAGTCGTGAGGGACACTCGATAAACAACCCCCTGTGGCGAGCGCGGCAGATACAGGCGTTAAATGAAATTAGCACGGCGTTTAGTTAACTTGGTCGGCCCGTTTAGCCGATCCTTCGGGTTATAAATTATTCTGGAATGACTTGCACTGAAATGGTTGATGGTAGAGGGTAGACGGAGAACAGGATCCTCTCGAGTAGGCGCGCCAGAGAAAGAGGGAAAAAGGTGGACTGGGAGAGGAGAGAAGTATCGAAGGGATATGGTGGAAATGATCACTTTTTTATTGACTTTGTAACACGAATGTATTCTTCTTTCAAATGTGCCGCTACGTTGTTCTTTAGCCTTTGGAACTGCGCGTCATTTTGTGGAATTGTATTTCTTATCGTCTCGCTTCTCTCGTAGATAATTTTTGCCTTTTTCTCTGTTTTTAGGCCTTCGTGCGATAATATGTCCTTGTTTCTTAAAATAATTTATTTAGATGAGTGTGTGTAAATATTCCACCATCTACATAAGTGCTTTTCTAAAATCTTTCCTTCGTTATATTTTATACAGTGAAAGATAATTTTCCCCTTCCCTTTTATGTAGTGTGAATGAACGATAAAATTCTGATATTCTTGACGAATCCTTCAAGATTCTCCAGAGATTCTTAATGAATAGCAACAGTTTAGGAAGGCGAACACTACCTGTGACCATCGCGTTAACAATTCCCGTCAGTCGCGCCGAGGGATATAATTTCCTCGGGACTTCAAAATCATTAACTCCAGCAAGCTTCAGGACCCTTAACTACGCGGCCGTACGAAAGAGAAAGAGCTCCTGCGGGTCGTTGAGGAGGCGTGAAACGTTGGCGCCTGGCGCTTCGTGAGGGAAAAGGGTTTCGTCGATTCGTAAAGGGTATACTGGCAACTGTGAAAACTGGACTAACCCGTGATTTCTCCTGGCTCGTGGACCGCGAAATTTCTCGTCGGTTCCGGGACCGTTTTGTCCAAGATCGATCGATCTGTCACTGGTTCCGAGTCGAATCACGATGAAAGAACTGGAAAAAGATGCATTCGACAAGGCTGTTCCTCGGTTCCACTTGTATTTCCACTGTTCCTCGTCAATTTCCAACTACCAGTCGACGTGTCTCTCCCTCTCTTTTTCTCTGTCTCTCCCTCCTTTTTCTCTGTCTCTCCCTCTCTTTTCCTCTCTTTCTCTCTCTGTCCTAGTGTCCTCGAGGGATGATCCTTTCTTTCTCGACTTTTATCCAACAGTTTCCAGCGTTCCGTTTTGATTCATCGAGAGAATCGAGGGAAGCGATAATAAGAGGACACCGATACCGAGGTATCAGCGTATATTGGAAACCTCGGAAGCAATTATAACCAGGTCCCTAAATAACCGAAAGAAACAAGCGGTGGGGTCTTTGTCTGTCCTGTACCTGTAGCCGGCTTGTTTCACAAACGAGGTTAGACCGAACTACAAAGGTCGGCCGCTACGCTCTACAGCCAAAGACCTACCTCATTTCTATAAAGGGCACCGGCTGACCCACTCGGTGGCCTCATCCGACATGGACCTACAGCCGAGACGCGTTTTTTTTGCATCAAATATTTACACATTTTTAACGGGTGTTAAACCCATTCCCGGTAACTGATCTCCGTCCTCTTTAAACCAAGGAAAATGCATGAGGAATGTGACAATTGCTGGTGGTTAAGGGTGGAACAGGTTGTCTCAGATGTTTACCTTGTCTACCTGCGACACTTTTTTTTCTTCCTTTTTTTTGGAGGGTCTGCCACGCGACAATACCAACCTGGTGGTTGTAAATCAGACGTAAAAATAAGGAGGTTTGTAAATCAGGCGGGTCCTCGATGACAGGGGACGTGAATTGGAAAGCTACTTGTCACAGGACTCTCGCAGAATGTTTTCTCCTTGATCGTGAAGATTAGTAAATTGCAAGTTCTAGGGATGAATGAAATTCTCTGCTCTAATTTTGATTGCCAGCACTAATTAGGAGCAATGCCTTGCAATACTTTCTTTAACTACCAAACATATTTCTCCATTGAAGCACCTCATTTTTTCCATCTTAAAGAAACTTCGAAACTGCAATAAATGCTAACGTAAGTGCACGGAGTCTCAAAAAGACTATTCGTAAGGCCACTAAGTGTACGTAATCATCGTACTACGACCAGTCGAAGAATTCTATCATCGAGCCTCAAATTGAACACAGAATTAAGAAGGAAAAGAGATTTCTACACTTGGTAGCTCGAAACGATCATCATTCCAACATTCGACAGGATCGTCCGGCAATAAGACTTAGGGCAAGACAGTCGAACGACAGTAATCAGCGGTCATAATTCAGTTTCGAGGCTACCCTAGTCTACAAAGCCTCGAAAGAAAGAAGATCTGCGGGCTGATGTTTCCGTGCTAACCTTTTGGTCGCCCCGGGGTTCGCGTGATTCCCGACGTATCCTATCCGGACTAGTCAACCCCTGGAGGAGGCCTTTTTCGAGGAGATCGAGGACGCCGGAGGATTCACGGGGGCCCGATCCTGAAATCCGGGACACGCGAGCCTCGCGGGAAATTCCTGCGCCTCCTATACCCCCTAACTTCTCCTCACTTCTTGGTAAAACGACTCGTTCGCCCTCCGGCCGTTACCATCTTTCTGCCTGATCCACGCCTGATCCTCCGTCCAGAGAGGATCTTTTCATTTATCGACCGCTGCTGCCGCTCTCTCTCTCTCTCTCTCTCTATCTTCGTCTCTCTCCCTCTCTCCAATTATATAATCGACGAACAGACGTTTTATCAAAGTTACCATACGATTCTCCGTGACGAAGAAGAATATCCCGGGAAGATCGTACGGCTGACACTTACGCTCGTTCGTCCTGGAGCAGCTCATTAATAACTGACCAACGAAAGTGTCATGGAATGAACGGAACCGGGGAGAAACGCGCGTTTCCGTAATCAATCTCTTCGTCTCTGGCCGCGTTTGATTACAAGACACACGCGACTCGTGAAATCAAGCGTGGCAATTAAACCCCGCTGGCCCGGCTAATCGAGATCACGTAGATCGCGCAATTAGCCCGGGACGCAAGATGAATTGAGTAATTACATTCGCATTACACACCGTGTACGCAACCAAGACCAACGATCATTCTGGTTCAGCTTGTACGAGGTGTAACGTGACAAATGCGTGCAATCTTCGAGGGTGGATTCAGTATTCTCTTGTACCGAAATAAAGAAACAAAAAAAGAAGAAGAGGAATTACAGATCCTTCAAATTTTCAACGTGTGTATGTATGTACCTGATAAATTTCTACGGTACCGAAGTTTCACTCTTTTATGACTGTTAGCAAACCACGTCGTTATTAGAACAAATTCTCTCGACGCTTCGTTTAGACAGGATTCTTGCACCGAAAGGATTCGACAGTGTCTCGAAGTGGCGCCAGGGAAAGGCTCGAAGCTTCCACGAGGCTTGAAGCATCGTCCGCAGGTTTTCGATGGGGGCAAGAGGTAAAAGAAGAAGTTCCAGGGCAGAGGCACTGGCGCCGCATGCGGCAGCCTCAAAGGGATCCTCCGCACGCCCATCTGTCTCCGCCCCGCCCCTATTCCCGCGCACCATATACATCATGTACGAAGCACGATGTACCCTGGACCGACCAGCGGGACCCGATCATCCCGACATCGTGTCAGACCACGTCACACATCACCACCAGTGTACACTGTCTCCCTGGAGCTGTTGCGTTTAACCCTTTCACAGTTTAGCTCGGGAGAGACTCTCGCGGAACGTCAAATACGCTGTCGTTTATGTTCGACCTCGAGCAGTTGACGAGAAAAATGGAATATCGGATGGACGGTAGGTTCTGGATTAGGTTCTGACGTCGAGTCACTCTGCACGACAGTGGAATCGAGTTGAACGATCGAATAGAACGGAAATGCTCGGAGTTTTCGAGGAACGTTGTTCTGCGGTATTAGATCGCGAAAGGATAGACAGGCTTGAATTACGTGTAATCGGAGTGAACTATGTTCGAGTTAACTCTAATTCATCTTCATCCTTAATATCACTTTAATTAGACGAACGTACGAGTAAGATGTGATACTTTAAAGGTTCGCGTAGTTTTTCGAAGGAACTTGGAAAGATTGACCGGCGCTGGTGAGGAAGAGGGGTCCCACTTCTCGTTGTAATTAATCGATTTTTAAGTGGCCCATTAAGGTACCACTAAGCTGTTGGAAAGAATCTAACGGCCACGTGACAGCGATTTCTGCACGATCATCCGGCGACGATCAATCGAGTTCATCCTTGCACGGTGCTTGTCCTTTTGCCTGTGAGCCTGATAGTTCAGGCTTTACAGCTTACTTAGCGGCGCGGGGCAACAGTGTTTAGCCTGTTGACTAATGAACCTGCTGGATCCAAGCGGCCGGCAGATTGCCTGACTTTCGTTTAAACTCTCGTGGAAAGGGTCAACCGGTGGATGTTGAGTAAGATGGATGCTGCATCGTGATATTGCCCGTTTTCAATATGCTCCTTACTATTCGGACAAAAACTTCCTCCTTCTCCATTACCAATTCCTCCTCTTCAATATAATTTTCATTTACATCGAACACTGTTTTCTTTCATTTTTAATAAAAGTCCTCCTCTACTACTACTACTTCTTCTTCCTCTTCTTTCTTTCAACTTGTTGATCCGAGAAATAAAGCAAGTTGGGTGTATTATAATAAGAGGATGAGTTTCCAAGAAACCGGTCTCTGTCGTGTCCACTTCCATGTACAACAGTTTTACAAGGAAGTCCTCTTCCTTCCGTACGTCGGTTTGATTGATTGGACAGTAACTAATGAGCCTGGGCTAATTGCTCGCGGTAATATTCGCCAGCAAAAAGCGAGGTAAAGCACACATAGCTGACCCGTGACTTCCCAAAGATCACAGGACTCCCCACGCCGCTTCCTGGCCACGACCTTCCGCCCGGCCTTCTTCATGCTCGCCGCTAATTATTTCGGCTACCCTCTCATCGACTCTGTTTCTGTCCTTCCTATGCCGATTCCTCCTTTGTTCCACGAAGTGACAGAGGGGGAGAGAGACCTATCGTTCTACTTGGCGATTTATATGTATAGCTCTTGGCTAAATAATTTATCCTGTCCCATCGACCAGCTTCAACGAGTGTTCACGACACTGTTCAACAATACGTTCCATTTTTATACAGGTAGAGACACGAAATGAATGGTCTATAAAATTCACGCGCTACCGTTTCACCGTCCAACGTTTCTCACGCTTCTCAAATCAATGCCACCCGCTGTTCTCTTACTCGTGTTTTTGCCTAACGATCGAACACCGTTCGAATTCCTACACTTTTTATTAGATCACCGATAAATAATCACGAGTGAATGTCTAGGGTTCCTAGGTGGAATAATAAACGTTGCTGAAATTAGAGTTGATCATCTAGAGAGAGAGAGAGAGAGAGAGAGACTCCTAGAAATCCCTTCTGGCTATCGGACTGGCGGCCAATTACGAGGAAAGGGAGGAAGGGAAACGGCACACAGAGATTCTCTCGGGTTTAAGTCCACGGGGATTAACCCTTGAGCTCCCTTTTACCCTCGAGTTCTCCCTCCGCGACGAATCTTCGCGCTTCTTTCCCCCTTCAACCGCGGGCGATTCTCTGCACTTGCTGCTGCGTGCCAATCAACGGTAACCGTGCAACGATCCTGGACCACCTGACGGGATGACTTCATGCCTCGCGAATTGCTGCTCCTTTTACGGTAACCTCGCCTGGCGCTACGTGGGATTTTTTGTAGTGCAGTTGCGACGGTGTTTGTTGGCGATTGTTTGGACGGGCATGCCAATTCGAGGACTTTGAATGCTAAGTATTTTCTACTTCTCGGGGTAGTCAATTTCGTACGGTTTATTTCATCAACGTCGAATCCCTGGTATTCTATGTAGAAGATGAATTCTTGGTACTTGACTTTCTCTGCGTTGCAATTCTTGGTGCCTTCATTTTCTGATACAGCGATGATTGGGAAGAGAAATTCTTGGAAGTTAAGTCCCCTGACATAAGCATCCTCAATAGCCAATCTTTTGGTACTCCTTGCCGTAAGAATCCTCAAATCTCTAAAGTACAAAAACCCCTGCCAATTCGCTCACACGAGAATCCTCAATGCCTGCATTCCATCGTCTTCCAATAACACAATACCCGAAGAAAATCACCTGACAAACCGTCAAACCGAACCGATATTTCCAGCCAATCGCTTATAGCCTGGATGTTCGATCTTTACACAACGGAGAGCCCTGAAACCAAGCTGAGAGATCGGTTGTAGCTCCACAACGATGGCGTGACAGCCGAAGGCCGGTTAGGCAGATGCATGGCAACGAGTTGACATCGAGCGCTGCGGGCTAGCGTGGCTAGAACCACGTTTCTCTCTCACTCAACACGCACACGTGAGCGTACGTACATTGTGTGTGTGTGTGGTTCTCCAGGAAAAAGGGAACGAACACAGGTAAAGAAGGTACTAGAGGCTCGGTGGTGCGCGAGCGCGTGCACGCATGGTTTAGGCACGCACACGACCTGATTGTCGTTGTTTCTGTTGTTGCTGCACTCCTCCACCACGACACATGGAATAGTAATGAAGGACAGAGATACCAGGCGGGTCTTCCCCGATGGTTCGGACGCGTCGTCACGCGAGAACGCGGCCAGCTGACGTTCTCTCTCGATACTCTCTCCCTCGCGCGCTCTCTTTCCGCCCTCCATTGTCTTGCCGGCTTTTGTACGCGGCCACCAAGCCACCCTTCTTTCACGGCCACTCTCGAGGAACCGGATGATATGTCCGAGGTTCGAACAACTTTCCGTAAGTCACTCGAATTCCTTTTTTTTTTATCGCTCGTCCGTTGTCGAATCTGAGATGAACAAGGTCCTGTTCGAACGTAGCAAAAGCAATTGCTGTCAAATACGATTTTATATCTTTCAAAATTCTTGAGCAATTGCATTCTGAGAGTGGAATGTGGCGACATTCACAATACGCGCCGTAACTATTAAAATAGAAAGAAAGAAATTTGTAAACATTCACAATTTCTTCTTCTGAAAATAAAATTTTAGCTTTACTACGAATGCAAAGAAGGCTAATTTATTTGACGTTTCACAGTACAAAGAAGAATGTGGATTCCCGAATTTTTTAATTGTTCATACTTTATACACAGACTTCGAGGAAACCGAAATTTTCCAGGCTAATTCTGGATCGTCACTTCCTCTGCGGAAGAGCCATTAGATTGAGAAAGGTGGACTCCACTGTCACTCATCCAGTATGGGTCTCCCCGTAAGATCGCCCCTGTAATTATACAGACCCGTTTCCTACTCTGTCCCCTACCCTTCCATTCCCCTTCCCCTCCACCACTCGTCCTTTTTCTCCCCTCCCAGCACCGCCGCGCTATTTTTTCTCCTCTTTCCCCTATCCAGGATACGTGGAAAAAGGAAACGGCGGCGGTGGTGTGGTGGTGCTGGCTCTTAAGGTGGCCGCGGTTCGTTTTTGGGTGAATGGACGCAAGAAACAAAAGGATGCCGCGCGCGTTTCATCGGCTAACACCGAAAAAAGTGACGATCGCGCTGGAGGTTCAGGGGTGGAGTGTAAACGCCACCGCGAAGGGTGTGGCGCGTTCTCTACGGCCACCAACCTTAACAGTCCTTTTCAATGAGAGGTTACAGGTGCCGGCGGATGTTGCTCCTTTTCCCCTGATCGAATCTAACGTGGGAAATTCCCGGTAATCTCGAATAACATCGATTTTCTACCACGATCATTATAAAACCTGTATCGCGGGACGCGAACAGAGAGAACCGTTCAATTTAGGAAAGTTCGTTCACCCCTCATTTTCCACGTCCAGACGATGTTATTTATTAAATTACTCGTCTTTTAATTCGCGCGATGCTTATCGACGGAGTTTAGTTGGGTGGGTTGAATTTACATTTTTGCATAGGTTACGTTTTACTTCTTCTGTTTGGAATTTGCTGGAGTGTGAGTTAACCCTAAGAAGCTGTCCCTGTAATTGTTCAGCCACCCTTCACGATGCTCGTTATTTTCTTCCTCTTTTTCCTGGACGTTCGCGGAGGTCTCCTTGTTCCCGAATTTTCTTGTATCAATCGATCGCTGTTTTGTACGTCTCCGTGTGAGTATTTAACCCTTTCTTACATGCAGAGTGCAAAGATAATTTAGAGGACATATAGGGACCAAGACAATTTGGAAAATTTTGATGCAGAATGAACTCAGATTTTTTATTTTTTTTCTTCTTCATTTCTCAATAACTAGACTGTCAAAAATAAAATAAAAATGGAATGTGAGAGCAAAAATCACGATTGACAGCTACAATATTTAGGCAAAATTTAACAAGAGGTACTATGCGTGGATTCACGATAAAAATTCGGTACAACAACGAGTAACAACTTCGACATCGATGGTCTTTCTCTTCGCGCGCTCTCCAGGCGCCACCTCTTTGTTTTTCTCGACCCGAGAATCCAGCGCAAAGCTGCGTACACCGTTGAATTAAAACGAAACAGAAATTCTAATGAGCCGGATGTTCCAGCGATCTGGTGCAGCTGATCTATAATTTCATACCCGCATACGTCTGTATGCCTGCATGCACCAGGTATTCGTATTCACGAAAAAAGAAGGAGCTGAATGCACGCGCTTCTCTTGCACGCGTATTTTGTCCTTCCTGAACTGGACTCTTTCCACATTCTACACTATTTATTTGCTCGCTAATGTTGAAATTTAATAACAATTATTCGAGCTACTCTACGATTCTCGGTTGAAATATCAACTCAACGTCCATTGGCGCCTCGAATTCTTCAACGGTGAAACACAAGGAGAACAGTACGAACCTTAAGTTGACGCGAAAAAAATTTCAAAAATTTTTCAGTATTCGACTAACCACTCGAACGATTGGAAATTCGATATTTCGCATTACACGACCTAATATAATATTTACACCGTGGCTTCGATTCGTCGTTTCTCGAGCAACGTTTCGTAAGTGTCTCGAAGTTCGAGAGGGTGGAACGTGGTCCGTGGCTAAATATAGGAAACGATTTCGGACGGGGTAATACCGTGTGGAACACGGTCAAACACAATGTTTGCGGGCAACGCCCACCCATACTCGTCCTGGCTTTTACTGCCGAGCAGTAAAGAACGAAAATTATGATCGGAGCTTGTCACTGCTCCGGGCGTCGAGCAACTCTCTGAGATCTGCCATCTATCCTTTCGATGGAGTTGCTCGTTCGCTACGGATCTTGCACGCCCGATCGCGATTCTTCGAAGATCGTGGTTGGAAAGAGGGTTGAAAAATTTAGAACGGTTCGTGTGGCGCGTATAAATATTTCATAAAAGTTTATCGAGTCTCTTATTTCTGTTACTTTCTTAACTCTACGTTAGTCTGGTGAATTTGTGTGACTCTGAGAATTTAGAATTGTTCTTTTCTGTTTGCTCCGTTGGAAAGCCTTAAAGCGCTGAAATTTCATTGATGAATTTGAAGTTGGTGAGACAAGCTAAATTGAGCCTTTTTAATTTGATATGTTATTCTTATAATTGCAAAGATGACGGAATGAAAATTATGGCATTGGATTTGTCAGACACCATCGGGGTAATTCAGGGTTAAAAAATCTGCAAGTATTCTCTAGAAACGAATGAATATGTGTGCAGAATTGTAGCTCAAAGTTGGTTCTATTTGAGTTTGAAAAAAATCATGGAAGTCGTCGATATTTTGCGTCGATTTTTCTTAATTTTTTAAGGCTCTGTATTAAATATAATCTCGAGAAAAGAAACTTGTTTGTCCTTGTTACATCAAAGGGTGTACTTTCATTCGCTCCATTTGACGATCTGCCTATCTGTTTCATCGTGCAATTTTCTTTTCACGATCCAGAGAGAGGGAGAGAGAGAGAGAGAGGATCGTTAGATCACCGAATGGGAAATGAGAAGGAATGGAAAAGAGGCGATCGCGGAAACTGCGAAACTAGAGGCGAGAGAAAGTTCTCGTTTTGCGAGATGCGAGGCGCAATTACACCGGGCGATAAAAGTGTTACTTCGCGCTGTAATTTAGAAATATTTTTACGTCGTTTTGATTTGGCCGGGGAAACGAGTGCCGTGAGCGGAATGAAACCGCCACTTCGCCGCGGCAATTTGTCCGCGAGTTTCCACCGCGCGCCACTGTTTATACTCTACTTTCCAGCAGAAGGAACAGCCAACTGCGTTTTCCTCTCTCGACGCTGGAGCCGCGAAATTGGTCCATAAAAAACCGAGGTGTGCTAAGAAATCGTCGAAAGGAGCATCGTTCAGCGATTTTTCCTTCACCTCATCCCTCCGTGCGCCAGTTTAACAAGGCTCTAAGAGCTTGGAAACTTTTCCGAGTGGCGAATACTGGGCTACATATACGTAATTAACATTCGGGAATTTTTGTACAACATCAGAAATGTTCCAAGAATTTCCCAATTCGAATTCTACGAAATTAGAAATTTTTCGAAATATTAAGCTGCTATACCTAATTCTTTTACTTCATCCCTTCGTGCTCCAATTTAACAAGACTCTAGAGTACAGAGTACTGGACTACATATACATAATTAACATTCGAGAATTTTTAAATAATATCAGAAATGTTCCAAGAATTTCTCACTTCGAATTCTACGAAATTAGAAACTTTCCTAAACATTCAGTCACTGTACCTAATTCTTCTACTTCGTCCCTTCGTGCTTCATTTTAACAAAACTCGAACAACACAGAAACTTTTCAAAATGACGAATTACCTAATTAGAATTGAAGAATTTTAACACAATGTCATAAGCATTCTAGAAATGCCTCATCCTGAATTTCCCGCATGAAAATATTCCTCAATATAGAATTAATTCCAACTACACACTGACTCAAACACAAAATTGAATTTCAATTCAACTCAACCACCACCTCACCCCAAACTCCATCTCCAAGAAAAACAAAATCCCTCAACGAATTAAACTTGAAATCACTCCGAAAAAACCAGACTCATCCCTAAATCCTCCACATTCCACTTGATCCAGGCATTCCGTCATAGCGGAGCATTCGGAATCCAAAGACAAGCAACAAGGCGTGCTGATTAATTCCGCTCAATTATCCGTCGATTCTTCGTTCGCGGGAATCCTTTTTAAAGTAGAAAGTTTCGCGTTGAACGAGAGAAGCTATCGGCTTTAGGAAAGTTCTGCGGTGGATGGTCACAGGCAGCCAACCAACCAACCAACCAGTCAGTCAGGCAGGCAGAAGCTGGTAGGCCAAGCCAAGCCATGGCAGGCAATGGTGAGCAACGTCGACGCGGGTCCTCTCGTCGCCTAATTGAATGGCATTTTATTTAGCACAGTTCCCCGCACTCTGGATAGCCGCCATTTACCTCAATTACGTAATTCACCGTACACAACCGACCGCGTAGCTACCCACCATGGGCGCATTGCATGGTGATGGCCATACCGATGGTGATGTCGGGTGGTGTTAGTGGTGGTGGTCAACTGATGACACGTGTTTGCGCTACCGCCGCCGTGCAATTAGCCCCCCAATGTAATTTCGCGCTGTAAGAGCGTGCCACGCTCTTTTGGCCTAGTGCCGTACCTGAGGGCGCATCGTCGTTGTACCCCTGTATTACCAAGAGGGAAGTGATTTTCTTTCGGAGACGTAGAAAAATTCGATTTTAAGTACTCCACCGGCGGCGATTCCTTGGTTATTTTTGCATCCGCTTACTTACCGTATATACACATATATAGGTATATATGTATCCATCCCTATCGATACAACCGACAGATTCTTTAAACTGTATACATATATAGGTAAGTACACCGGTTATCCTCGAGACTTTGACCTACTCCTTAAAAATTCTTCACCGTCGTCGATTACTTATCACTCTGCTCGTTTTTCACGCGTTTTGAATGCAACTTGCTCGTTGCTGTGCCTCCAGACTTGCTACAGTGGGAATGTGCGGACACGGAGTGTCGGGGAAATTTGAATTAGACGATGAAGAATATTGCGTTAAATTCTAGTGATGTATTATAGTAACTGTGGAGGAAATCTGAATTAGACGCTGAAGAATGTTGCGTTAAATTTTAGCGACGTGTTGCAGCGACTGTGAAGTGAAGAAATTTAATTGAAATCGTGCGATATTTTATGTTGGAACATAATGGGTGTTCTAACAGTTACGAACGGCAGTGTACATATCGCTGGGCTGTTGTTTACGTGGAAATCGGTCTCTCGACGGTCCGCTATTGTGTAATTAATCGTCACGTGCCCGGACGACTGTACATCGGGAATAAATATTCGTGTAATTGAAGCATCGAGTAGGTGCGCGCCGCTGGAACGTGATGCAATGTTAATGCACCGGGTATTATCCGGCAAACTAGTATCATTGCAGACGATACCCGACGTCGAGTCGGTAATTGTGCCGAGCCGATGCTGATTAGGCGTAATTATCATTCGGCCAGAAGAAATGTCCCCGCGTTAGCTACATGGCTGAGTCGCGACGACAGAACGGTACGATAGACGTTTCTGCTCTCGATTTTCACCTCGTGATCATCGTCTACGGGTACTCCGATCGTTCTAACTGCTGCTCGTTACTTGTTCCCAGGGATAATTTAATTTCCAGGATGAGACTACACGACACGCTTTACTTCTCCAGAAAAATCAACGAAAGAAAAGATTTTCCATTACTTCTTTTCCGAAACGCAAGAAAAAGCGACAGAAAGAGGCAGATTTTGGGTAGCGTTGTCAAATTTATTGGGGAGTTTTGTCAACTGGGACGTATTGTGCAGTTACCCTAATTAATATTACCGCGAGTCGATTGCGCGGTTAGGTGAATTCGTCCGAGGCATCCGTTGCCACTTAAAAAGCCTCGGCGAACAATGCCACGTTGAGAAGTCGAGGATAGAAAAAGAATGACCGAAAGGGAGAGAAGGAGAGACAGTAAGGCGGAAGAAAAAAATAACGTCAATTCTGGGAAGACGATTAGGAACGATCAGATAAGGGGCTGGAAGCGGGGAACGTGTCGTTTCCCAGTCGCTCGAAGACTTTCGACTTAATTAGACGTTTGCTCGTCGTCCTGATTTTGTCAGCTTTAATCTCGCCTGGTAACCGAAGCCAATGTAACGTAACATCGCGTCCTACCTTATATTTCGCCGATCGAACGGTGACCAAAATATTTGTCGACCAACGGGGATATCGGGTTGTTTCTTACAATTTGTACGAGAAAAAAATTACCAGCTTTCTTTCTTCTTCAGTTTTAACGAGTGAAAATAATTAAGATAAGATAATTTCCATCCTTCGATTCGATGGCAAATACAGAAGTCGTTCGTTCGTGAAATTGCAGGGGAGATGGACAATTATTCGCGTTCGAATTAATTGTACGAAAGGGGCAAAGAGGAGAGAGAGAAAGAGAGAGAGAGAGACAAAGGTGGTGCTCGTGGGCGAGCAACCACGCTTCAGGATTATCCGGGAACGGGATCTGATCCTTTTTCCGCGCCTTCACCTGTCTACTACCGTGCTGCATTCGCACAGATACGATCAGCAAAAAAAGGCCTGCGCCGCGTTACGAAATTCGCTCGCTGGCTGAATTTTTTTTCCATCGCGTCCGTGCTGCCGCCATACACACCCACACACACACACGCGCGCGCGCGCGGGCGCGAGCGCTGCGCGCGAAATTGTTCCGATAAAAAATTCTATTACCTATAATGCGACCAGCGGCCGAGATTAGCATCTTTCGAAGAAAATTTAGGTCACCACGGCTCGACGCGTCGTTGCTCCCGTGTGCCTTTTTACGGCGTGCAATTTCCGACGTACACTGTTACCATCAGGTGAGAATATTAAAAATATCGACTGGCTGAAAGAGTGGAAAAAAAAAAAGGATCGAAGGAGAATTGGAGAGAAAGAAATTTCGAAAGAACGTGCACATTTTTCTGAGAAGATTTCGATTTTTTCTCGCGTTAGAGGTTAATCAAAGGTTGCTAGAATCTGTAAGCTTCCCCGTTGAAAAATGGATCGGAGAAATTAGCAGCGTCGTTGCGTGTGCACGAGAAGGGAAAAACGTGTCGTACGAACCGCTCCACCTCCATCAGCGGTCCACACCTTTCGCGGTGGGTTAATGGGCGGAGCCAAGGACGTCTGTTGCCAAACTGTCACGACGACGTTCGACGATCTTTCATTTTACCGTGTCTTCGCGATTCTTCCTTTTATCAGCAAACACACTTTCGAAGAACCGACAATTTCTCGAATCACAACGTACCAGTTAAAACAATTACACCCTTCGATTCAACCATCGTTCCGTATCTCACGATTCAACCAAGTATTTAAAGAATTTTCCCCGTTACTCTGAAAAATCTCGAGAAACCAATGTAAAACGAAGAAAGACTGAAAAATGAAAACAAAGAATGTTTCGACCAAAAGAGAAATCCACTCGTGTCCCAGATGTCGGTGTCGCCCTCAACCCTCGATTCCCGTCGAAATTCGCGGTCGATATGGAACGAGGGTGTCTCGAAGGTGGTCGAAAGTCCACGCTCCATGCATACAACAAGCGTGTGCTCGTCGAGCGTGGTCTCTGTCCGGGTTTCTCGCCTGAGCTATACCCCCGACGGAGTCTGTCAGGAGTAGTGGCAGCGTAGTGCGCGTACGACGAACGAAAAGGGTCCCCGGACAGGTAGAGAAAACACCTCCACGAGCGAAGGCGCCCCGAGGGCGTCGGGTGATGGTTAGGCGCGGCTAGAATTTCTCACCGCCCACACGGACACCATAATGGCCTCCGTGCAGCCAGTACCCTCTCTAGACGTCACTAGAGCGTGGTGGGGGAACGGTCGAACGTCCAATCGCTCGACGCAGTAACGGCCACGTTGGGCGTGGCCTTGAGTGGCGCCACCGCGGCGACTTTCGGAAACGGTGCACCGGGCTCCGGGGAGAGGCTCCGGCTTCATTATGTATCATTATACCGGTCCGCGCCGCGCGGTGTGCACTGCAGTTACTGGGCCAGGCGCGCGTGTGTGCTTTTCTCTCCTCTTCGTCGTGGTCGTCGTCGTCGTCTTCTTCTTCTTCTTCTTCTTCTTCTTCCTCCCTACGCTGGCCGGCCGGATCATCGTGATCGTACGCCCGTCGACAAACCACCTCGTCGGCCGTGCCGCGATGCTCATCGTCGAATAATCACGGCAACGCGCGTGGAAAAAGCACTTGCTGGCTGCCGCTGGAAGCGAGAGCGAGCGTGCGCGCGCGCGCGTACGCCTCTGTGTGTCATCCACCGCTCAACGTACAATTAAAATCACGCTGTACAACCGAGTGCACTGTCACACCAAGGACCAGTAAGGATCGCGAACGCTGTACCCGTCGGAGAAGCTGCACGAAAACCTTCGATCGTCGTGAAAAGACCCCCCACCCCCCACCCCTTATTCCAAAAGTGTCTCAACCCCCTCGGTGGACAACTATTCTCCCGTGCTCTCTTTACCACACGGTGTCGCGACTCGAATTCTCCAGTGGGTGCACTACCGTAGAATCGTGATCGAGGAGTGACGGAAGAACCCGGTGCTCGAGGAAGTATTCGCGGGCGCAGCGCGCGCTCCGTCGCGCAAGTGAAAAGAACCAGTATGTCGATGGCCGGTTCGTTCGTTCGCGGTGAACGATACGGTCGAGGTAGATTAAGCGCGAGCTGACGCGTACCACGTTCGTACAGTGACGTACGAAAAAACAACTTGTGCTTGACTGTTGGTGTACACGAAACAACAACTTACCCTGGATTCGTCTGAAACAACATACGCGGGTGAAGTGCTCAGTGATTGTCTAACTGTATCAATCTTAGACTACCTTGGAATTTTTTTCTCGCGCTAAACAGTGAACGAATGAATAACGTGAACACGCGTGAAGAACAATTTCGAAACAATCAAGTGAAACTGATTCCTCTACGATCGAATCACCATCCCCCCCCTACTCTCGTTGAAAAGTGACACTAGTTTACACGTACGCTTCAATGTCGTCTCTCGTTGATAAAAATATCCAGCCTACTGCCGTGACTCGTCACCAGTGAGCAGTGTACGTGAAATAGAGGCCCCAAGATTCGGGCCCCGTACGGTGTTCGCGCGACGGCGGCGGCGACGACGTCGTCGGCGAGTTTGTCCGCGAGAACCGTGGGCTGTGGCGGCGGCATTGACGTCGCGACTAAGGTGGAGCGTCCGGGCAGCACGACGACGCTCAACTTCACGGACCTGGGGAGCCCATTCGGGGCGGGCGACCCCTGTCCGTCTAGTACCCCGACCCCGAACAGCATGTCGGGAGGCGGTGGACCTTCTGGTGGCGGCGGAGGAGGCGGCGGTGGCGGTGGAGGAGCTGGTGGCGGTGGTTCCGACATGGATCAACATCTTCATCATACAGGTCTGGGTTCGGTGACACCTGGACCACCAGGTGGGAACGGTGGTGATAGTACGACATCGAGTACACCAGTATCACAAAGTGGTAAATCAGCGTTCATCGAGTTGCAACACAATAATCTGTACAATCCTGCAAGTCTGCGAGGTGGTTATCCCGGTGGACACAATGTGCCCGGTGCTCATCAATTCTCGCATCAAGTTGGCGCGCTAGGTCATCAAACGTCCGGACCAGGAAGCGGGAACCAACAACACGCGGACGCAGGATTCCCCAGTCCTAGGTCCGCGTTAGCCGGATATCCGTTCGCGCCCATGCACCAGCACAACGCCTACGGATATCACCTGGGATCGTACGCGCCCCAGTGCCCCTCGCCGCCCAAGGACGGTGAGTACCCCAACTGTATGTATTCGCAGCCATTTTTATTACTACTATTAGAATAGAGATTAGAGTAGACTGCGGGCTCTGCTCGTTCGTGGAAATCCTAACTAGTCGATCAGTGGTTTTCGCGAAGAGTTCGATACGAGAGGAGTCGAACAGAGTGATTTCAATGAACGAGGAGATGACGATGGAAGGTTTACCGTGAAGTGTGTTTTTCTGTCTCTCGGTGGCAGCTCACTGTAAGCCTTTCAGAGAATAGAATAAGTAGACGTATGTAGAACCATCGTGCCAGACTTAAATTTGAGTGAAGAATCTTCGTTAGGACGGTCGACAGCGTTTCTGAACACTTCTAAAATTGTGGAATATTTGTCTGTTGTTGAATCGAGCGAGTGTCTGAATGCGACGGTAGAATTCTACTTAAGACACCGTTACACATATATTCTCATTCACGAAGTGAACAACTCCGTCTAAATGAAAATTCATCGATAGTTAAATAGAAATATTTTTCTCGCGACATTTTCAACACCAGTCCGGTCGTTCAATTAGCTAATTTGCAAACGGTCCCCATTCCGGGCTGTTAGATCATCGTGAACACGTGGCGACCGAGCGCCAAGTCGTAAACCTTCTGTTCCACGATCTTATGTTGATTCCGGCTGCGTGTATAGAAGGAGCACGCCGAAAAAAGGAACGAAAACGGAAGAGAGAATCTGGAGTAGCAGGTAGTGGTCGGTCGACGGCCCGGACACGGGCACAATAACGCCAACAAGCGGAATAAGATATACGACTAGGAAAGAGAATCCTCTTGGGACCCGAAAAAGTCCCGCAAAGCGGCTAACGAACGAAACAAAAAGCCTGAATGGTTGAATGAGAATAGAAGTCTCCCTATGCCCTCGAAGAACGCCGCCAAAATATATTCAAACACCGAGAATTCTTCTTCTACTTCTTTATCAACACCCTCGAGATTAATACGGATAAAACAATTTGCCTAATTTTTCCCAAAAAGAACATCCAAGTTACGAAGGGTGAAATAGAAAAATATCCGATACGTGTCGTTGTTAGAATTAACGATTCGAAACGCTTCCAATAGCTCGTCTCCTTCGTTGAAATCGCCACAGCGTATCGTTTCCCTGATGAAGCTGTCAGTCTCGAATCGACGGACAAGACTGTACACGCGTGAGTATATAGAACCCGTGGTATATAACGTTCGATTGTGGAAACGCAACGGTATTCATGGACACGGAAGACGCTCGACAAATTCTAAATTAATTAGCGAAAGAATTTACGCGGCTCGTTTCCACCGTGAACGTTATATAGGATCGGTTCTTGTCTCGCTTAGGGAGACACTCAGCAATCCCCCTTCGCGAACCCTTTCTTGTCGCGTAAATGAATAATGACCGATGTTCTTCTCTTCCTTTCCACCTGTCTTTTTACCTCCCACGATCCAACAACGTCGCTGCATTATGGAAACCATCGTACATGCTCTCTCTCTCTTTCACTCATGGAACCACCCTATCCAGCTCGAACACCACGAGCACATCGGTTATAGATAATCTCGAATCGTCGAGTTTCTGTCGAAATTGCTAGGAGAGGGAAGAAAAAAGAGCGGGTAAATTTACGGCGAGAAAGAAAGGGTTCGTCCCTCAGAATTCGTATTTTTTTTCTTCTTCTATATATCGTACTATCACGAAAGAATCTCCCATTCTCGAAGGCTGTACTCTCAGAAACTTTTACCCCTTCTTCCCTCTTTCTCGCAATTCGAAAAACTGCGAATGCTCGTTGAACGTTTTTTCTTTTCTTCTCTTTTTTCCAAAGGGTCGCTATGGTTTGTGTAATGATCAAGCGGAGCGTTCAACGACGCGTGGGTTCCGCGGAATCGTTCAGATTATAGGTCATTTTCTCTCATTAGGATGACAATTTCTTCCTGCTCGTGGTTTTCATAAAGTATTAGAGTCGAACGGAGTGTGTATCGAGGAACTATGACGAGTTCTGTCCGCCGTAAGAACCGGATTAGCCAGGCTAGGAAATTTCGCTCGAGGGTGTTTCGTCTCGCGTGTGCTCTCCGTGGGACGACGAATTGCGATTGTCGTGTCGTAAAATGTCGCTTCGATCTGCTTCCATTAAGAGCGTTCTGTACGTGGTTACGTTAATGTACAATTGATTCATCGGCCAATAGCCACGTGCTGCCACCGCGTCGTTATTGATTGCCCGCGATCGTCGTAGATCATTCGGTCACTGTGTACACTTTTTCTCGCTCTTGTAAGTACACACGTGTGTTTGTTTTCCTTCCCTTCTTTTTTTTTTTTCTTTTCGTTTGATTGTTTTACGTGAAAGAATAGGAAGGAACGCGTCTTCCGCGCGGTAACGCGAGAGATTCGTTGTAATTGTCCCGGGATAATTGGTTAATTCGAACGTATCGCGAGCCAATCGTCCGGTGATTAATCGTTCCGCGCAGGCTTGTTTACACGTGTGACAAATTACATCGAAAGAATTTGCGCTCGTTGGCCAACGTTGACTCTGCGCAGGCGATTGAATTAATTAAATAATAAATATCGTTTTAGAATCGCGATCGAGCTAATTACCGAGGAGCACGCCATTGTTTGCACATCCCTCTCCCGCCTTGGCCACCTGCCGTTTGTCGCTCACCTTCCGGAATGAACTTTCTGACAAAATACTCGACACCTTCTTAATAGCCTCTCGAAATATATTTAGAGAAGAATGTGTTATATTTTGGAGGACGAGGAACGTCAATTTTTCTCCATGAAATAGTTGAAATACGTGGGCCATTTGAAAAGTTCTCGCAATGGAAAGACAGCTCGAATACGAATTCTTTATTCGGATAATTCAAATGTTCCAAGTGTTTGAAATTCGAATTGTACCGAATATTCCACTCACAGAGAATATTCAACTATTCGAAGATGAAATCTGAATTATACTCGAATATTCGAATATCCCTCGAAAAGAATAGAAAGAAAAATTCCAAGTAAAAAATTTCCCTCCGCTCCGAACGCGCGCCGCTTCTCCTCTCTAATGAAGATGTCAGAAGCAAGAGTTAAAGGAGCACACAAAAGAGAAGACGACCTCCTATCGTGTACACAATCATCGAGTATATCCACCGCGCGATTTCACACTCGACGATGCGCAAACATCGCTCCCTTAGCTGGCCCGAGCGTGTATCGGCGAGCAATCTCGTCGTCGCGACAAATGAACCAGCCATTAACATCGCTCGTTCCAGCGTGGTTGGTTCGGTTGCCTTGTCATCGACGAGTCGCAACGGAGCAAACGTACCGGGAACCAGAATCCAATTAGCGTGGCTACCTTTACCGAACTCTACATTAGTCACCGGGACCTGGCGGCGACCAACCACCGGCCAAATTAATCCGGAACGGTTCAAAGACAATGCTAGCCCCTCGTGAACAAGTCCTGGACCCCAGGTCAGGGTGATGGATTAGGTATTAAACGGTTGTTTTCACAAGGATTAGGAACACCGACCTGGAGAACACGCCTGGATCTCCACCACGACAAGATCTCCTCTCCTCAGCCACCATCACCAACCATCGCCGAGCATGTTTAACCGCGCTCTCCAACTTACGAAACGACGGTGACGATGATGCTGAAGAACCTTCTTTCTTCCATCTTAAGGTTAGAGGATTTGCACGGAAGTCGTGTTTTCTCTAGCGTAGATACATCCGTAGATATCGTGCGGCTGCCACTCAACCGGATCCTGGGAATTCGTTCGTCCCCCAGCTGACAATGAGAAAAGTAGGGTTCGAATGGTCGTCACGCAAAGTGCACCGGTCGACGTTGCGACGATCGACGATAAACTATTCGTCTAACTCTCCTTCTGTTCTAACTTCGTGTTGTTTCACTGACAGAGATTGCTCCCTTATTTCGTACGAGACCGAAGTCATTCCCACAGCAAATTCTAGCAACTTCTCTCGTTCACGAAATCTACATAGTTGGAAAGAGACAAATTCCAAAATTTAAGGGTAGATAGTACTCTTTAAATAGAGAAGAACAGCTCGAATAAACATAGGTCGAAAAATGAATATCTTCAGAGTTACAAAGAATTTTTATTTAAACCGAATGTCTCCTTCGATTCGCGGTTTCCTCACAACTTTTTCCCTTCGTAACGACAGAGAAATATACATTTTTCGACCCATGTTCGTTACAACTTTTTCCCTCCATTTTTCGCGTACTATCTACCCTGAAAGTTTCGAATATTTTCCTTTTCACCGCCCTGTTATATGTTGTTCCTTCTTCAAGGCGGTATTAATCGCGTTGCACGCGTGTTACGGTCTGTTTTTACGGGAGTATATAGGTCGATAAATTGCCGCTTCGTGAACGATTATTCCCGTTGAAATAATCGACGGCTCGATCGATCGGGTACACGCGAAAATCGCGCGCGTAAACGGAGCCGGGAACGCACGACCGTCCGCAAATGACCCACGCGAATTACGGTAAAGTAGTAGTTTCGCCTGGATGGAGCGGTTTTCAGCGACCGCTTTGCATACACCGGCCGCGTTAATGACGCCGCGGGCTCTCTCTCTCTCGCAACGGCTCACGGGAAAAATGTATCGTAAAACGCTCCCTCTCCTCTTCCTTGCTCGTGATTTTTGCTAGCCGCTCTCTCTCTCTAAGAGCTTTTATGCACCTCTCCTTTTGTACCTTGCATCAGAGGCATGTGATTAACACACGCTTCGTTCGTTGGTTAATCAATGGCAACACGGTGATAAATTCGTTGTATCCAACGCGGTGGATAGATGAAAGGGTAATTCTTGTCAGACGTACACGACACGTTATTGATTGATCGATACTCGAGAATTTTCCATCGTTCTCTTGAATTTATAATGATTGATTCTGTGATATTCAATGAACATATTTATTCGTTCCTGTGCAACATCAACATGGCAGGGGCATGAAAATGTACGAAGATAACGAGACGGCCATTACTCCTTCGATGACATCACGTTCTCCCTAACTCGACCACGGTGGAAACGATAAAACACCGAATAATCGTACTTCACGTGGCGGGAAATCGTGTGGGTTAATGTATTCGTACGATACTGGTCGCGACAACGTTCTTGCTAAACGAAGGACACAACTTTGCCTCTGGAGGGAATCCTTGTCGATGAAAAAGTCTTCGGCGTCGTACCTTTTCCTACACTATACGCGTCGCTGTATTTAACGAGTAGTATACTTGGGCGAAGTGGCGAGGTATGGTAAAAGGGTTGCTCGTTATTATCAAACGTTTCACGCGCAATCAAAATCTCCGTGTCTTTTCGCGATCGATCTTGAAACTCGTTGATCCACAGGTCACCGTTCCACGCCCCCGGTCTCAGTGACATGGCTAGCAATAAATCATGAGAATCGTTCCTGTTTGCATGTCCGTTCGCTCGCCATAAATTACGTTAATTAATAGTCACGCTTATTATCACAGAGGGAAAGGTTCGACGGGTAGTCTCTGGTGTTACGTTACCCGTTGTTAACGCAGACTTTCGTCGTCGACGTTCAATTCGACGTACACCCGGTATATTCCTTCCACGTCGAATCCTCGATCCAGGATTCACGTTGATCTATGTACACAAGAACAACACTGTGTGTACCTGCCGCGCTCGCTATGGCGTGTGCACGATGAATTTTGCTAGAGTGTCGTTTCCTTGAACAGTGGAAAATGACAAGGCTCGGCTGTTTGGATTTCTAAATGACTGTGTTACGTTCAAGGATTCACACCGCGCGCCGTATTACGCTACATTGTAATTAGGGTATAAACATAATGGCGCGATCGTACGTTACGATAGCGTTCGCCGGGCTGGCACGATGCGTTTATTTAGTCGGCGCGTAATTATTCGATGATTAATTTATAACAATTTTTTTTAATTAATTACACTATGGTTAGCACTCCGATATTGTTCGCCCGGTGATAGCGATCACACGTGGCAAATTACACGAGATTAATCATGATTTATCACCCGCTACCTACGCCCGAAACTTCGTAACGCTCCTACGAGTCCTTCTTTCACTTTCTTCCACGTTTTTATCTCCCTTTTTTCTATTCTGTCTTCGTTTTACCACCTATCTCACCCGAACGAAACGACGATTAACGAAGAAGAAAACGAAGAGAAGACGAAGAGAGTGTACATTAATTCAGGTTTCTGTTGAATTTCTCTTTAGTTCGTACGCCAGCGGTGACGAGGATTCTAAAAATTGATGTTAGGGTGGTGCATGTTCGCAGACCTCTCGCCATTGGGTGACAAAGGTGGCAGCCTGGTGGACGAATTAGGCGGCGGCGGCGGTGGTTCGTTGAGGAACGGCAAAGGGAAGAAAATGAGGAAACCACGAACGATCTACAGCAGCTTGCAGTTGCAACAGCTCAACAGGCGGTTCCAGAGAACGCAGTACCTCGCGCTACCAGAAAGAGCGGAGCTCGCGGCGAGTCTTGGATTGACGCAAACGCAGGTCAGTTTTCTTCCATGCTTTTTTTTCTTTTTTTTTTTCTTCGTCCCAAGTTTCCTCCTTTCTTCCCGCGATAAATCCCGCCTCTTTGCTCTCTCTCTCTCTCACGGAAGTACCAATCCACCGGTTTCGTTCTCACGTGCAAACGAAATTCACGTGCAAGGATCGTCGGTCGTGAACGATGAACACCACGGCAAGGAACTCGTCACGCGAATCAACGTGCGTCCATGTTGTTCCGTGACTCCTTACGCCTGGAATTCACTGTGTTTCCACGTTATCTTGGCAATTAAGTGTGGCGTTTCCATGAAAATTTCATTCTGTTACACGTTCAGCTCTGTATACTTGGAAAAATCCCTGTACTTAACATCTTAGTTAAGTTACCTTTGCAATTGGAAACAACCGTGATTATAGCTGTGAGGTGTAAGACCGTTAAAACAATTCTACGAATTGTATATTCTCTATTCAACGTATATACGTATATGTACGTGTACACGCAATTTTTCTTCGAATTAGTCGCACGATAGATCGTCATGTTTCGCGTACAACCCCTTGTTGCAAACAAGAGATCCAGTTGCACGGACAGTCCAGCGTAACAGGACACCAAATGGACGGCATCTGTCAGCATTATCGGCACAAATGACTTTACTAAATCACCGATCCGCCACGCCCTGGACACCGGGTATAGGATTGCGTCCCGGACAACTCTCAGATAGGGAAGCGTATACCTCTCCGAGCCGCGAAACACTAACGAGACGATCATAAATATCCCGTTGGTCGCGGAGTTTTTCAAGCTTTCCGCGGAGGACTTTCCGCTAATTACCTCGTCTGGTTTCCAATTAACGATTTATTAGGTAGAGCAAGGGAAGCGGTGGTCAAAAGCTAATTGGGGCTGGGTGAATTTCT
The DNA here is from genome assembly GCF_001263275.1 of Habropoda laboriosa. NCBI lineage: Eukaryota > Metazoa > Arthropoda > Insecta > Hymenoptera > Apidae > Habropoda > Habropoda laboriosa. The sequence continues at coordinate 105,558 of NW_017100229.1, read as the reverse complement.
CGCGGATAGTCCCACGGTTTCCAATTAACGATTTATTAGACCGCGATCGCGCCTTAGGAGCTAATTGAAGCGAAAACGTCTATCGCGAGCAGCGCCGATATACATATCAAAGGAGCGTTCGCGGTTTTGGAAAATTTATCGGATCCTTTGTTCTGCTCCTTTTCCGTTTCGTCCATAGATTTTCGCGTCAAACTTTCACGAGGTGAAACTAAAATTCACGAAATTTAATAACATCAAAATTAATTTTCTACCGAATTATTTGTTAATAGGCGTGAATTACGGTGTAGGAGTTAATGGAAAGATCGAACAGAAAGAGGAGAAAACAAACTTTCCAAAAAAAAAAAAACAAATCACTTTAATTACCAGGTGATTTCAATTTCTCCTGATTAGAAAATTAAGAAAGATCAAATTCATATTTATCGATTCTTCGTCGAAGGAATTATCGAGTTAGGTTCGTTCTCTACCTGTAGAACAAACAAACTCCGCTGATTTAAACTGACAATAAAAATCGACGGGAAATTGATTTATTTGCGCCCGATGGCAGTGCCGCAAAGAGGCTGAAGGTTTTCTCATAGGTGCACACATCGTGATACGTAACTGCGTATCGCGTAATCACGGGATAACTGGCTGTCGTTGCTTGCTGATGTCGTCGCAGGGGGTCCCGGACCGGATAATTTCATTACTCCGTGCTCCGCGGGAGTTATTCCCCTCTCTCCGCCATTCAGAGAATCGAGCTCGAAGCTGGCTGATGAGTAATCGCGGCAACGCGTCAGGTTGTTTGCAAAATAACGCTCGAAACACCGTTCTGTCGTTCATTTTCAATCAGAGCATCTATTTCTGCATCCTACTTTTCATTCGTCGATCTTCTAGAAAGTGCTAGACTGTAACGACCATTCACAGCCGCTCTTACGTCGTGCACAGTGGTGCTAAACGTTTACCGATTGAAAAATCAAGACTTCGTATTGAATAACAATTCGTAGAAGCTTTCTATCCATTCACACTGAACATTTTCTCACATCTATCTCCTTCTAAGTATTCTCACATCTGTCTTCCTCTGTACTTCGTTTTATATTCTTCATACGGGGTTAGTTTCCGCGAAAAAAGCTTTTTGATCCTTAGAGATACGCCAGGAAGCATTCTAATCCTGGAAAACGCACCGTAAACCTGTCCAATCCTCGAAAACACACCGCAACGATCCGCGTAAAGAAAAGTTTTCCGGCGCCGCGGCAGCCTAGCCTCGCGGCCCTCTGCATCTCTTCAGGGTGCACCGTGTATAATCTGTAATCGGCCAATCAAGGCGTTCGAGCAAGCGCCTCTGCCTGCTCTCCGTTGGCCCTGCTACCGTCGCATCGGGTTTCTTGTCATCGCCAGCAACATGGCGCCTACAGAGAGCCTTCAGAGACTCTTCCATCTTCCCTTCGTTGCTGGTCTCCTCCTCCTTCGCTTCGCGAGTCAGCTTCGTCTCTCCCGCTTCGTCGTCTTCTTACCCGCGCCTTTCTCTCCCTCCTTGCGTGTTTCCCTCTCGGTCTCTCGATGCGTTCGACTTTGCCACGGAAAACGACGACGAAGAAGACGAAGATGAAGACGAAGAAGAGAGAAACCAGTGAGGCCACGCATCTCTTTTTCTTCGGGGCTTCAATTTGAGGACGTGGTAGCGCGCGTTCGTGCCGCCGTGGCTCTTACACCAACAGAGAGAACTTGGCAAGAGAGAGAGAGAGAGAGAGAGAGAGTAGTGCTTGTACACGCGAAGTACACACTATCACGAAGGTAGATACGTGTACGTGCAAAAGGGATAGACACGTATAGACGTGGATACATAGGTACCAACACGAACGTCTGCGTTCCTGCCACGTACCTTGGGCGTGGTGGTTCCTTTTTCTTCGTCTTCGCCGACCAACGTGGCCGATCTCTCCTCATTGGCCCTGGGAATGCCAACGCGTCGAAACGAGATTCGAAAGTCGCGCATCCACGAGGGAAGCGGCACGCCAAGTGAATTCGAAATCTGAATCTTCACCTGTGCTGGATCCTAACCACTCTTCGATAACCTGGAAGAACGCTGCTCCTCCTCGAAAAGTTACACGGGACAAACTCGTTCTTCGATTATCGTGGTGCGGTGCACAAAGGATATTCGCGGATTTTCTCACACTTCGCCACTTTTGGCCAAACATTCGACTGAAATCGTCCCTCAAACACAGTGCAAGTTTTCCCCGTTTACCTCAGACCGAAACTTCCACTATGAGGACGCTCTTTCGAGTCAATTCCGGCTACGTACGAAAATTCAAGTGATCTAAAAATCGTCACAGAAATGAAGTTCCAGCGATGCAACGAGGATCGAGAAAAAATGTCACAAGTGCATCGAGGATTACTTCCAAAGGCGAGAAAATTGCCGCTGAACGAATAATCTATCCCGGAGAATTTCGAACAGAGCGAACACGTCTTTTCTGTCTCCCCGAAAAAAGACACACTCGAAACGATACTCTTAGGGGTGGTAACATTCTTCGCGTGTGTTACGGTATCTCGTCACGGTGGTGGATTCTATCGAGAGAAACACACGCCTGCTAGGTGGATCATCCTCTATGCCTCTCCTGTTATTTATTATTGAAGGAACCACGAGGGAGCTAGAGATAGCTGACGGTATCGATATCGAGCCACCCCTTAGCCAGCATCGATCAGTTAACTCCTACGCTACGGGAATAAGATAATGCTGTCACTCAAGGGGCGATATATAAAACCATCGATCGATCGACGGTGTAACGCCTTTCGCTGCGTTCTCAGCCGCCGCGCCGCGCCGGGGGAACTTCGAGAATTCCAGCGAGAGATTTTTCCGTTCTCCCTTGGTGAAAAACTTTCTAACGTAGAAATGCCTCGTACCAGCCTGATGGATTTGTTGATTCTGTTTTGCGGAATGTTTTTAAAACCGGAACCGGGAATCGTTCCACGCAACGAGTGCCTCGCGCGTTTGCCCGAATACCTTGTTCGATCGTGATTAATAAGCGGCTGGCACCGGTTCGTCGCGATCGAGGCCTCCGGAGGATCCTTGTCGATCGAGCACGCGATCCGTCCGCGGAAAATTTTTGGAATTAACGACTGCATAACTACTATCCATGCTTCGGTGCACGTAAAAACGGGTTGTGGTGTGGTTTCAGATCGCGAACGAGGTGGAAACGAGGGGGATGAAGGATAGAGAAATTGAAGATGAAGAAATTAGGAAGAGACATTTTTACAATAATTCTCTACTTTCGATTGTTAAAGAGAAACGAGATTGCTTAATTTTCTTCTGTCTTTATGCAATTTCTACCTTGGACTGGTATTAACAAAAATGTGGAAATATACAGGAATTGCTCGGATTTTTCCCTTTTCCCAGCTACCGGCGTACTAGAAGCCTACGTAACACCGGATCACTTACGAAACGTGGTCGTGGCAGACGTCGATCCGCGAATAACCACGCGTACATGTGTCTCTCCGCCCCGTATCTCCACCTTTCCCTCGCTTTCCGCTCGTTTATCTGCGTCCATTTATCTGCCTATCACTGGCGTCGCCTGGCGTACACATGCCTCCGGTGCTACTTTAGCGAGCCTTTCGTCCGTGCTTATCGTTACAGATCTGCGGGAGATAAAGGACTCAGTTTCTCGCCGTTCCAACAACGAATTGACTAATTAACGATAGTGTGTTCTCTATCACGGATGGATCCTGAAAATTTCGATAAAAACTATCGTTTGTCGCGTATCTGTATTAATCCTGGATAAACATTGTCCGTGAATATTTCATTCTGATTCATAACTATTATCAGCTCGGTAGATTTCTTTGCCTGTCTGTCTTTCTCTCGTTCTTCGTCTAATCTTTATTATCAGATTCGACGATGGATTCGAAGTGGAACTCGACTTGCGGTCGAGCTTGCCACGACGTCGCTGCGAGTTTTGTAGGTTAGATGTATTAGATAATGGGGGCCCGGTCTCTAGTCGCGGAACAATGGCTCGAATATAATTGATGATTCTGCTGGACGGACTCGCGTATGAATCATTAGGCGAACGCCGCTCGTTCAGCCCCGGCGTTAGGCGACGGCCGCGTGAAAGTGGTGCGCCAACTTCGACGCGAATGTCAGGCGCATTGTGTTCGCGGCGCTAGGCGGTCCGCATGGTAATGGTAATTAATATTTACCCGCTCGTCCTGGGAAGAAAGAGCTTGGGAAAATCTGGGATTTTCTTTTTTTTTAACTCAGACCGCGAATTTCTCCGTTGAAAAATATTCTAACTGTTGTACCAAAGTTTCTCTTCCTGAGAAAGAAATTGACTTTTCATTGATCTTCGTTATCTCCCTGTCCTCAAATATTAATTAATGGGTTCAAAATTGAAGCAGAATCGCTTAAAAATCTGTGAATATTTTTCCAACGAATTTTTCCATTGAAAAAGTATTCCAAGTATGCCAAAATTTCTCTTCTCAATAAACATTGTGTCAATCATGTTATTTAGAGTCTCCAAATAAGAATCATAATTACCTAAAAATTCGCTTAAAAATCTGTGAATATTTTTCCAACGAATTTTTCCATTGAAAAAGTATTCCAAGTATGGCAAAATTTCTCTTCTCGATAAAAAATAAAATTTTTCGTCAATCGTGTTACTTAGAGCCTCCAAATATGAATCATTTAGTGACACAGTACCTCCCTTTCCCCCGCAGCCAAACGAACCGCAGAAAAATCGAAGGCGGGCAATTATTCCAGTGATCGAACCATCAGAAAACGACCGAATCACCTAAAAACCGTATCGAAGCGTACTCGATACAAAATAGCCTTCGATCGTCTAGCTGGAAGGAGGCCGATTAACCGGCTCCGTACCTTTTCTTTCCTACTCTCCAACCAGCTTTCTTGCCTGTCTCTGTCGTGCCCCTTTCTCCTACCTTCTACTCCTTCCAATTCTCTATCCAAGTAACCGGCATTGAACCAGCTTATCGTTACTATTATCTCATCGACGTGTTGGCCGGTTTCGTGCGTGTCAAGATAGGGATGTGTCCAGTTATCAGGTACCGGTAGAACGTACAGGCGTGCTGTGATCAGGGTGTTCGTCAGCCTCTTCGCGGCTTTTATCGACGTACCAGCAATAAAACTAACAGAGGTTCGAGACCGACGTGTCCCTCTATCGGCTTGTATCTGTCGACCAGCGGCTACAAATGGGAAAGTTTCTCAGCTAGGCACGCGATCCGCGGCATGGCACGACTTATTATTCCGCGGACGTTTCGTGCTCGCCCACACGCGCGCCCTTGTGTATTTTCGTACATCCCGGGCTCTGCGATTCACGTGAACCGCGCACGACATTGTTTAATTCAATTTTATTCCGGTCCCGGGGCTCGTTAACCCGCTCGGCTAGTTTTATTTTCTCAAGGATCCGGCTATCGTTACGGGGCGAAATGTAGCACTTTCGTGGGACGATGTATTTAACCCTCGGTTCGCCTAGTAGAGTCTGACAAACGTAATTTGTAATTGGGAAAATGACAGGTCGAATGGAGAATGCCAGATTTCTCTCAATTTATCAACTTTTAATTCCCTTCACCTTCAGATCTGTTAACGAGGTTTTAGTGATTTGAAGATTCGAAACAACGCAAACAAGGATTCTAAATTTTTTAACTTAGGGTGTTGGGTAAATTACAGTGAAAATTGGTGAGATGGGGTAGTTTCAATAGCTGTGCAAAATAATGTGAATATGGATATTAATTATCACAGAATTATGATTAACCCTTTCGCTACGGCAAATTTTAGTATGTAACACAAGTGACAAACTTTCGTTAAATTAAGGTGGAAATACTTGTAAGATAAAATTGAAGATTAAATTAGGCCAGAAGTGTACAAAAACGCGCAAACTGTACAGTGTGAGTTAAGGAGGATGTTAAAAAAAGGCCAATTTTGGCATAGGGCCGGAACGAAACAGAATTTGCATTTCTTAACTATGTACCCACTATGAAAGCCAGAGGGAAAAGTATGTATATGTATACAAAGTTCTGTCGAACTACGCGTAGGTTAGAGACGTCGAGTGTCCGCGTAGATGGGAACTGCACTGCGTGTCAATTGTCGTATATTGTCGTTAGACTAATAACAAACAAAGTAGGTCGTGTGTAAAGACTTAGTTGTTTACTAAGAGACAGTGTTTTTCCAGAAAAGGATAGAATATGTAAATGTCTCGGGGAGACAACAGTAAAAAAACTAATTTCTCGTTGCTTCACAGCTATAACACACCTTATTACAAGAAAAATAATCTTAGAATGCGATAAAACGAAATTGTTGCAGTAACTAATCTAATTAGCTATACGGAGGCTCTCCTCTATTTTCAATTAACTCAATCATTCGATTGTGTACGTACATATTATTCACGCATACGCACACCGTGAAACTGTAGCTGTGTAGCTCGCAGAGACACGCTTCTCGTTTCATTTTTCTCCCAAGCTGAGCTGTTCGTTGTGTACTTGAATTCGGTGCACTAGCTTCTTGTATGCAGCGGCACTTAATTCACAAGAACGAATATGCTAAGTACGTAAATTGTTCGCGTTGTTCGATGTATTCCCTACAAGACTAGAATCGCGCAGTATAAGCGACGTTCGTCGAGGCACTCGTTCGACAGCCTGGTAAACACTGACTGAGGACGAGTCGTCCTGCCCGATTTCTAATCGCTGTACGCTCGCAACTGTTCTGAGAAAAATTTTAGGCCTTAACTTCTTAGAACTCGTGATATTGCTCGCGAGCTAAACATAATAAACGCGAACCTAGGTCGCTGTACATACATCGAGCCAAACATAAAGCTAGCTGCCCTTTTTAGAGTAAAACTATCGCGAGTTGCTCTCGAGAGTAACTGTGTCTGAGAGTGACTGTCTGAGAGCATCGCTCAACTCGCTCAACGTATGCCAAATTTGGCCTTTTTTTAACATCCTCCCTTCAAAGCGTCTATAGGCGCTAACGGTAATGGAAGGGTTAAGAAGGGGTAAAATTCTTTTCTCTAAATTTATGCAAATTTCCCTTCGAAGAGAGAGAAAAACGAAAGAAAGTGTTCCTACGGTAATACCCAGATCTGAAAACCTTCAATTGGCAGCGGAGAAAAAGAAAACGGACAATTCGTTCCCCCAAGAGGCAACATTGTACGACACAAATGAGAGTAGTAAAACTACTACATGTGCGCACATCCTTTTATTCGACCAGTCCAGGCTGTTTTATTGTACGATGTCCGGCGACAGCATCGTCGATGGCAACGACACGGTTTAAACTTTCCCTCGGATTCGACGAAAGTCGTCGTACACGATGCAACGCGCCGCAGGATTGATGTTTCCGTTGTCTAATGGGCTGCGTTGTCGCTATAATCATACGTCTTCGTGGTTCGCTGTGTACTTTCCTTCACCCAGATACTCCTGACGGTTTTTACTCGATCAACGTTCCACATAAATATTGCCTCAGTCCCTGAGTTTTCTTCTGCATGCACCGCACCGTGCATATTTTGTCAACCTTGACACAATATCGACCTCGGTACGAAAAACAATTCGCGTCATATTTCCAACTTCTTTCCTCGTCTTTCGATTCGAAGAAGAAAAAAATCTCACACCGATTAGTAATCTCACATAGTAATCACAATTCGACGTCCTCGTTCAACCCCTTGCAAACCCAAAGAGTCGCCTTAAAGTGTCCTCGAAGTTCCCAAAAATTGAATCCCTCTCACCAAAGTAGCATCTGTAACTCGCTAATAATCGATATTTGCACGAGAACGACATTAGCGCGCCTAATGATAGTAAACAAAAGATAGATATCGCGTGAACTTTTCTTTTCCTTCTGAAATTGAAATTAAATTAAACCGTTCAGCAGTTTATGCCTGCCGGGGTTAATATTTAACGCCTTTAATAACGTGCAGCATATTGTTTTTTCTTTTTTTTTCTTTTTTGCACACTCCAGGGAAACGCGCTTAAGCGTTCTCTCCCCTTTCGATAAAAATGTGAATCCAGTAATACTAGTTTTTCTGCCAAGCTACGAAACTCGCGGCGCTGTTTCGCCTATGCTTGGCTGCTATTTCGCGCGTGTCATACACGCCTGACGTAATTACGTCGCGTACACACACAGCTGCGTTGCGTTGGCCCGCGGTAAAAAAAACAGAGAAGGCAATTAATAGTGTTCAATGGGGCAGGACAAGAAAAATCGGGGAATTCAGTCGATTCCGCGAGATTCAGCGGGCTCGCCCGTGCAAATCCTGCTGCTTATCCTTGAAGCGATTGCTCACTTTTTTTTCCGCCAGACATCCGTTTAACCACCGACTACTACTAATCTTTTCCCTTCGACTGTTTCACGGTTCTATCAAATCTCGCGACCGCAACAGTTTTTACGCGGCGGTAACGCAATATCAACAGGAAGGGATTAATTCTCGAGAACGATTTCAGGGAATAAAGAAAAACTTCGTTCGATTCTGCGGTTCGCTATGGAAGTATCAAGCCAAGTCTTTCGGGGGTTCGTGACGACGGTCGTTTCGTACGAGACATTCAATTTGACTGGTCTTGTCGCCTAATTGGTGCCTTCGATCAATTAGGGATGATGGAATTCGACGTTACCCTATTTCAACTTTTCTCTGTCGTGGACTTAGATTGTTTCGTTTAGCTTCCCAGAGTTACCCTAATCTGTGTCACGTTCTTCTATTATGTGATGTTGATAGAACGCATTATATCTTTCCGAACATATATTAATGAGTGCGAGATATGCGACATGTATTATGGATATAAAACGGAATTACGTTTAGACTCAACAGCCGTGACACATATTTTTAATCTCTTAAATATCCTACCTTGCATCAGGCAACGCACACTATGATGACTTTTGTTCAAATAAAAAAACTATTATATATGCCAATTTATTATCCGTTAATTATTCTCATTTCGATGTTCTTCGTGTAGTATACCAAAATAATAAAAAATGTACCACTTTCAATTCTCGTTGTTCCACAGTTAAAGACAAACGTCTGCCTCCAAGAGTTAAGCTAGTCTCCTATAAAAAGTTCTAAAGTTAGGAAATTTTTGAAAGACCGCGAGAAGAAAGCAGGTAGATAGAGAAAAAACGAGCACAGATTTCGCACTTTTCCAATCGGGAGAAAGGAAAAGGAAGGTAAAAGAAGGACGGAAACACGTCTTTCCTTTATCGATGGCTGCCAAGGTGTCCCCCCTCTTTCTCCCCTCTGGCTGGCTGGCTCATGAAGAAGCAGAGACGGCCGATAATTATTTTCACGCAGCGGCGTGTGCATGTACGTGGATCGAAAGAGCTGGCGTGCCTCGCGGGACCTCCCACAGTGCCTCAAATACCAATAATTACCGGCAGACGAGTTCGATGTTTGCAGAAACGCCGGGCCGCCGCGATTCCTCGCGTCCACCACGCGAAAACCAGCGCCACCGTGTCGACGGAGGATCGAGGGGGCGCCACGGGGAAGGATCGTTCTCCTTCTTCCTTTTTTTCACCACCCGGTGTATCTCTCGCGTCGCGTGTACACGATGATTTCTCGGAGAGGTGGACGCGCGCGTCTCTGAAGAATTCCCTTTTCTCCTTTTCCTGCCCCCTACTCTCGACGCACTCGACGAACAACCCTGAGGACTGGTTTCTCGGAAAACACCTAGACGAAGCGATCAAAGATTCGTTTCGGTGGAATTGAAGTAATTGTTCTACGATTGCGGTGGAATTTTCTCGAATTTTGTACCCTTGAAATTGTCGCTTGCTTTTTCTCGGATGAAGACACGTTATTTAATGCTAAACGCACCACGTCCGGTTTTTAAATTTCATTTAAAACCACGCCTCTGTTTCTTCCCGATCTTGTTAAAGATAAAACTGTAAATATGTCGTTTCCTATATCCAACTGACAATCGCCTGTGTTCCTTTCGGAGAAGTATAATTATTTCATATCCGGTCATCCGACCGCCTACGGTAAGAATAGGTATACATAAAGTGTCGGTACGTTTAGTGTTAATAGACGTTGTTTTTTCGGTTTGGTTGAAATCCTGTCGAAGTGAACAAACGAAATTTCTTCGCGATGCGAAATTCGGTGGATAGTTGCAACTATAGAAGAGCAACGCCGGGTTACAATGGTATAGGCTGCGTAGATAAAGCGTACGTTTAACCTACTTCTTTTATCACATTGACACTACCCCACCGGGTTACGTAACCGGCATTTCACTGTGCCAATTGAAGGTTAATGAGTATAATCACGAAGGAGCTGCACAGTTCACAGACGATGCATAAGCATGCCTTCTGCTTAATTAAACGACCAGCACAGATTCACTTTCTGTTCATTAACCCCTCTCTCTTCTCCCTCGAGGAATTATTCCATAATGTTCAACTCGACGAGTAACAACTTGGAGGCACCATAACGTTCACCCTAGCCACTCTCTCCTTTTTCTCGTCAAGGTTCAAAAGAATCGAACAAAGGAGCTCGAACGAGTGTTCGACTTTCCGAGAAATTATTACGAAGTGGAAACTAAAAATACCTCCGACGAGGAGAGAACTGAGCAAACGCGGTCCCTCGGGTAGAGAACCACGGCAGAGTCGAGAAGAATTCGCGCAAAACAGGCTCGAGGGGTTTCGACCGGCAGAAGCGCGCGCCCTCTTCCTTCCTCCCTCGTGCGAGGAATCCCTGTGCACCGAGTAGGGAACGAAGAAAGCCTCCACCTCCCGTTCCCCGCCTTCTTCGAAGATCTTTCAGGAAGATCACCGGCGGCGCAATGCGTTTCGTTTGTGGCGCGCGCTTGCACCTGACCAACTTTATGGTAAAAGGCCACCACAAGCTAAGCGATATCAACGATGATCCAGGACCCTTGCTTTGCACTCTGACCACCATCTTACACACACACATACATCTGACAGGCATAGGAGAAACAGAAGAAAAGAGTAGGTGGCGATGTTAGAGCATAATGTTGATGGTGGTGGAGAGTGAGAGAGAAGGAAGAACGGAAATGTAAAGAGAGGAAGGAAGAGAAAGAGAGAGAGCCATGGCTCAGCCAAGCTTGGGGTACACACACATTATTTCAATGTTGGCAGTAATGCCTGTTATTAAGCGATGATAATGATTGGTATTATCGCGGGTTGGGAGCAGCACTGGTAGCAGCGGATATAAATCATCCTTACTTCCTTCTTGCTGGCAGTGGCCGAGCTCCGCGAGAGCTCACCTCCATGCCAAGAAGCTGTAAATAACCTGGCGAGTTGCAGCACACGGCGTTACTTGCCGCCAGGAGGTAAAGGAAAAGGCTTCCTCCTGGCACTAACGCTTTTCTCTGTGTTGGTGAATCGGTCTTAGATAGGTCGTAGTTAGGCCTGCAACGTCCTTCTCTTCCCTTCCGTGCTACCCTGCTGCATACGACTTTCCCTTGCCTCTCTTTCACGCCAGACACTAGAGACTATGTATACCATACAAGACCCCGTACACTTCCGTTCTCTTGCCTCTCTTGCCGATATTACGCATCTCGTTAACGTGAAGCGTTAACGACACGCAATCCAAACCACACCACTTGGAAACGTCCATTTCACCGTTGAAATTCTCGCATAGAAAATGTTTCATCGTCGTCCGTTAAGGGATGATTCACACGATTCCCACGAGTAGGAAAACACGAGATCCTCGCATAGACGCGGGGGTATAGTAATCGCCGTGATTCCATATTGCTTTCCCTTCGGTTCTTCCATCTTTTTCATCCTTCGTCGGGGTTTTCTTCCTCGTCTTCGTTGTTTCTTCGCACCGGATTCACCAACCCTCCTTCTCGGCCATAAATCATCGTTCGGCGCCGACGATCGAATTCACGATACCCACGTCCCTCTCTTTCTCTCTGGTTTCCTAGAACGACGAGCAACAACAACAACCGTCCAGAGGAGTTTCGAAGTTTCCATCAAGCCGAGCGCAGCCGTCTTGATGGTCCACCTTCGCTCTCGACCTACGCGTGTGCGTGAGCCACGACTCCTTCTTTAATCCAGACACCGAGTGTGTGTCTAGGTTAGCTTAGCTACGTGCATTCGCGAGCTTCGAGGAGTCCCTCTCGTGCACGTAGCTAACGGTAAGGTTGAGGGGGTGGGCAGGGGGCACGTTCAGGAACGCCCACGCGTATCTCGATCTAATAAATCCAACATTTCGCCGGTAAATCCGAGCCCCTCTCTCTCTCTCTCCTGGCAAGTCGCGCACGATCCGCTGGAAAGAATGAGGATCTAAGAATTCGAGGAACAGGGAACATCCAAAGTGGACTGGCTCCCTCTCGTTTCGCCGTGAAACGAGCTATTTTGCGGTGAGCCTGTGTTATAATTACCGGGGAAAGGGTTAATTTCGTTGATTAACCCTGACATGTAGATTTTCAGGCTTTCGATGATCTAGGTGTTGAGTGCTTAAAGTACGAGGCAATTTCCCCCCTTTGTCAAGCTTGAGATGAACTGTGATAATATTTTATTACAATTAACAAATTTTTAATTAATAGCGTACATAAATGTTTTCTGTGATCCTGAATTAAAAATGTGCGTCGTGCTGGTAATTAAACAAGTTGGATCGAACAGCTCGAGAAGTTGGCAAAAAAATGATACGGTTAATTTAGCGTTCGCGTGGAGAGTTCGAAAAAAACGAGAAAGGTACACCGGATGTCGTGACGCGAAAACTATAATTTCCATCGAGATTTCTTTCTTTCACGACGTACGCGCCCAAACCTTCACTCTCTCGTCGAACGAATTCCACGAATCCTGGCGATTCTTTATCCAGTGGAACGACAGAGAAATAGAAGAAGAATCCCTCGCGAGTTTTGCTATCCGGTAACGAGGCGTCCCAGTTCGAAAACTCTCGCGATTCGCACGCGAGCGTGCGAGTATCGGGCTAGTTGCGAGTATCACCTGAGTTGTACGACTTCTCGGAAGGATTTCAAACGAGGAGGAAGAAGGAGGAGAAGAAGGGAAGTTCGTGTCAAGTCCGGTGGGAACCTCATGGGGAAGTTTTAATGGCGCCCTAACGATCGAATTATGCGTTTCGCGCGAATCTGTCGATGAAACGTTCCCCCCTTATCGTCCCTTACTATCCGCTCGATTTTTCTTCACAAATTCGTCGCTGAATTGCTCTCAACCCTTTCAGGGCGATGAACTCGTGCATTAATTCAGAAAAATAAAAAAGTGAACGCAAGACTCGTATTTTTTGAGGAATAAAAATACTCGTGTAGGTTTGAAGAAAATATAATTTAATATATTGTACAAGTAATCAAACGGTACGTCCTCCATAAAGGGTTAATCAAGCACATATTAGACATTGCGCGATAAAGTGAGGCAATGAAAAATTCTGAAACCCGGCAAGTGTTTCCCCATCGATCTTTTCGACCGAAAAATGTTTCCAAACGCTAATAACAAGTACCTCACGAATATTCTTCATCACACACGCAACGTAACAGCAAAATTTAGAAAGCAGTCCAAAGTAGACATTCTATAAATCAAGCTGCTAAGCACGAAGAATACAAAAACACAAAGTACTCCATAAGTCAGCCTACCAATTCTTATCTCACATTTCACAACGAAACAACTCATTCACGAACTCCACAAAAATACCACAGCTTCCACAATTGTCCGAATGTCCAAGTTTAAAAAAAAAGAAGAAGCGACGATGTCCTTCTATCGTCGATACACCCTAAAAACCACAAGATGACAGTCACGAAACGACTCCGGAGGTGCTCTAAAGTGACACCGTAGACCCAGCTCACGAAACGGTCGGATCGTGCGGGGTTACCGAACTCCCGTGGTCCCCGTGCAAAAACCCGGGAATTTGCAAAAATGAACAATTATAGGAATCCAGAGTAGTCGTCCTGGCTCTCCCTACCCGTGCCACCTCGTCCTTCTTCCCTGCCTTCTCTCTCTCCGTTCCTCCGACCAGTCTGCTCTACTCGCGCGGCAACCACCTCGACGAGTTGGAGGGAGGACGAATGCGCGGGTCGTTTGAAGTGGCAGCGTCCCCGCGCTTTTGCTTTCTCGGTTTCTTACCGAGTTCTGCCTTCTTCTTCTTCTTCTTCTTCCACCTTCCCCTCTGTCCTTCTTCCGCCGAGCAGCGACAGCCGAGCACACGCACAGTCTGTCCCTTTTCCACCACCAATGTCGCTCTCCTTCAGGTCAGCCCTTTCGGTATTCGTTTGTTTCATGGCGGCTCTCCCCTTCGTGTCTCCCGTCCTTCTTCGTTCTGCACCTCCCCACTGTTCACCACCGTTCGCCTCTTGATCCACAAGCTTCTCGTTCCTCCTCGTACGCCTTCCTCCTCCTATTTGCCGCCACGGCGACCCTATGTACCGCATAGTTGCGGCATTGCTCCAGGCTGGGCCTCGTTTTACAACCCTGCACCAGCTTCGTGGGGAGGTACGGACCTCCGTAGGTGTTCACCTACTCCTCTACACTCGCCGAGAATACTCTTTGTTGCCTCTCGACGCTTCACAATAGGAATTCCTGCGATCCCATATGCACTACGGTGATTTTTTTCGCCGAATCAACCCTCTCGCTGCTGTTCACGCCTGTAGACGTTTGGAAAATTTGCGAACACCGCGTTTCGTAACGAATTAATCGTTCGAGTAGGCAATACAGCCCGTCGCGTTGATGCATGCGCGACGATCAGCGAAACAGCGAATAAATTAGTGAATTTATTAGAGGAGGAGGGAATCTTTTTCTCTCTCGAATGAAGTTCGAACGTGTTCGAAGGGAATTAAATCGACACCCATGCGCCGCATCCTTCCACGTGGGGTTGTTGATATATTTCTGGATAAAAGGCATCGACGATCGCAGCTGTCTTCGCCGGATCATTGGCGAGGCAGGTGCACAGTTACGTAATCCAGGTTACGTGACGTGTTTTATTTTTACTGTGAGAATTTCCGCGAGGCGAGGCACGACCTTGATTGACAAGCTATATCGATTCAATTTATCAGCCTAGGCACGCCGCTTTTTTCTCTACGTACACAGTAAGAAACGATTATTAAGCCGAATGGAACAACTGAGACGACACGACGAAGGTTCCCTCCGGTTTCCACGTGGATTCGTTCCTTAACCGTGTTACGTTTATTTCTACCGAACCGAACACGTCTCGCTTCCGGACTCCGAGCGACGTTAATTGAACGGTAAAAAAGCGTGGTATCTGTAGGAATCGTAAGGGGAAAACGAGCATCTGCAGTCAGGCGACCATCGCACGATGATGACCTCTTCGTTCACATTTTTTCCACGCGGCTTTTTCTGCGATTCGCAACCTGTGCAGCAGAGTGTCTCATTAGAATCTCCCGTTCCAGCGGGAAATATCCAAAGTCTTCCTTTCCACTTTTTCAGGTCGAAATTTTCTTTCGAATTTCAAGTTCGTCGTTGATGAATTTCTTCGTCCAAATTATTCCAAGATGTTTCTTCTTTTTTCTTTTTGTAAATCTCGTCGAAAGAGAAGACACGTTCTTCGAAGAGGACACGAAGAACGTGTCGCTAGATTCCGAGGGTGATGACAAATGTGTCGAGCGATGAATTCGCCATCGGCCGGCACGGCATCGATTATTCATTCGGTACATTGTAAAAATCGAGCAGGCAAAGACACGTGGGCACGGTTCTCTCTCGCCGCTCCAGAAGCCGAACGAACGGACGACGGACAACCGAACGTCCTCTCTTCATTTTGTATTCAGGCTGCGCATGCGCCAGTTGTCACCGCTGACACATCGTTCGTCAATCCGTTTCTGCACACAAAGCTGCGGAAGAATAAAAAGGACGAGGCGGCATCGACTGCACCCTCGAGGAACGTCTCAATCGGCATCGATCGCCGATCGATCGATTCGACCACGTCTTCTTCTTACAGGACGACGTGCAACACTCCGCGAGAGATCTTTCGCAACGACTCCCTGCGAATTCTGTTTGTCCCCGCGATACGACGATATCGTCACCGATATCTGTCATCTTCGCGAGGAACGCCCGAGGAAGAAATGATCCGAGTGTTCGTCGAATTTTCAGGAGTTGAAGAATGTTTTTCTTTGGAAATTTTGTGGTTTGGGAGATATGGAATGTCGAAGCTGGAAAATATTTCAACTGTGCTCGAAGAAGGCTCTCTAGATCTCTGGCACGAAAGGATGACGTAGATGGTTGATTTTATCTCGAGAATTACAGACGCTTTAACGTCTACCGCGGTAATAAACCAGGGAGAAAATAAATCGTTGAAGTTTGTCAAGTCACACCCTCCTTCGAGTCCTTTGAAGTAGAGGTACTTCTTTCTTTCCGATACGTTGCGTCTATTGAAATAATCCCTCTCCTGGTGTAGATACGCTTTGAAATTGAATTTGAAGAATTTTCAAATTTTTAAATTAAAAATTGCAAATCTTCAAGTTCCAACAATTTCAACGAAGAATCATTCTTCACCATCGTACACATTATTTTTTCCTCTCTTCGCTAATGAGACAATCAAACGAATATATGTATGTAGTTGTACAGCACAGTGGTTTGAACAAATTTTCAAATTTTTAAATTAAAAATTGCAAAGTCCCAAGAATTTCAACGAAGAATCACTCTTCACCATCGTACACATTATTTTTTCCTCTCCTCGCTAATGAGACAATCAAACGAATATAGTCGTACATCACAGGCGGTTGGAGGTATCCTTCGAAACCAATTCTCCGATCATCATCGAAGCCATCAATACCAATTACCTGAAAGAAGGACATCGCGGGAACGAGCGATCCTTCGCATCGTCGAATCGAGCAAATGTCGTCGAAGAAGCCTCTGGCCACAATTATTGTCTACCGGTGAGGCGGTCTGACAGCTCGTACGCAATACCAGCGCGACTCTCGTTTCTGGCTAGGGTTATTATAACTGGACGAAGAGTTCCGAAAAAAAGGAGTGATTTTAATGCGCTGTCAGAATCAAGCAGCTTCGGCCACGCTGATGGTATCTCAAGCAGCTGCCGTTTGTTGCCGTTGCTCACGTGAATCCGTCCAACAGCACGCGGCCGAAACAACCGTAGCACGCGTGTGCTCACGCACACCAACCACCGCCGCCGCTTTTTACGCAATCTCTAACTCTCATTTGCTGTTTCATGAAAGATGTAACGCGTTGATGCGCGCCTACTATCTCCTCTAAGTAAGAAGGTAGAGGTCGGAGTGGATCGCCTTGGAGCCCGAGAAGCGCCCCGCCCACCGTCTCGTCTTTGCTCCAAGCCCTTTGCGTTTTGTACTCTTCCTCCAAAACCGTAGGATCGGGGCCCCTGCGCGTTAAGCCCTCCTCACACTGTTCAAAATCGACCTTCGACCTTGGACGAATTTTCAAAAATTTGGGATCGTCGGGCACAAGGAATGATTCAATTACAACTTATGCAAATTAGGGGAAATTTGAAACGTATTTCTGGAGGATTGAAATGTGACGAATTTAGTTATAATTGACTGATTAATTGAGAAGAGTGATACTTTGACTATTCTATGCTACAGAAGAGTGGTATATTTGACTATTCAATAATGGTAAGTTTCTATTCAAAAAATTTTGGTATAAAGGGAGAAAATGGAATTAAAATTTGCTACACCCTTCAATTCATAAGATTGCAGTTTTCACAAATTAATATCTTCAAATTTTCGTATCTTTAACCAAAAAAGGAGAAGCCTTACTTTTCACTGGACCATCAAGGTTTCCTCAAATCGCCGCGTGCGAGTCAGGCTTGAAGCTTCACAACCTTACAAGTTTTCGTCCGCTTTTAACCCAAGAAAGAGAAGTTCACTTTCCACCGGACAATCAAGGTTTCCTCAAATCGCCGCGTGCGAGTCAGGCTTAAAGGTTCACAGCCTTACACCCCGGTATCATACCACTCGCGTTTGGGAGCGCGTAAACCACACCACGAACCGACCGCGATCCATTCAATGCAAGATCCCGGTAGAGCCTATCAGATGCCCTTTGTCGATCGATCCTCTTTGTAAATCGGGCCGCGGTGCTGCTATCGTGTTACCTCTCAAGAGGTATACGTATTAACCAGCGTAGTAACGCTGGAACACGTAGTCCTAATTTGTACACGAAGCTCGGTAGCCGAAATACTGTAAATTACACGGTAACCATCACCCTTCGTCTTCTTTTCTCCCCTTAACTTACAAGGTGACACGTAAATCATTGTCGCATTCGAAAATTCAACAACTTCATCTCTACCATACGTTTCCAAAATTTTTCTTCTAGATTTTCAAAATATTTCACTCAATTTTTAAGTGGCGAAGTGATCTATGGATCACCCTGTATATACTTTAATAAGAATTCAATTAAAACCTCGCGAAATATCTTGGCTCGGAAAGACCGTGGTTTGGTAAATGATACAAACACGAGCGAAAACGTAAAAATTCGTAATGCCACGTTTACCGAGGCAAGTCCATTGGGATCGTGGCTAACGCGGCATCGGTTTCACGGATCGTTAATTTCGTCGTTACAACACGAACCACCCGGTAATAGTCGCGTGCAAAAAACATCCCAGCCGCGGGAACGTTTAATTTCGAATAATTTTCCGGTGTCGTGTACTTTCCTCGGGCTATCAGCAACGTAGAAAAGGAACAAGAAGCGGAAACAAACGAACCTGAAGAGAGAAAAATCCTCGAAATGTCTCAGTGTCTCCAAGACAAGTTACAAAAGTGTCGTCGTTATCACGAGAACGTCGAAAAAGTGAGATGCTACGTGTCTCTTTCACGAAACGCCTATAGCCATCGGAATCGACGATGTCAACGATTGAGGATGACATCGACGCGGTTCTAGTCCTCCTCTTTCGATTCAGATTACGTACGAACGAGCGAAAACTCGACTGTGAGCAAGTGTGTAAAGCGCCTGTACGCGGCAAGTTATCCAGCAATTTAAATGGCAAACTTTTCCCTTACTACCACCACCACCACCACCACCAGGAATAGCAACAGCGTAGAAAACAGCAAGCAACGAGGAACACCACGGTTGATGACGAGGATCGATAGGCGCGCCTGCTGACGATTAGAACTTTCTTTCATTACTAACCCTTCTACGGCGACGTGAGCAACGACAGCGAAACGAGGGCCCAGATTCCTCGTTATTATTAACTCATGCCCGTACTAGGTCGATACACCCACCACTCGACAAACTAAACGACGACCTGGCCGCCACTGGAAACTTACACGCGAGTGACACCGATCCGAACGACCCTTTTTTTTTTTCTCTTTTTCGATCACTCGGATCGAACGTTCCTGGATAATCCAGGATAATCGCTCTTCTTACCCTAACTCCCGGCTAGTTGACTCTGTCGGTCTGACTATGTAGATCGATTTATCTCTGCTCGTTCTTCGTATTTTCGTGAGAACGTAGAAGTAGCATGAACGCATCGATCCTCGCCTATCGAACGTCGCTCATGAGAAACTGCGTCACACTTATGGACTGACTTTGGAGTTCCCTTCGTGTTCTATACTTGGATAGCAGAATTAGGGTTTCGTGTTTCATTTTGCCCTCGTCTTCTATTTTTAACGGTGATAGTTGCGACAATTTTTCTTCGGATCAGTTGGTAGTTGCGAGCGTTATTTTAGTAGAGTGGATGTGACACGCCGAGGGAGACAAAGCAGCAAAACATACACAAAGGCAGGATGCCGGTGCTCCACCACGGTATGCCGGCCAGGAACCTACGAACCTGGCGACCTAGCCTTTCATATCTTGTCTCACCTGCATAATTCACGTCGAGTCTTTACGCGCGAGAGAAAATGGCCGTGGAACGACGAAAAACAACGGTTCCCGCCCCGAAAACAATGGCAATATTCGCGCTTTGAGACAATGATTTAGATGGATTATACATTTCAGCTCTGTTCGCGGCACGCTAAGGAACAATAGTCGGTCTAATTGCTGTAAGGTTCTCGAAGAATCTTAAAAGTTGACCATTTTTCTCTTGTCAAACTGGATTGGAAGTTTCGAAGTAGGTTTTGCACCGTGTTGCAACGCTCGTGTTACAGAGTTCACTGTGACTTTCAATATTCCTCACGCGTGACTTTGATTATTCCAACGATTCTAATCTGCAAATCTTATTTAAGCCCCCTGGCCACCGATTTCATTCTCGTTAATCAACCCTTGTACTCCTGAGCCTAATCTCTTACTTATTTAACTCTTCGTGCGATCAAAAGCCATTGCAAAAATTTGAAAAAATTTCTTCCATCTCTTAATGTATCATACAAGTTTTCACAAAACGAGCGACTGGTTGCGCCACAATTTAATCCGCGCAACTATCGCCACACGTCGACGCAAAAAGCAGGGAGAGAATGGGAAAAAGAAGTTCGACAGGTCACCCTATGGTCGAAACGTATTTCGTGTTCGACACAAATGGACAGAGGGTACCCGTGAGAAAGGGCTATCAGCGCTTTCATAAAACTGCTGCTTTCCGTCCGGCAATTTCTTTCTCCATTTGATAAAGAAGAATTTGCTCTTCTTGACCGTGGCTGCGCCGCCGCCGTTATCCCCCAAGGCAATTTCGCTGTTTTGTCAAGGCGGACACGACAGGTTGTACGCGGGGCCCCTCGAGGAATCCTTCCTTCCTCTCACAGTGGCTTCTTTTCTCTCCCTCGTGTTCCACCTCCTCGTTCCCTTCTATCGTTCTTCTCGTCGAGTCTTGGGATTAGCCTAGCGGAACCGTAGAAACATACGGCGGCTGTGGGAAATAATGACAGGGGCCCTCTCTCTCTCTCTCTCTCCTCTCTCGTGCCTCGCCGTTGCTCGTTCGCTCGTTCGTCGGTTTCTGGGCAGGCCGCTCGACAAGCAGATCCGGAAGCGGCCACGTGAAAATTTTTCACCACGAAATCACCTTCGCCCTCACCACGGAGGGCCAGTTTCCTCTGCTTTCGATCACTGTTAGCGTCCACTTCCGGTTCACCGGTTGACAGAAAATAGTTCGAAGATGGCGTTGTTACGAGACCTACGGAACCGTGAAGTTCGGAGGCCCGAAAATGGTCAACCGATTCCGGGGAACCTGGGCCGCTAATGAGACCGGAAGAGGCGCGCGCTTTTTTACGCCGGAACGTTCCGGGCGTTGTGAACTCCACGTGCAGGCGTGTATATATACACGGTTTTACGTGGAGAAACCTCGGGCAGTTATGGCTTGGTTGGAACATAATTTATAGGTTTTATTTTAATTAGCACGAGACAAAGCGTAACGCGGAAATATTGTGTCGGAGATATCGAGATATTAGAATTGTCGTGTTCGCGGAAGTCACATTTTTTGGAAAGTTTGGTACCGTTTATTAACTTTCACCTGCATTAAATATGCTGCTGGTGATAAAATGTTTATTAAAAATTTCTTAATTTTTTAACATTTCTCTGAAAATTTTTGCATGGTTTGCAATGCACAGTGATCTGAAATTTTTGACAGTGTACCTTCGCCATAGTTAAAATCTAACAAAATTAAAAAAAAAGTACTATTCTTCGTCGTTATGAAAATCACGAATTATGAATTTTAAAAATGAAATTACCTGAAGCGAAGAATACTCTAAATTGACCAAGTGTGCGAATATTCCTAAGCACTTAGGGGTAATATAAAGGAACTTAATACACTGGGTGTCTCCAAAATACGGTATCAGAGGACAGACAATCGAAACGAATTTGCTAATTCGAAAAATCTATTCCTCTCTAAATACCACCGACAAGCTTCCTCCATTTCGTACTCCGAACAACTCTCCCGAAAACCACTCCTCTGGAGTCATTTCAATGACGCAATCGCGTGATGCATCGCATCGAACGCGGCGCTAGTAGATACTCGAGGGAAAAAGGGGGTGGTTACCTTCCACCCCAGGCTTGCAACTTTCGGCAAAACGCGTTGCAGTGCTCGGCCCTAGATTATCGCCGGCATAAATATTCATAGATGGCCGAGTCTGAAGTGTAGTGGGTGAGCTAGGAAGGAAAAGAAACTCGTGAAACATGGAACGAAGAAATGAAGGAAGGAAAGGAGAGAATCGGATGGACGAATACGATAAGCGTATAAGGACGAACGTGAACAAGGGAAGCGAGTATAACAGAGAAAGGGACGTCGTGTGTGTACAGATAGCCTCAAAAATATCCCGACACTAACAAAACAACCATTAACCCTCTGATCCCTGCGTGGGATAACTTCAATATTTCAATTGCTATTTCAAGCTACATCGCGTACAATTTCTTGGTAATCGTATCCACAATGTTGATACTTGGAGTAAGTGAAATTTCGAAAAAATTCGTGGAGATTTATATATGCAAATTTTCGGGGCTTCTGCGTTTAAAGGTAAAACACAGCGCAGGCAAAAATATCCATAATTAAAATATCGCAGCCAAGCAAAAAATGTGTCACAAATCAAAAAATTTCAATTTTCATTTGATTGCATATTCTTTTCGCTTCCCTTAAAAATTGTTCGCTTTCGTCTCAAAATAATACGAGTATGCAAAATATTCATTTCTGCCGAGTGTCCAAATATTTCCGTAACATAGTAACTCCGTTAAACTAACGATACGTAATATCGAAGCACAACGAATGACAGTTCATAACGAAAAAGTGAAGTTTCAAGAGAACTTTTTTTATTTTTAACCGAAATATATCTAAGCAAGAATGGAGGTTTCTACAGTGTCCGAATATTTTTGCGAGTAACTGTATACGCACGGGAGAGGCATAGTGAAAAGAAGAGAGAGAAAAAGAGAGAGGACGAGCGAGCAATATTAACGGGAAGTTTAATCGTCGGCTGGTCCGGGCTGTCAGCTCGGACGCACGCCGGGTCAGTCGGGCCCCTGAGGTCAATTAGTGCTGCTCAACACTCTCCTCTCGTTCTGACCTCCAAAAACAAAAGCAACTACGTCGCGTCTCGTTTAGTTGCATCCTCTTATTAAAAAATGTTCAACTTGTTGTGCCTCCTCCTACTCGTGAATCTCTCGCCTTCGTCTCGGGTAATCGCGTGGGCGTTCGACGAATTTTTTCTAAAGTATTTAGCGAGCCTATCGCAAATTTTATGCGTATTTCACTCGTTACGTGGAGCTAGCTCGTGTATCATGCGCTCTTTGCCAGTTATTACGTGAATTATGCCGAGATATGACGTACCGTGAAAGTGATAAGAATTTCTCGTATTTCCTCGAAATTATGGTTGCTTCGTTACCGCGGTTACTATCAATTCTGAGTGCAAAAATGAAACACAGAATTTACATATTTTTAATCATTTTCAGCACACTGAAATTTTCCATTATGAAAATTAAATTTGGAAATTTGTTTTCATCGTGAGAACGAATTTTAAGTAAAAAGTTATTCAGTTTCAACTGAACTTAATTTTAGGCGAGAAGATGGGAATTCGTATCTGTGACGAGAACTTCTCGGGGGGGGGAATCCCCGTTCCTGGTTAAAAGTACAAGTTTTACTCAGTTTCCATTGTCTATTTATGGATTCGGTATCAGAATAGCTTCGCGAATAAGAATCCAGCCGCATGCCAGTGCATCTTTCTCTTTCAATTACCTCCGGCAACCATTTCTGTCCACATTTTCCCCTCTAAATGATGCTTTCTCGCGGAGCGAGTGGATTGAAAGCTGAACGTAAAAGCTATCGCCGCGATCCGGCCTGATGGAAAACCGAACGTAAGACGTCCAGCAATTACGTCCTGGGTCTGAACAGAAGAAACTATCGCGTTAATTGCGTTCACGCCTCACGAGCATCGTTTCTTTGCTTTTCTCGTTCGGCCGGTATGGCACACCCTTCCACTTGAATCCAGATCGCTCGTGCGACAGACGTTTCATCCCATACCATCTTACCCTCTCCTAGTTATTAACCTGCTTCAATTATATTTTTCTCTCTCGTTTATCGATTAAAAACAACCGAAAAAAACGAACGGACAAGAGAAAAAAAGAAGAAATTCAAAGACAACGAAGACGACGACGACGAAGATGATGATGATGATGGGAAAAAAGGGACATCCAGAATGACCAATGATGGAAGACGAGAATTTTGAAAAAGAGTTTCAAGGCTGCTTATGTAGCGTACACGTCGTGTTTCGTCGTCCATCCACAGCCCGAGCGATCCACGAGGAAAGGAAGCGAAGATAATGGTTGTGTCTACCTGATTAAGAAAAAAGGAGACTCGAAATGAGGAACAGGATGGAGAAAGAGAGGACTGCCTATTAGCGAGGAGTCAACGTGGTCTGAAGACCGAACCCAGAGCGAGAGAGAGAGAGAGAGAGATGGATTTCTTCTTCTTTTTCTTTTCCTCCTCTCGGTACCTTTCCCGGTGTCTTCCGGTTACAAACGAGGGATCGCCATGGCGGAGGAATCGATCGGCTGGCTGGCTGGCTGGCTTGGTCGACCGGCTAGGATCGTCGGTCGACGTAGGAATAATGGGAAATCTCGCGGGTAAAAAAGGAAAGGTGGGAGTGGTATCTAACCCAATTACACGTGGAAAGTGGCTGTGGCCTGGCATCATTCTTCTCCTCGAACCTCGCCTGTGACTTACGGCCTTTTTTATGCCCGGTGTTCCTTTTATCGTACAAAATGTAATTCCACGGGAGTTCCTTACTGCGGGGGAATTGAAAACTGACGGGGAGATGAAATTAGAACGTTTGACACTTTGAAAAGCGCGCCTGTGACTTACGAGCTGTTTTATAGGCGATGTTTCTTCGGGGTGCGAAAATAGTTCTCTAACGAGCTCCTCGTTGAGAGGGAATGGAAAGTCGAGGTACCATTTTGTGATAGGATTAAACGATCAGGATGATTCTCAATGTCTTTTTACGAATTCCTCCGATGATCGAAACTTAAATTAAAATTGAAATATCTTCCCCTATTTGAAGAAACTTACACTTCCATCGGCAATTCGAACTCCACGAACTTCCTCTCAGAGGAGAACCAAACGATAACCAAAAAATCCAAGAAAAGTCCAAAAGATCCAACGAGATAGAAAAATCCAAGATAAAATTCCTCCTTTTTTCCTCCCGAGTCGCCGCGAAGAAGAGACAAGAAAATGTCCTCCGCAACTTCTTACTCCGTGGCGCACACACATACACAAAAAAAGACCATTTTACGTCTTCATTCTGTTCAGTTGGCAGAAAGAAAGAAAATTCCTCGTGGTTGATGGATTTCTTCGCGTGGCAGCGTGTCACCCGAACACCGCGATTCCTTTTTCCCTTGGCCTCCATGGCGAATCGATGCTCCTCCGTGGTTTCCGCGGGACGGGAGGCGGTTTTTCGCGTAGAACGAACGTCTAACTGGCACTTACGAGCCGGTGTTCCATGCGTGTGCACGTAACCACTGCAACTGCACACATGTTGCGGCACCTTCGTGGCCTTCGGGCGTCATTCACTCGCAGCGGCCAAGCCGCCGGTTGCCATCCACTTTCATTACGCCTGTGTGTGTCAGTGTGCGTGCGCGCGCGAGAGAGGAACGCGCGAGCGCGCGCCTTTAATTACATTTTTGCATCGCGATTGGCGGGAAAGAGAGAGAGAGAGAGAGAGAGAGAGAGAGAGAGAGAGAAAGGATGAAAAGAGAGGGGAGGAGGTTGGTCGAGGGCATAGGAAAGACTGGAGAACCGGAGGATCGTCGGATAAAGAGACGCCTCGACGTGAGAGAATGATAATGGCGTTATCATTGGAAAAACGTGACGCCACGTTGTTCATTTATCATCTCGTATGGTAAAAAATCCAAGAGAGATATCTATGGAGGTTCTCGAATTCGTGATTAATAAGCTTGTAATTCAATTTAGCTTGAGCGACAGTGTCATTCGTGTAATAGAAGTTTATGAAAAGAGGAGAGTAGAAAGAAGAAAGAAAAGGAAAATATGGTTAGGAAAGAAGAATTATATTGACGTTACATACACACGCGCACGCGCGTACACACACGATGCAAATAGATTTTCCAGGACGTTCGTCTCGCCGCTTAATACATTCCCCGTCATTAATAATCGTTCGCATGGGCCGCGTTGTGTTAAACGCTCGTTAAGACCGACTGAGAAGCCTTCAAAGAAACCGTCGAATTAATTCGTGCAATTTGCAAACGCGCGGTGCCACCAGGAGGAAGGGAGGTGTAGAGCAACGCCGCGTATATATTTACAACGTTCTGCTGGTTTTCATATCTCTGCTACCGTGTTTATCTCGCGATCGTATATCCTCGTATTAACGCTCGATTTTCGAACTTGGAATTCCGTAATACGATTAACCACCGTATCGGGGACCAGCAGACCGGAAACACCGAGAGAGGGTTTACGATACGAGACAATCGTAATCCTACACTCGTTAATTGCCCCTCCGCAATCTCGAAATTTACCATTACAATCGTAGATTAGAAGATTATCGAATCGAAGATCCACCAGATCCCACCGCGATCAATCGGTGTAAAGACGTCAAGGTTTCCATCTAAATAGGACGTAACAGTAATTCGACGAGTCTCTAATTGCCGCTTCCATTCCCGCGGAATTCCACCGGCAAAAATGGAGCAGCTGTTAAAGGAGGCGCGTGATTTAAAAATGGACGGATCGAGTGTTAGGTCGCGTGTCTCTGAAAGTGGCGGCAAGCCGATCGTCATAAATAATTAATAAACCCATCAGTCCGGGTCCCGTATCGCGATACGCGTTTCCCATCGCGGCAGAGCTCGATTTCACGCTCCTTTACGAAAGGCAACGCGTTCTCTTTGCGATCGAGAACGATTCCTGGATGAAACGCGCCAGCGATTGTGCCTCTCTGGCTTCATTGATTGCTGTTTACATGCGGCCGTAAACAAGCCATTATGTAATCCCCCGTGAGTATACTCTCATACATAATTTACAAGCGCGGCTCTCTGTCCTCGCCTTCCTCCTCCTCCTCCTCCTCGACCCGGCTTTGGCATCCAACAACGTTTCTCTCCGTTTCGACCGATATATCCGACGCACGATCGTTCGTCTCACCCTCGAGACAGTTCCACGGTTAGTCGAATGGAATCCGTTCTCGCCCAACTCGCAATTTTCCTCCTTTCAACGGCTATTTTCTAAGCGGGAAAGCCGCTATCCCGCGCCGCTTCTTCTTCATGCTTTCTACGATCGCGCGACGGGTCATTATGAGCCCGTTACTTTCCAATTAGGATTCCACGTTTCGCGCAAAACCGCCAATTGCACACGGTGGGCTCCTCCTTCGATTCGACTCTTTTGTCGCTGGCTAAGTGGTTATAGGCCGAGCGAAAGATGCGATTGCTCAAGGTTACGCCTCCCCACCACTCGCCACGCGCCTCTTCGACGCGAACGAAAATGTGCGGCTCGTTTAATCTAATTTGATGTGGTAAGGCACCGAGTTACCGGCTATTTCTCGTACCCGAGATTTGATTAATTCGTTAAAAGAATCGTCGAGTAAAAACGTAATGTTCTTGAGAAATTCGTTAAATAAAATTGCTGGAAATAAACGACATCGTGAAACTGTATTAGGTCGTTCCGCGACATACTGTCCAATGTGGAGAATATGTTTAATGAAAAACTAAAGAAGTTTTATAGCGACTGCATAATGTCTCTAGGAAAGAAAAACTGGAAATAACTTGTGGAACGTGAAGGCGATTACCATTCAACATCTTTTTGCATAACACTTGAAAGTACGTGTGAAATGTTGAACTAAATTTTGATAGAAACTAAAGATCCGTTGAAAAGTGTTGCAACTAATGCAGGATACTATCTATTGTAATAAATAAACGTTCTTCTTTTTCTTTTTTTTTTATTGGAAACGTCTTTTGAGGCTTACTTTAAAAAACGACATAACTTACGACTCGAGGCAGTATTAAAACGGCGAAGAAAGAATTCTTAATTCGTGGATTTCAGTATCTCAAGGGATTCAGCAAGATTGTTTTGAGATGTAGCGACAAGCGTGATCGGTTACGGTCGCGGATTATTCAGCTCGCGAGGAATGAACGCGGCTGCGGTGGTACGCGAGCGGCGCCGTTTGACCAGCGATCTGTTTCAGTGAAAAGTAGTAAGGGGCCTCACTCACGCGGCCCTGAGGTGCTGCCCACCTGACGTCACGCACCTGTTCTCTCTTTCTCTCTTTCTCCCCGGCCGTGTCCTGAGAACTCGACCAGCTCCGGCCCATTATAAGGCCCCGTAGGTTTTCTCTGGTCGCGTCGCGGCGATTTCATGCCGCGAGATTCGCGCCTCGTAGAAGCCGCGGCGGCGCCTCCTCTTCGTTCCACTTTTTACCCCCGTCCCTCGTCGCTGTCGATCAATAACGCTCACAGTCGTTGATCGACACCCTCTCAACGTCAAGTTTCACGTATCTTCTATCATCGAACTGTTGGATCGTTCCATATGAAACGATTCCAGAAGATTTTCAGAATTTTCTTTAAAAATCTTTAGTAACGAGACTGGAATAAAGAACGTTTTTAAGCACTTCCTCGAGTGCAGAGGTGCGAAGTTTCTTTTTGCGATACCGGCATAAATAACCTGATTTTGCAATGGTAATAACCCTGATTAACGAGTACTATATTTACTGACACTACAGACGTCGAAAGTCTTTCATCTAATACGAATGTCCAAGGAGTAATATTTCTTCTTCAATTGGTGAATCTGCGAAGTAGTTGCTTTTCTGCAAAATCGAGGGAAATTCGTCTCCGCGTTAGCCGGAATAAATTTCACGTCGTTGGTGCAACCTTCCAGGCCCCCTCGCGTGCCCCTCCAACCTCCACAGAATCCGCTGATCGCGGAATGACGACATCGGCATTTCGAGCAAACGACAGAAACGAAGGCAACGGCAACAATAACGTGGAACGAGAGGTGGCGCGGGTTATGTAAGAATTCCGTGGCTGCGGATGCGACGCGTCAGAGGCTCCCTCGAGCGTGGCAGTCCATCTTGCCTCGAGGATAGCTGGCAGCCGCGTCGGCGTGTAGTACGAAACGACGAGGAAGAGGCATGAGGAAAGAAGAGAAGGAGGAGGGAAAGAAGATTTCCTTCTAATCACGATAGAACAGAACCACCTACGAGTCAGAATTTTCCTTTTGGTCCCGTCGTAATCGGCTACGATAGTCACGCTTGTCTTCCTTCTTCGACCTTCGATCTCTCTTCGTCCTTCTCTCTTCAACAAGCTTCTTGGTCGTGGTCGTGGTCGTCGTCCTTCGTCCTCCTTTCTTTCACTCCCTTCCTCTCTCAACCTTCTTCTTCTTCTTCTTCTTCTTGCTTGCTTGCTTGCTTGATTCTTCCCTTCTGCCCCTCTTCTACCAGGCCAGTCCAGAGAGAAAAGGGCGCCCGCGGTCGCGCAGTCTTTCCAGTTACGCGAAAAATGCGGCTTCGCGATGCTACCATGGTATTCGAGCGATCCATCGGCCGCTCGCCGAGCTGCAGTCATTACGACGCACCTATACGAGGCCCGTTGCTTCCTTCTTCCCCTCTTGTCCCTCTGACGATAGTCTTCTCTTTCTTGATCTGGTGGTACCAAAGGCGCGCGTCGGCATCTGGCCTCACAATCGTCCTACGGTTTCCAGGTCTCTGACGCGTTCCTGCATGCATACGCATCGCGGGGAGTTTCGAGCTGCCTCCTCCTCCTCCTCCTCCTCCTCCTCCTTACTCTTCTTCTTCCTCCGCCATGCGTGGAAAATATAGTCATTCACGCTGACGCACAAAGAGCACCGGCTCTGGTGATCTTGTCGATCCTTGCTCGTTTCAGGATCGAAGGAAATGAGGAATCGAAACAATTGCTGGGAGATCCTTTCTAATGGGATTGTGCGTAGAATGAGTGTAATCGTGGAGGAAGTGTTTTTGTCGAGGTTTGAAAGTGAGACAGATCGAGTAGAAATTTTTATTAGGAATTGAGTAATTCTGGAAGTTTCAGTTAGGAGGAAGTCTGATATTTCTCGAAGTAGAGTAGAACTTTATTGGGGAGGGGAAATGAATTATTTAGTCTGACGTTGAAGAAAGTATCCTCTAGGTTCAGAAATGGAATAGAAATTTCTTCAAGGATAAATAATTCAGCGTCTCGTTAAAAGGAAGTATCAAACTTTGGAAACGCTAGCTTGTAGCTGTTCTTTCTTGTTCTTTTTCTAGCCTGCCTCTGTTATGCAGTAACTTCCTGTCTCCATAAGTAGCATGGGTAGCTTCAATTGTCTTGGTTAGGCAACATTGTGAATAAGTTTCCTGATAAGAAGCCCAGCATTCCTGAGTGTCGCTTCAGCGTGACTCAGGCGCAGTTTAATGAATAGCGCGTCCTCCTAAACTTTCAACTATATTTTACAGCCAGCAGGTGGAATTATCGTGATATATTATAGAAAGCTGTGCTGTGCTAAATAATTCATTGTACAGCTTGTATCGTACGTTTTTACGCTCGACGATCTCAAAAATGGTTCACCTATTAAATCGCGTATCGCATGATAACGCGTGTAGTGTACAACAGGTATCCCAGCTCGATGCGAATTTACAGCTTCATTTAGCATAAAATATTCAAATCCTGTGTTATATCCAAAAATTCATTTTTTTCTTTTTTAAATAAATACGAACATACGGGTGTCTCGTAAATTGTTCCCAGGCAAGGATTTACGAATGAAACGCTCTATCGTGTTCAATTCACTGCAATTACGTCAAATCGTTAATAAATGTCACGTCTATATTCCTGCTCCATTACTTATTTATTTCTAACTAGGTAAAACTTGTATCGCATTATCACTGCATTATCCTTTCATCGTGTGTACACGAACTTGGAGTATTTTACGATCCTGACATGCGTACATACATATATCATTTCTCTTGTGTCAGTAGCATGAGTGCGTGAGGGAGGCAATTCGATAAATTATGGAAATTCGTAGTTAAATAATTTTGGAGATCTCAAATCTTGGAGATCTCAAATCTTGGAGATCTCAAATTTGGGAAATATCAGATTTTGGAGATCTCAAATTCTGGAGATCTGAAATCTTAGAGATCTCAAATTTCGGAAATCTTAAATTTTGGAGATTTGAAATCTTAGAGATCTGAAATCTTAGAGATCTCAAATCTTGGAAATCTTAAATTTTGGAGATTTGAAATCTTAGAGATCTGAAATCTTAGAGATCTCAAATCTTGGAGATCTGAAATATTGGAGACCTCAAATTTTGGAGATCTGAAATTTTGGAGATCTGAAATTTTGGAGATTTGAAATCTTAGAGATCTGAAATCTTAGAGATCTGAAATTTCGGAGATTTGAAATTTTGGAGATTTGAAATCTTAGAGATCTGAAATCTTAGAGATCTGAAATTTTGGAGATCTGAAATCTTGGAGATCTGAAATTTTGGAGATCTGAAATCTTGGAGATCTGAAACTTTTTTATCAAAATAATTTTATTATCCCTTCCTCCTTCAGTCACAGTCACTCCACTCGCCCACTTCGCCCAAAAATCGAAAACAGACACGTTCTTAGTTCCAAGGGGGAAACGATGTATACAATTAATAAATAAGGTTTTTCAAACTGGAAGAAATCTTCGCGCTGTCTTCGCCGCGACTATGATAAGCAACGCAGCCTGAATATTTCATAAAGCATTCGTGGCGGCGTTTTATGGGCGAAATATTTTATCACGCTGAACGTGCTTGCTGCAATTCCAAGCAATTACGCCGGGAGCAGCGCGCGGCGCTTTCATTTGATCGCGGCGCGTATTAAGCGCGCAAGGGAAACGGGAGCCGCTCGCGCGACAAAAGGGGAGAAAAGAGGCAAAAGGGAGAGAAATGAGTAACGGCGATCGGTAGCAGCAGCAGCAGCAACCTACGAGACAACGTTGTTGCTGAACCACCTGTAGCTAGTTTTGCATCGACAACTGAATGGGTCCTGGCTCCCAGTTCTCCAGGAAACGCGACGTCGTTAAGTGTGTGGACGCTTAACTGTGGGTCGGACGCTTAAGTGTGTGGACGCTTAACTGTGCGGCGGACACAGTGTGTGGACGCTTAAGTGTGTGGACGCTTAAGTGTGTGGACGCTTAAGTGTGTGGACGCTTAACTGTGCGGCGGACACTTAATAACGACGCGAACTTTTGTGTCTTCGATACCTGTCTCCATACTTCAACGAAATGATAACAATTTTGATAATACCCTCCTCCTTCTTCTTCTTCTTCTTCGATCACTTTCCAATTGTAAATCATGCATCGCTACCTCGTGCACGATTAATACTACAACCACAAGGTTTACGTCGGTATGCTGACTGAAAGATTGAAGGGGATCGAATAATTTAAACAGGAGCAAAATGCAACGAGTGTCCTATTTGCTTTGCCCTACCTACTAATTTTGCCACTGTGCAAAATTTCAGGCCTAAGATTTCTGTACGATTTTAACCCTTTGGGAACATTTTGAGATACCGATTGCTCGTGTCACGTATAATTAATTAGTTTCTTAAACTAAATCACAACGAAATTACGCATTCCTCATATATGAGTTAATGGTCGCTCTATTTTCTTCCTCAAAACGTTAAATAAATAACGTCGTCCTTTAATTCACGTGACATTTAAACACGATAATTTCACTTCTTACCCTTTTCTTTACACTTCTCCCAAGATTCCCGTCCGCCTAATTACCACCTCAAAATACACGGTAAAACACCGGTAGCAGCATACTCCTCGTACAATAAAAACCCGACAACCTTACGCTCCGAGCTATCCACACACGTCCAATTACAGTACCACAAATAACGAAAAAAAGGAGCGAAAAGAGAGGAGAAAAAAAATGAGAATTAATTCCGCAAGATTCTCGAAACAATCCATCACGTGCCGTATCCATGCGAAGCACGGAGTCGATTCGAGAGAGTCGAGGTCGAGTCTCGGCGCGGAGCAGGTTCCATGTAGAAAAGCCCCACAGTGGCAGTGGTAAACTCGAATTCGAAAAGTATAATATATGGCGAACAGTGAAACTCAACGATGACGACGACGACGACGACGACGACGACGA
>NW_017100229.1:36576-54382 GCF_001263275.1 Habropoda laboriosa | reverse complement strand
AAATTTTGGAGATCTGAAATTTTGGAGATCTGAAATCTTGGAGATCTGAAATTTTGGAGATCTGAAATTTTGGAGATCTGAAATTTTGGAGATCTGAAATTTTGGAGATCTGAAATTTTGGAGATTTGAAATCTTAGAGATCTGAAATCTTAGAGATCTGAAATTTTGGAGATTTGAAATCTTAGAGATCTGAAATTTTGGAGATCTGAAATCTTGGAGATCTGAAACTTTTTTATCAAAATAATTTTATTATCCCTTCCTCCTTCAGTCACAGTCACTCCACTCGCCCACTTCGCCCAAAAATCGAAAACAGACACGTTCTTAGTTCCAAGGGGGAAACGATGTATACAATTAATAAATAAGGTTTTTCAAACTGGAAGAAATCTTCGCGCTGTCTTCGCCGCGACTATGATAAGCAACGCAGCCTGAATATTTCATAAAGCATTCGTGGCGGCGTTTTATGGGCGAAATATTTTATCACGCTGAACGTGCTCGCTGCAATTCCAAGCAATTACGCCGGGAGCAGCGCGCGGCGCTTTCATTTGATCGCGGCGCGTATTAAGCGCGCAAGGGAAACGGGAGCCGCTCGCGCGACAAAAGGGGAGAAAAGAGGCAAAAGGGAGAGAAATGAGTAACGGCGATCGGTAGCAGCAGCAGCAGCAACCTACGAGACAACGTTGTTGCTGAACCACCTGTAGCTAGTTTTGCATCGACAACTGAATGGGTCCTGGCTCCCAGTTCTCCAGGAAACGCGACGTCGTTAAGTGTGTGGACGCTTAAATGTGTGGCGGACGCTTAACTGTGGGTCGGACGCTTAAGTGTGTGGACGCTTAAGTGTGTGGACGCTTAACTGTGGGTCGGACGTTTAAGTGTGTGGACGCTTAACTGTGCGGCGGACAATTAATAACGACGCGAACTTTTGTGTCTTCGATACCTGTCTCCATACTTCAACGAAATGATAACAATTTTGATAATACCCTCCTCCTTCTTCTTCTTCTTCTTCGATCACTTTCCAATTGTAAATCATGCATCGCTACCTCGTGCACGATTAATACTACAACCACAAGGTTTACGTCGGTATGCTGACTGAAAGATTGAAGGGGATCGAATAATTTAAACAGGAGCAAAATGCAACGAGTGTCCTATTTGCTTTGCCCTACCTACTAATTTTGCCACTGTGCAAAATTTCAGGCCTAAGATTTCTGTACGATTTTAACCCTTTGGGAACATTTTGAGATACCGATTGCTCGTGTCACGTATAATTAATTAGTTTCTTAAACTAAATCACAACGAAATTACGCATTCCTCATATATGAGTTAATGGTCGCTCTATTTTCTTCCTCAAAACGTTAAATAAATAACGTCGTCCTTTAATTCACGTGACATTTAAACACGATAATTTCACTTCTTACCCTTTTCTTTACACTTCTCCCAAGATTCCCGTCCGCCTAATTACCACCTCAAAATACACGGTAAAACACCGGTAGCAGCATACTCCTCGTACAATAAAAACCCGACAACCTTACGCTCCGAGCTATCCACACACGTCCAATTACAGTACCACAAATAACGAAAAAAAGGAGCGAAAAGAGAGGAGAAAAAAAATGAGAATTAATTCCGCAAGATTCTCGAAACAATCCATCACGTGCCGTATCCATGCGAAGCACGGAGTCGATTCGAGAGAGTCGAGGTCGAGTCTCGGCGCGGAGCAGGTTCCATGTAGAAAAGCCCCACAGTGGCAGTGGTAAACTCGAATTCGAAAAGTATAATATATGGCGAACAGTGAAACTCAACGATGACGACGACGACGACGACGACGACGACGAGCTGCCGGGAGGCCTGCGGAAAAATCGGCCGGTTTTTCTTCCGGCGGACGAGGCTCGCTTTTAGAATAATTGACAAGCGAGCGGGATCGAGGAACGTGGAACAATGCGGTAGAGCATTGTGCGCGGTATGAAATTCCGCGACGCCAGGAATCCGGGAACAAGGGGAATTCATCGAACGGATAGAAAGCTTGAAGAACGGGCTCTCGTTTAGAGGCTCGGGACATATAGAATACTAGTCATACGTTTGTACTTGACGTGACGCCGAGCGTCAATGACTTATTAGCCGTTGGTGAACGTCGCGACAAAATAATTCCACGTGTCGGTTGGGCGACTACTGCGAAGGAACAAACGTTCCTCAGGATCCCCCCCCTCCGATCTCGTGCAACACATCTATCCTCGTCTCGTTGAATTTTCATTTCCTGCAAATCGATCACATAGACCGTGTTTTTCCAACCACGGAAGAATCTTGACAAAACGACGAACAAAAAAAAAACAACGTTCGACAAAGCGCGCGTGTGTGTGTGTCGCGGTATCTTAACACCGCCACAGGGTAGAGAAAAAAACCAGAAGAATAAACGATCGACGCAGGTCTCTTGTAGATCGTCTCTCTTGCATATTCCTCGTGCAGCGTAGAAACGAGCAAGCAAGTAACGATATATCACACAGAAATCTATTTTCTAATATACACAGCCTACGGATCGCGTTTGAATACTCGTTTCCACGTTTCTGAACCACTACGATGAATGATTCAGCAGATTCTTACGTTAAATCGCGATTCAATTAACGATCTATGCGACGTAATCGTGTAACGCCGCGTATGGAATCCACCGCGAGAGGAGATGTAAGGAATATATGGATAATAGGAAGGATGAAAAATTCCATTGTCGATGGAATAACGAAAAACCCGTGTGCGGTGGTCGCGTTAACGAACCGTCGTCGACGACGACGAATTGTCAGATTTCTACGAAACGATGGAAGCGTGTATTATAACGCAAGAGTCACGCGGCTTCCTCTTTCGTCGTGTTCGCCAAGTCAAGATGCACAAACACGTTGCTAGAATATCTCTGTGTTATTCGTCTCGCGAGTTGCTCCAAGAAGAAGAAATTACGTAAGCTTGTGAGGCGTGAGACGTCGTCGTCTTAGTCGTCGTCGTCGTCTGTCTATCCTTCTATATCTTCCGTCGTTTCTGTACGTACTTCTCTTTACCGCGTACCAGCGTGTTCCTCTATCGTCGACAGGCCCGATGATGACGATGGCCACACGGTGACACGTAGTAATACGCGGTTGCGTAAGAGATCGAGCGCGGTTGACTAGTACGCTTCGACGCATCCGGCCCTTTCAGACGCGGCATAGGAAGGACCGGAAGTCCTTTGACTAGTCGATGGTTCCAGCAAGTCGCTTGGTCACCGCGAATCATTGCGATTGGAATCGTTCTTTCCTCTCTGTATCGATCATTGTTTTCCTCTGTGCGCCTGTGTCTGTGTGTGTGATTTTGAGATCGAGGATCTTTTACTTGGGATAGAAAATGGGGATGAATGTTGGTTCGAATGGGGATTTCTGGAGAATTGAAATTTATTTGGAACCGAGATCTGTGTTTTCTGGACTTATGATCGTTCACTTTTGATACGAGAAAGGAGACGAATATTTATGACTTGGATAGAATTTTTAGGAGAATTGAAATTTATTGCTGAGATTGATGATCTTTCGTTTTTGATAAGAGAATGGGGATGAATATTGGCTCGAATGGAATTTTTCAAGAATTTCAATTCGTGTGGAATGGAAGTCTGTGTTCTCTGGACTTATGATCGTTCACTTTTGATACGAGAAAGGGGATGAATATTTATGATTCGGATAGAATTTTTAGGAAATTTCAAATTTATTTTTATATAGAAATTGGGGATAAATACTGAGAGTGTATAAATTGGAATGAAAATCCACGTGTGATTTCGAGATTTCTGATAAGAGAAAGGGGGATAAATGATTCAAACAGAATTCCAATTTATTTGGAATGGAATTATTAATTACGAATGATAGATTTGAATGTTACTAGGTCTCCATAAATCTCGTAGATCTCACACAGAATTCGTCCACAATTATCGCTTTCCATCAAAGTTTCGCGTGCTATGTAATTTCCGCGTTCGTTACGATCTCACGCAGCACGTTGACAGGGAAAAATCGAAACGACTAGTTGCCCGTGCAAAAATACGTCCCCCAGGGGGACATCTGATAGAAAATCCATCGAGAGATGAACGTCGTTGGCAGGTGTAAACAGACGAAAGTTTCACCCGTTCTAGCGAAAACTTACAAGATCTTGTATTTCACTCGTTTCACAAGAACTAGCTCGAGACATACTTAAAAACATCATTTTAATGTTAACGGCGATTGGTAATCGATGCTCGGTTGTAATTGAACATCCATAAAATACATACATCTCATTGCGCAATCTTCCTTCGATCTTTACTAATCATAGTATTTTAATGAACGATCACTATTACGACATTTCTTTTTTCTTTCCCCCCTGAGTTCGTCCTTACTCGTTTTTCATCCGTTTAATAGCGACACATGTAACTATGTTGCACGATTTAATTATGCACGAATAGTGTTACACCAACCGATCGAATTATTATGTCGCGGAACATTAATTAACAATACGTAAAAATGTCGTTTAAACGTCTCACGTTTTAATCAGTCTCCAACGATGAATAAGATAAAGAAGCAAGACAGAAAGCAAGAAAAAAAAAAAACACTCTCGTATCAAGTTGACTTTCAGCTATCGAGAAACGAAGACTCCGACGGTGGTCACACACGTTTCCCGTACAGAGTCTCTCGTTCTCGAATTCGGTGAATTTTTTCACCGATTAAAATTGCCCCGCCAATTAATATGGAAACGTAAACAGAGCTCGGTGTATCCCAGTATCTGCCGGTCTGATCGGACAACCTTCCCGACGATAATCGCCCGTGGATCGTGAGTTTTTCGACTGGAAAGCACCGATCTCATAATGACTCCGTTAACCGTAAAGTGATTTCTCTTTTAACGAGCGCTCTCGGTTGTGTCCGCAACAACGCCAATGAACTAAATATATGCGAGCTGAAAGCAACCGAAGAAGCGGCCTGTATATAGAAGTTTCTAAACTACACATAACCAGCATCCTCTTCCTGGATTATTTCGTGGAATCAATCCTAGAATCCCTTTCTAGCCGGCTGGCAACGGATAAAACGGAAATTTCGTATCTGACCGCGGCAGGCCGGCATAAATCGCGTTCACCGGCTAATTAAACCGTTGGCTATCGCGACGATTAATCGATCGCCGTTTCCTCCTGGATGCTGCCGGGGCACCGGTTCCTTCCACACACCTATCACCCCTTTTTTCCAAACGAGTCGTGCAACCTTTTTTTGTCTAGCGTGTACGCGATCTAATATGTCGGCGCGATACGACCAAAGAACACCTCCTGGGAACCTCTTTATTCCGCTCATTTTTTTTTTTTTTACCAAGTGTTGTAACAGACCGGCGTGTTTTCTGAGAAACACTTCGAACGAGAGAACTTACTTTTGAGAAGTTTAACGAATTTCTTTGGATACAGGTAATATAAATTACGAAATGGTGCATTTCTGAGCGGTAGATGAATAGGTTGCGCAACAGGAGATAAAAAAGTGACAGAAGAATCGAGGAGCCTTTTGTCAGCGTAGAAATATGCGGTGCGACGCGACACGTGTCACTCAGCGACGTTTGAAACTACCATTATTACCTCGAACAAATTCTGCAGCAGTTAGTTATAGTCTGCACATCTGATCTTCGAAATCTAGTAGGAGAGAATCTTCCCTTTTGGTTTAACGTGAAACTGCTTCGAGTCTCTTTTAGCTTAAAATCTGTGTAATCGAAAGTGTATAGTCGGTGGAATAAATATTGCGAGCTTGAGTAGCGACATCTACATTTCTTCTTGCAATCTTTCATTAAAGCTACAACCATTCGTCACTTTCTTCTCAACAGTAATTTCCACGTTGAAAAAATTAATCTTCAATTATTAAGAATTAAAGTCCATCTAAATTTTTTAAATAAACTACGATAAAAAAGTTCTGAGCGAAACTGAATCTCAATCTTTCATTAAAGCTACACTATTCCTCGCCTCCTTCTCAATAGCAATTTCCACGTTGAAAAAATTAATTTTCAATTATTAAGTATTAAAGTTCATCTAAATTTTTTAAACAAACTACGATAAAACAATTCTGAACGAGGCTGAATCTCCTCATTTCCTTGAAAACTACTGTTTCAGCTCCCAGATTACGTGTGCTTTGACGCCTGACCGATTTTACGATCTCGCTATACACACGAATATCCCTTCCGTCGACTGTACATACACGTTTCCCCTTACACACGTGTACACATGCGCGCCGGTACTAAATCTGCGGAAGAAATTTAATTTAAATTATATAATCCTTTCTCCGGCAATATAATGGGTGTCCTAATACTTATGAACTGCACACAGTGCGTCGATTGTAAAAAGACCCCGGAGATGCCGAAACCTCCGAAAATTAATTACCCGGTTACCAATTAAACCTGGCGAAACGATCACAAGCCCCGTTGCATACGAATTTAAAATACGACGCCGGATACATACATACATACGTGTGTAGGCAGCGCGAGGAGAGTGTGTACCGAGTCAGAACGAGCGTTGCTGCACAAGTTGCATACAACTGCATCGGTACACACGTGGACGTAGTGTACGGAGGAGCAGAAGCGGGCAAGAGGTAAAGAAGAAGCGGCGGGATCTTCCAGTTTCAAACGTGCTCTCCTAGACGTCCGCGCCGTTTTCTACGAGCGAACGAGAATATTTATGCACCGACCTCTGGCGAAGCGGCCCGTCCAATCCGACTGAACACAGTCGAAGAAATCCGTTGCATTCGGGAAAAAGATCGCGGGGCTAACTTCTGATTTATAAGCGCGCGGTTAGATCGGCGCCGCCAATCGAACACCGCGTTGTAACCAATCGGTTCCCCGTCGAAAAAGATCGATATCACACGGAGCACGGCGTCGTAATTTATGCGTTTCACCTCTTGCCACCTAACCCTTATCTTCGAATCGCTTGCTCGCCTTCTATACGCGTGTAATGCCCGATTTTTGCGGCGGCCTACGCGACGTCGATCACGCCGCAAATTGCTACGTGCTGGTTCCGATGCAATTGGAATCGGCGAGAGAACAGTGGAGGTAAGGTGGTGAGAAAGAATCAGGCTCGCGTTATTTGGTAGGAATATTAGAATTTCGAAAGATGTACATATATGTATCTGTTGTTAGGTAATTAGAAAAAAAAAGAAGAAGACACAGAAAAAGAAGGTAAAGGGTCGCGAATTATTTTTTGTGACGCATCCACGTTTTATGTAATCCAGGTGGAAACGAGTCGCCGTATTGGCACGTACTAGATCATTCGAGCCACTCGACGTTCTGATTTATATCCCGCGGATCGAATCGATCGGCGCTGCTCAATCGACTCGACTTGTGTTCTAATCAGCCGCTATCCAGGACCACGTTAGATCTGTATCGCGTGGCCAGCGTGCAATTTACACGTTTTCCCGGCTGCCATTCTCTTTCTCCTTCCGTCCTCCCCACTCTCGTTCAAGTTTTATCCTACGATTCTTGTCTTTTATGTAATTTCTACTGGCTGGTTCTATACGCCTCTGGCGAACCTCCACACACACACGTACACACAGTCATAGAGAGAACATTTTCCATCGTTACACTTCTTCTTCTTCTTTTTCCACTTTTTCTTCTTCCTCAGACTTGTACGTATATACACACACACGTTTCTATTTATGCGAAACTCTTCCTTGAATGCACGCGACATTCTTGAACTTTGGCAGATGTCTCGAGGAACGTAAGAGCAACGTGGCCGTCGTTCGTTCGATATTCAACGTCACTGGAAGAGAGAAAGAGAGAGAGAGAGAGACTCGATACACTTCCGTCGTTACAGTAGAGAAATTCCCTCGGTCGCGAGTTTCTTAGAGAAGAGAAGGCACGATAAATAAAAATAGCTTAGACACACACAGAGAGCATGCGAACTCGAGAGACCTCGATTTAGCGAGAAGGCTCGATCGTCGCCACGATGCACGCGATCCTTCTTCAATGGTGGACGAAGGAAGGAAGAGGAGGCCTATGGTATAACGAGAGCGGTCAGGATCCACACGGATCGTCTAGGGTGGGGAGAGATTTTCTTCCAGGCGATTTTTTTACCGTGTTTCTGAGAAAATTGCGCGGGAACGAAGTAGAAGAGACTATTGTGATCCTCTCTTCCGTTGGTGAAAGCCACTTTGGACCTGTGCACACTCCGACAGAGGCGAAAGCATTCGAGACCCGCCTACGTATCCTATCTACTATACACGCGAGTGTTTCTACTTCGTTCTAGCCGCTTCTCTATACTTCGTTACTTCGCCCTCACTTCTAATACGTCTTCCTTATCTTCGTTTTCGAGGAATTATAGCGAGATCTCGGGTTCGAGCCGCTATCTTTAGCAACGAAAAGTCGAGTGGAACGGTTAGGTTCGTTCTTATCATTCGCGTGACGGCGGAGAACGTTGTATTACTTAATTCGGTGTAATTCGGCTTCCTTGGATGTAGCAAACACACGTTGCAGAAATTAATTAGAGAAATTTTGACGAGTGCACCGTGTGATACGCTGAGTGTAGATAAATTGTACACTCTTTGCGCAGTAGTAGGACTTTGTCCTGTCTATAATGAATAATAATAATAATTAGGTGCAGAAATTTTTATTTCGTAGTCACTTCACTGCTATGCTACTTAGCATAGTTTATTACTGTTATTACAGGTTCTGATACAACACGGTCTGAAAATTACCAGAACCTGTATATTATACGAAACTTCGGATGATTTATCGAATAAGCTTGTTTAAGTGTAATAACTTCATTTGGAAGTGAAGAGCTTTGTGGTTGACAATGAAGAGTTTTTGGTAGCCTACAGTGAATTTATTCCCAAATTGATCGCCCTATGTCCGATAGTCGTCAGGGAAAAATGACCAAAAGTGACTTTGTAGGAATTTCAGTTATTTCCTAACCAATCTCTACTTTTTGATAATTGTCAGCAGCTCTCCTAGCAGTGAAGAGATCCTAGTACCCTACAGTGGATTTATTCCCAAATTGATCATCCTATGGTTAATAAATCGTCAGGAAGAAATGACCAAAAAATCATTTTACCCGAATTTCAGTTATCTCTTAATCAATCTCTACTTTTTGATAATCGTCAGCAGCTCTCCTAGCAGTGAAGAGTTCCTAGTACCCACCAGTAAATTTATTCCAAAATCACCCAAGAGAAAAGTGTCCAAGAAATGACTTTAAACCAATTCGAATCTTTAATTATCGAATGTCACTTTAAAGGAACGAAGGAAAAGTGTGAACGAAAAAAGGGAGAGAGGTCCGCGAAATGGTCGGTTCAGATGGAGAAAATCTCGGCAGGGCGTGCGTATTGAGTCGTTAATCTGAAATGTAACTGGTTACGTTATTGGCAGCGCGTAATTAACCGGGCAGCCGTTAACTGCTCGTTAAACGACCGGCCACGATACGTCGGAATCTCCATAATACTCGGCTCCGTTACCTTCCTGCCCCTGTCTCGAACTCTCTCGACGTTCCAACGTTCAACGTGGGGGCAATTTGCACCGCTTTATTTCCTGTGTTTAAACACGCCGATCGAGCCCGTTTTATAACTCAATCGGAGCGTCGCTTCTGGATCGCACGTTGTCGCTACCGAGTGCCCGCGCGCACCTTTTACTTTCGTCGCGGCGCGTAAACGCGACCGGTATCAACGCGCGCCGCGCTCTAGAAAACGGGAATAAAGTCGCGGCCATAAGAACGTCGCAAGAAATTATCGGCTTACTACCGTGCCTCGCCACTCTATGACGCAATTATCGCGAACGAAGCCACGCCACT
The DNA here is from genome assembly GCF_001263275.1 of Habropoda laboriosa. Classification (NCBI taxonomy): domain Eukaryota; kingdom Metazoa; phylum Arthropoda; class Insecta; order Hymenoptera; family Apidae; genus Habropoda; species Habropoda laboriosa. Next base: position 44,628 of record NW_017100229.1, on the reverse strand, counting down.
TCTGATAGCCACTCGCGAGGACTGTGGAAAGCCTTTTTACCCATAATGGCGTTTCATTCCGCGGAGAAAAAGGAAAAGTTCACCGTGTGGAAATGTCGTCGTGGATTTCTCCACTAGGACGATCGTACGGGAGAAGCTTGGGACGATTAGGAGGTGGATCTTGAAAATAGGCCGATTCGCGGACCTTGATGGTGTTGTTAATCGTTAGGTAACTGCTCGGTTCCTGCTTTTTGTGTGGGATGGGTTAGATAATGAGATGGTACGGAGAACGTTTGGATTCAGTGTACAATGTTGAAAAGTATTTTTTGTGGAATTTTGAAATTAGTGGAGTTTGTAATTTTTAATTCTTTTCAGAATTTTTCATGGAATTCTGAAACGAGTGGAACTGGCAATCTTAATTTTTTTCAGTATTTCTCGTGGGACTGGAAATCTTAATTTTTTCAGTGTTTTTCGTGATACTGGCAATTTAATTTTCTCTCAATATTTTTCGTGGAACTCTGAAACGCGTGGAACTGAAAATTTCCATTTTTCTCAAGTTCCAGTTTAGTATTCGCGTCATTGCTACGAAATTTCGCCAACTTCTGCACCTAGAAAGATTGAAAGAAAGGGTTGAAGAATCTTCATACGAGTCTACAGAACCCGAAGAGTCGCGTGAATCGAACGAGCTGTCCTATCCTCTCCTCACACGTAGGAAGCAGAAACGTGCAAGCTTTTTCGAGAGGGTGTGCGGACAGGGATCGATTTTCGTCACCTAATAACGGCAGTTTTTGCACATTTGCACCCTAATAGAAAATTAGTATCGTCTTACTGCGGCAGTTTTTGGAAGCAGCCAGGCCGCAGGACTGCGTCTAAACACGAAAAGCGAATAGCAGTATATAACCTCTATAGGTATATGGGATGTGCTGAGGTACGCCCACGATGGTCCTGCCAGTGTTTCTCAATACAACACTCTACTAACACAAACTTCGATCTATAAAATCAAACTTAACCCAACCAACACGTAAAACCCAACAAAATCTTCATTTCTACAAAAAGAAACCAACAAAAATTCACATTTTCAAAGCTTTCATCCCCTAAAGAACAGATCGTAAATTCGTATCGCACCGTATTTAGCGTCGATCATTTCCCAAAATTCTCCAAGTAAATTCCACTTATCCTCAAGGTCGTTTAATTCGACCAAGTACCATTTCTCAGGAGGCAAGGAGATCGAGAGGAGGCGAAATTATTCGACAACTGGTGGCTAACGCAAGTGAAGTGTGCTAAGTACCACTGTGGTGGCGCGGTGAATTTGTGGGGGGAACCTTGATGCACAGCCTGATTTTTGGCAAGGAGGAACCTCCTCCTTCGTCATCGGTACGAGTTTTAATGCGTTTTACGGCCTCGGCTAAAAACCCATTAAGAGCCCGTCGGCGGATGGGAGGACAAATGCCCCCTTCTCCAAGGACGTGCTGAAAATTATTTCCTCTCCCTGTTGCAACAATGAAGCTTCGTACTTCGACACGTGTGAACCTTCCTATCTGTTAATTCTTCCTTGAAAAAAGAATTATCTCCACAAGGTAATCCCTTCTGCGTACATATTCCACACACGTGAATTCGTTTCCTACGGTATCGAACAATTAGCAAATTATTCGGAATGGAAGTGGAACGAGGAATATTCGGGCAACAGTTGGCAACTGGCGAACGTAGGCAACTGGCTACGCCTGCTGGTGCCCGCACTTTTCGTTCTACACCCGTGGAAATATCGCTCGCGTGTCCAAGAACACACACCGTGCACATCGTTCCCCGTTTCGAGCCAATCGAACGTGTCTCGTTGCTTGAATTCGTCAACTTACTCATCGTACGAAACATTTGTCTCCATTCGTTCGCATATTTCGTGGTATACTATGTAGCAGAGATTATCACGTGATCTAGATATCCAATTGCGGAAGAATGAAGGATATAACCGAGAGTGACGTAGTTGGAGACACAGTGTATTATTCCGATTAGGAAAATTGATTTGGCAGATCGATTGGTCACGCTTGAAATGCAAACGTCTCGGGCACCGTTGGGGCCAGGGCAGCGGCATAGTGATGCGTGACATTAAACAGAAAATTTTATCCTCCGTGACACGTCGTACTTACGCCGATCCAGATACGTGGGAAGCTGTGCACGACACGCGTAGGAAGTGCGTGTTACCCACGCACATCGTACACGTACGTACAATAGAATCTTTGTGTAGCGTTTGGTATTAGTTGAAGTGTTGGAACACATTGGAAGACAGAGAAAGTCAGGCGAGGATAATTGATTCTAACCCCCTTCTACAAGCTTTTCGCCGTTTCGCGAATTCACCGAGATATTGGAAATAATCGTTCGTTGCACACTTCTCGTTTCTTCGCTTTGAAATTTTCACCTTGTAAATAGAGTATTCTATACTTGGAAAATTGTTTTTATTTTTTTTGTTTTCTCGAACCGTTTACCATTGCCGTTCTGTCGTGAGTACATATGCAGAGTATCTGTGTTACCATTTTTCATTCGGTCGTTTATCGGCAACTGTGAAATCGTGGAACATCAATAACGCCACACGGTCTGCGTGGAAAAGGTAGAAACGCTCGTAGCCGATAAATTAGACTTAAACGGTCATAAACGTATATATATATATAGAGAGAGAGAGAGAGAGAGAGAAAGAGAGAGAGAGAGATGCATTAGTAAACGTGCAGGCATAATACTATCCCATAGATCCATCTGCGGATCTACGCGCCTCGGTCGCGGCTAATTATTAATTAGAGACACGATGGAGACGCACGGTGAGCTCATGCAAATCGCGACGATTATGTATACCAACCTCGCGCTTACCAGCACGATGATAATCAATCTTCCAGCGGGCAACGTTTCCGTATCAACTGGAGATCAATCATTCTGGCAGTGCTCAACACACAAACACACAATCCCTTTCTGAAATGATTTTCTGTTTCTCCAAGTGGCCAACTGTTTCTTCGTTTAATCCTCGATTCACTTGGGGATTTTTCACTTTTCTAGAGTGGTAATGTAAGATACATACATTAGGATCCATCACATTATGTGCTTTTTATCAAGCTCGTTGTACTTCATGTTCAGGTGAAGTATAATTCATCATTCTAGCAGTTTATCGTTGCCGCTGGTAACATTGTTCTGGACCGAAAATTATTTCGTTCGTTTCTTATTGTTGCAGCGATTGTAATTACTTGGGAGAATTGCTCGTTTTTGATTTATTTATAGCGGCGTGTTCTGTTGATCCTTTCGTTACTAAAAATATTTCTAGGAAATTTGTTCAACTATTTGGTCAACGTTCGATACTTTCTCACTTTTTCTGCATCTCCGTACACCTCTTATAAACTTCAATATTTCACAAATATTAGAGTAACACTCTACATAAATTTCCACTGATTAAAAATAATTTCCCAAAGAACGACCTCAATTTTTTCTCACTTACTATTAGGCATCACCAAAGAGTCCCTGAAATTACCCTACCACCAGGTGTCAAACAAAGGGGTTCAAAGCTAGGAGAAAACGAACCTGACGAACCAAACAACTGAAATTACCAATCAGCAGGTACCGAAGTAAAGGGTTAACGTCTAGAAGAAGACGAACCCGACAAACCTAGACTATGTTCCCCTCGACGAAACTGAAAGAAAAACCTCGAGCCACCGTTGGCAAGCTCGATCGGATGCTGTCGTCGTTCATTACGGGCAAATCCGTGCTTTCTGGCCGCGCGTACACGCTTTTCTACACGCGTACACACACCGTCGTCTCTGTACCGTAAACAAGTTTTATCCATCCGCCGGGGTAAAATAAATAAATGGCGCTCGTGATGCAGTCCGGGCCCGGTTGCCTTCCTCTCTCGAGCGGCGCATACCGGGTGTTCACATCCGTGAAAACAGGCTTCGTAAATATGCACGTTTTATGCATCAATACCGAGCGTTCGCCCATGCTCCTTCTCCTCTCTCTCTCTCTCTCTCTCTCTTACTGTCTTTTTCCCACTTTCCTGTCTTTCCCCCCCTCTGTCGAAAGAGAGAAAGAGAAGGAGAGAGAGAGTTCTGAGGGGAAAGAGAGATGTGCAGCAGGGGTGAGAAGGGAGGATCGGGTGAAGGGTCATGTTTAATTCACGAGCAACATGCTGTATTCGCGATATAGAATCGATAGAGATAGAGAGAGAGAGAGAGAGAGATGATGGTGGTAGCTCGTCGATTTTCTTTTCAAATAATTACTCGACACGATGTCCTTACGATTGGAGGACCATTAGACGCACCACCAACTTCAACGTATGATTAATTTCTAAGGCGGTCGTTTGATGATGGGTTGTTAGGCGTGTGATACAGCTTTGAAACAGTTGTCAAGAGTGATCTAGGAAAATGAACGCGCGGAATGCTCGTTGGGAGCTTTTGATGGATCTCGGCTTCAATACTTTTGCACCCTTTGCTTTTAATTAACATTAATCTTGTCCTGTTTAATTGAGATTCGAGATCGAGGAAAAGAGGTAGCACTGATGGATAATGGTGTTTATACGGGTCAGTGAATAATACTTGGGTGTGTTGGTAGTAAATTCGAAATAAGTATGGAATAGAATCGTTCGCGTGAAAGTTTTATTATCGTTAATCTTCTCTTTTCTCTTTTTCCTTGCACCTTTTCATTTTCACCTCTCCCCACCCCACCTTTCTTCTTCCCTTTTTCCTCTTTTCCTTTCAACCGGTGACGGCACTCCCGCGCGATAAGTATTCATAAAAGCGAAATTACGCTGGATGACGCTTATATCAGTTTCGTGGTAACCGTGTTTCTGTCAAAGTGTCGACAAGCCACTTAAAACGGTCCGCCGCTCTCTCTTTCTCTCCCGCTTTTGTCAGACGGTGCGCGGTGCAAAACGCGAGAGTAAACTAGATATTAATGCGGAGTCGTTGCACGTTGTCGAGGGGGAGTGGGCCATTATGAATTACTCGGGCCATGTATATGTATGAGTAACACCTATGCATATTCATAAAATAATCTCTTGACCCCGCGAGATCGGAGGCAGATTACGAGCAGCCGTGCGAAGAGGAATCGCGCGCCAAGAAAAATCGCCGGCTCTTCGATCTTGCCTGCTCAAAAAAAAAAATCAGAAAAATCGACACCGCTTCGTTCTTTCGCGGGGTCAACCATGAATAATCGCTCGATGGTACGTTAAATTTAAAATGAAAATCGAAAAAACAAAAGAATTATTTAATTTTCCAACGTAAAAGGAAAACGATGAAAAGGTGTGATTTGAATGACCGAACGTAGTACTGTTTCGTTAAGTAGCCGAGAAATTTTACACTGTAATTTCGCCGAACGATATTTATTATGAATAAATAGCGGCGACAGCAGGCGTACGCCAACAAAGCGGAAAAATTGGCGGTTAAATAGTTGGAGGTAGAAGCGGAGTGAACGATTTGAACGGGGCAAGACTTTTCCCGTTCGCCACGCGGTGCAAATCGCTTTTCTTAACTCAATTACAATGCCGGTGGCTTTAATGACGCCCGTAATTACAGCGGCAATGTCAAAGTTAATTAAAGTTGTCGGATCGCTATCTTACTTTCATGCCGAGTCCGTTTCAGCGCGATTCTTTAAAAGCGGGACGAGACTTCGCGCCAACTTCGTTTCTCGGAGGAAAAGAGGGAGCAAAGTTTTCGGCCATTGGGAATGCCGTCGGATTCCATGACGATTGCCTTTTAAGGGACGCGATTTATATGCGTCCGCGATCAACATTTACGACTATGCCCTCGTCGATGGAAAAGAAAATTGTGGATAAAAATTTTTGGGAGGAACGAATTCTTCGGGGTTGGATAGGTGAATGAAAACTTCGTAAATGGTTGGGGAATTTTAAAGAAAGGGTTCGTGAGAAGAGTCGGGATTAAGGATGTGAGAAAATTGTGACGAATTTGATCGGGGATGAACGAAATATTAATAGCGATTAATGGAAGATCGATTAAATGAATTGATGTAGGGTACTTGTGAACTTTTTAGCATAACTGAGGCAAATTGGACGTATTACTGTTGACGGAGAAATAATGATTTACAGAAAGATTAGTAAATACTTCAAAAATTCTCCAGAGCAAGAGGAAGGTGTATAAAAATATGAAAATACTTTGGAGACACCTTGATGAGTAAAGAAAAATAAAACTGCACCGAAATTTCCACCTAAGGTACAGGTGCATATAAAAATGCTTCATAGCTACCGTAAATAGTACAAAAGTGACCACGAAATCACAAAAAATCCAGAAAATCCAATAATGAAACACGACATAAATTAAAAACAGTAATCATCAGGTTATTTAAGAAAATCGAAGAAGGATAAAACACCCACAAAAAATCGAAAAGAAGGCAAAAATAGTCCAAAGCAGTCAGAAAAATTCGCCAAAACAACACAAAGTACAAAAATATTCCAAAGCAACCACGAAATGCACAAACATGCTTCAACCGAACACTCCAAAGAAAAACGACCGCTTAATCGCAATAGAATCCCGCCAATTCAAGCAAACCATTAAACACAACGTAAAAACGCTAAAAAACGAAAAATTATAATCACGAGGATTATTAGCGGTAAAAGTCGCCGCGGTGTCGGCAATTCGAGGTCTCCTTTTCCGCGTCCGGCGAGATGCGGCTGATCTGACGAGATATATATTCCGCGGCTGGTTGCGCGCGGGTAATTATCAAAGTCGTAAGGGGCAACCGGCTAATGAGGCCGCCTCGTTACGACCTGTCGATTAAAATCGTGCCGACCGTCGCTCGCGCCTCCGTGCACGCGCTTTCGACGCGCGATTCGCCTTTCATTGATACTGTCCGCCGATGGAGAACGTACCAGCCGCAAGCAGCAGACAAGTGGAATTCTGAAACCGGCGATCCAGACCGTTTTCATTCACCGATTCAACCCGATACACGCTTACGCCAACCTCGTCTTAACATCGACGAACCGTGAAACTCCACTGTTTAATAACATTCTCCGCGGAGATTTACGGGTATATACCTACCTACCGGTAGGAATTTTTATTAGAAAAGTGGCAAGTATTAGCGACTTCACGGTATAGAAACTTCAATTAACCGGGCTCGATCGTGTGCAGCTCGATTTAATCGGAAACGCGTTTCCTTATGATTCTATTAGCAACAAACCGGACATTTTCTTCTCCCAACCGATACCGTTTCCTTATACTCATCGAGAAGTTTCTCGGTTTTCGAAAAAATTCTCAGAGTCTTTTAAACCGAACATTTTCTTCTCCCAATCGATGTCGTTTCTTTATACCTCCTCGAGAAATTTCTCAGTTTTCGAAAAAAAAAAAAAAACATTCTCAGAGTGTTGAAAAAGGCGTTTACGCCAGTTCGAGCAATATCACAGCTGTTCATTTAATACCTCGAGTCTCTGGTAAACAGGAAAGCGGTCGTAAAGTGTTACGGTATATGGACAGAATACGTTCTCTTTTTGGGTTAACACATAAAGAGACGTGAAGGAACATCAACCGGTACGATCATTTATCTAAAAGCCCTCATTGGTATGCGTACCTTGAATCATCATTTGTGGCAGGTGCGCGTAAACTTTCTGAACAATTAACTCCTAAACGATAAATCTCGATAATCTCTGATACCCTTGTGCATCGTCGAAAGAAGGCGAACGAGCGTTGAAAAAGAAGAAGAAAAAGTAAACTCTACGATAAAATCCAACACTTTGCTTGTCGTTAATATGTAGCGTAAAAACATCCATACCAGCTAGGATCTTTGCATCTCATTTCCTCCCTTAAGTAGTCAGAGGTTCGTAGCAGAGAAAAAGCGAATTAGCGAATGCTGCGTTCGGCTGACAGAGCCGAGAGGTGAGAAACCGGCGGAAAGGGGCAGAAAAACGTTCCGGTCCAGAGAGGATGAGGACGAGTTTTACAATCGACCAAGAGGGTTGGAAAGTTGCGATTTTACGTTCGCTTCGACTCGTTTTGAACCGCGCTGTGTATGGAAATCCAGGTTGCTTTTACTGCTCCTCTGCCGGTCGCTAACTCACGGAGGAAACTTTATGGTTTCTCTCCGTTCGCTTAGGACTCGCTT
>NW_017100229.1:28418-36559 GCF_001263275.1 Habropoda laboriosa | reverse complement strand
ATATTCGCGCACGGTGTCGGCGAGTTCGACGAGGAAGACACCTGATCGCCGTTAGAAGAGCAGAGGCTCTGCTCTACGAGGCCAGAGCCAGGGTACAGCTCGTGAAAAGTGGCCTGGAAACGAGCGGACTCGTGCATCCGTTCTTCCACACGTTGGAATTAACGAGCCACGGACGTACTCTGCACGCTTCGGGAATTACATCTTCGGGGTGAACTTTTTTCCGAAGGATACTTAACCATCTTGAAGAACGAGATACGCGGAGCCTAATGTTGCTTGGCTTTTTATTTGATCGTTGGTACTGTGAAGTTTTTCTAAAGTTGGGGTTCGAAAAAGAGAATTTAGTCGAGGGTTGAGTAGTTTTGCGGAGCTTCTAATGTGTTTGTCTTGGAAGCTTTTATTTCTTTTGTAGGGGTTTCTGTGGGGAATTATGAGATACTAGCGATTGTGAATTAAAGTAGTACCAAATGAATGAAAATTGCAGTTGGATAAAGTTGTAAGATTGTTAAAAGGATATCTAGAAAAATTGACGAAGAAGCGTTAGGAAAATTAATAATGGAAAGTTGAAGGATTGTATGGAACAAAATTTCATAGATACTAAAAAATTTTTAGATGCCTACTTCAGGAGCGCCTATTCAGTCTTTTTAAATTTTTCTGATATCTTTGCTTCATGAAGTCTTATTCGATCTTTCACGAGGATTTTAATTAAAAGGCCAATAACCTTCATCATTTTTAACCTAAATACATCTTTTCATTATCTCTTATCACACAATTCTTCTAATTTCTATCAGAAGCTTCGCTTAGAAACAGCATAATCCGAATATATCGACGTTCAAGTGTTTTCCAGCAATTTTAGCAACAAATATTCGTAGAACATCGAACGAATACGGAATGTCGAACGAATTAGTTGGAATAAATTAAGGCAGTTCGATGAGAATAGAGAAGGTGGGAAGCGCGGACACCATGATGGAGTGGACGGACTCGATCGTGCGCTCAACACCGTAAAGGTTTCGACCCATCGATGCCTTCTGGTACACTATACGGCTCCAGTCATCGCGTTCTCCTTTTTCCATCGTGATCGTTCCATGCTCCGATTGGCCGGAACGCGATACCTCCGTGTCACGGTGAAATTAAGCGTGCTTTTAACGCAGCCCCGCATTTGAGGAACCCCCTCGACCAGCGCCCTACCGACAATCGATCCTCGTCCAATACCGGAGCAAAGCAGTCCCCGATGACGATGAAGTATGGCGTATCCGCCTGCGCCACTTTTCTCCATTGCTTTCTGTGTCGTTTAACTTTATCCACGACAACTTCGTTCGCGCAATTATTTCTCTATCACTTATCGCTACCTTGTCGAACGTGTTCGACCGATAAAATAGTAACGATAAGAAAATTTTAGCGAAAATTGCTGAAATTCAGCTTTGACAGAGATGAAGCAGTATTTCAGTACAGAAGTTGGAAATTTTGCGTGTTTGGGAATAATCTGCATTTGCAGAAATTCTCCAATGTAGATTTAGCCATTTCCACTCTAAATTCACCGCGAAAAATTCGCTTAAATCCTACGATCACTTTCTCCAAGTATTAAGAATGAAAATTGTGATTCAAATTGAAATAAACATTCCCCCACAGTAACTTCCCAAAAATTCTACAAACTGAACACGAAAAAATTCACAATTTTGCAACACTCGAGTAATCCCTCGACTCATCAATTTTCGAACGATCAAAAATCCAACACTTCGTGTTAAAACATATTTCAAGGACCGCCCACCCCGAAATTCATCAACTCATCTCCTTCGTCGGCTAAAATAATTACCCAGCTCTTATACACTCAATAAACTGTGTCAAAAAAAAAAAAGGAAAGAGAAAAACCGACCGAAGTGATTATTTCACAAGCGTAAAAGAAACGCGTCACGTGGTACGCGGACGTGGTTACAGCTCAATAATCCAATTACAAAAGACAATAAATTCGAAGCGGCAGCGTGCGACCGTGAGCGGATATACGCGCCGCGCGGCTCGCACACGCAGTCACCAGACGAATGGCCAGGGTGGCAGAACGAATTTAATGCCACGTCGTCGGACACGCTGGGCCGCTCTCCCCCGGGAGAAAGAGGACAGAGAGGCCAAGCTTCGGGAACGGAGTTTCGTGGTAGGCAGGACCTACCCTTCCGGACGACAGACGACCAACGGAACCCAAGCTACGGGGCATTGATGCGTACGAAAAAGCGCGCGCATGTCCGCCGCAACTGAGCGACCAGGCATTAGGGAAATATTCAAATGGACCTGCGAAGCCCATTGTTATTCTACCGTGAAAACGGTCGACGTTGTTACCTTTTATTAGTGTAATTTGTCCTATTAAACGTTTCCCAGCCACCACCTTATGACGGCCCTTATCTCCCTCTCTCTCTTTACTTTCGTGAGACTTTACGGCGGGAATCGAAAGTACACCACCGATTCCGTTTGCTTCTGGCCGGTTTTCAATCGTTAACGTATCTTCTGCCGATCCGTCGGAGGACTATGATGTTCAATTTGCTTTATAGTGTGCAGAGTGGAAATACGAAAAATCAGAACCAAGTTCGTGGCGATTGTGTTTTCTGACGTGATTCGTTAATAGTTAGAACGCGATAATTTGTTTATTGAGAGATTGTACTGTTAAAGTATAAAATTAATCACATTCATATTTGTCAAACTGAAGTAATAAAGCGAACCGAGATGAAGTAATTGGTTATCAATTTTATTCATTTTCAATGATAAACTTGAGAGGTGAACCGAGTTAACAGGTTAATGAGAACATTTTTATCAGCCAGGCAATATTTTTGTGTTTAATACCCGAGTAAAAACACTTTTCCATTCAATGCTCCAGGGAAATACGCGTAAAAGATGATAAAAAATTCAGCTCTATCGCCGCTTCCCTGTAATTAACCTTTCCATGCTCAGTCTTGCGTTAGTGCAAAGTCAATCTTCAGAGTGGATGTGGTGCTTGCGATTAGGCTTGCGTATGTGAGAGAAGGAAGAAAAACATTGGAATATTTTAACAGAGAATAATTAAAAGATTTCTCTAATTATTTTCCCGAGGATTCTTCCTCGAATCGCTCGACACTTGAACAACTCCACACAATTGTATGAAAAGGGTTGAAAACTCCATTCTCTAAAATATCGTCGAAACTTTCAATCTTTCCACCACATATTGTGGAAATGATCTATATACGATTAACATAGGTGGATCTTCGTTAGTTTCAACCAGTTACTTTTCTCGACGGCAGGAGGGGCAAGAAGCAAAAGACCCACGCCTCGATGAAAGTTCTTCACGGTGAGTGACTCACCGATCGAGATTAATGAATGTGCGCCTTATAGGCGCCGGGAAAACGGCGGAGCTTCTTAAGGTCGTTGCGCATTGTCTTCGCGCGAAAATCCGTGGCTTTAAATGGAGGGCTTAACAAGCAGGATATCCTCGAGATTCCACGGCGAGGAAGAAGAAGCGGCAGGTTTAGAGTCGGTTAGAATTGTTCGAGATCGCCGGGTCCGATCGATCGGGCTGCTATTAATTGCGTGTGTTGGAGTTCTTGTAACTTCGGCCCAAGCAAAAATACGACCCACTTCTCCTTAACCTTGCGTCACGCTTTCCATCTTGCCTGCACGGACGTCGCCATTCGAAGAAATACACACGAAATCTCTCCCTCTCTCTGTCCCTCTGTACTCTCCGCGCTCCATCGACTGTGCTTCGCGTTCTTCACCTTACAATTCGTCCTACTTGAAATACACTGGTGAACACTGATTTTCTTCTTGCCGATTGTGAAACTTCAACTTCACGCGAAGAGCGTAGCTCAATCTTCGAGTATTTCCATGCAAATCACCGATTAATAATTGCGAGTAAAAAGTTTGCAAGGTGAATAGAAATCTGAACACTTTCCTTGTCCAGAAAATTCTAGGGTAGATAAGTATAAAATTGTAGAATCTCTCGGATCTACTTTCCACGGAATACCACAGCTTTTGCTGTTACGGTGTACCCGTGAAGAAAAGCTCCGAAAGCAAAGGCTTGCAAAGGCGGGTGCACGTAAATACACATACACGGCGCATCATAGTTAGCCACGGTGATCGTACTTCGCGATACCATCTCCTCCCTCCTTCTCTTCTTCTTCTTCTTCTCGGTCTCTTCTTCCTCCATGTCCTCGTCCTCTTCGTCTTCTCGCGCCTCCACGGCTACGAGGGATTGCATAACCTCACCTTGCCGTTAAACGTGAAACAATGCTCTCGCGTGAGACAGCGCGAGGTGGCGGAGATACGCGATCTTTTGCCGGTGCCTAACTCCCGAACGGAGGACTTCTATGCACACCATCGTCGTCGTCGTCGTCGTCGTTCGTTGTCGTCGATGAACACGTTTCGTCGCGGCTCTTTTGATCAGCATCGCCTCTCTCTAATGATTCACAGCGACTTAGAACGAAACGACGAATGACGGCGATTCCCTGGCGTATACGTCGTTGTTGTTTTGCGTCGCGACATTTCGAGCCAACCAATCCGTGACAAACGAGCGACTGTTGGGTGTCGCGGCTCGTTACTGTGACCACGATCGCTGATTTCGCGTTTCGGTGCCATCTGCCCACTCGATCGCATTAATTAAGCTGGATTCCCCAACGACGTTGCCTGGAAATTGTTGCTTCTACGCTTGCCTATGTCGCGGTTACCACTGATACTTTAATCGCTTTGGAAAATTTGTTCGTAGGAGGAACAGGTGATTCGGAAGCTCCTTCAGAGATTTGGCAGGTTACTACGAATGAGTAGATGTAGGTAATACTATAGATTTGATAGAAATAAAGGGTGGAGAGGCTTTATTCTGTGGCGTTAGAGGATGAAATCCTCCTAGTCTCAACTTTATCGCAACTAAAGATTCAATTCTTCAACGAACCGGTGAATTCCTTTAACAAGAACGAGTGAAGTTGGAATCCTCGTAGTCGCAACTTTATCTCGACGAAGCATTCGATTCTTCAACGAACCGGTGAACACCTTTCTGCAAAAGTCGGTGCAAACACTCGACGACCTTAGGCCTTCCTACAACCAAAAGTAGGAAAACGGCTATTCAGCGAAACCATAAACGAGTCTATTGTTTCGCAGCGTCGTTCAAGGATCCGTTGTCAGGAAATCACGGAGAAAAATACCGGATTAGAAATCGAACGTGTTTCGTCAGCGACATCCGCGATCGCAGCAATATTTCATTTTCCTGGGTACCCGGTCTGTCTCGCCCTCTCCCTCCCTCATTTGCCCCATTGTTTTCATCGTGTAGGCTCAATAGAATCAGCAAACAATTTATTACGCCTACACCCGGGGCGCATCTATACCCTTATCAACCGATCGCTCGTTGCTCCTTGCAAACGATTGCTCCTTCAAGTCGAGCCTCCGAACCAGCCGACGCTCACTTCTTCGGGCAACAACAAATCCTTCCTCTGCTCGCCTCGATCCTCCAGCGAGCCGAGAGTGCGTGCGTAAAACGTGTAACAGGCCAGGTCGCCCTCGCGGATCTCCCCGTTATGCGACCGGTAGTACGAAGGGAGCGTAAAGAAAGAGGAGAAGGAAGAGTAGAATAAGAAAGGGAAAAAAAATTATCCGGAATAATTCCATGGAAAGCTGCTTCCTCTTGATAACGCCTGTACGCTGTTGCTTCTGTTCAGATCTTTCAGGTTAGATACAAAGTATCTGAGAATTGAATCGATCATTGAAAGAAATTAATAGTTCGGAATTGTCTTGTTTGCTTAGCAGGTAAGGTGGGAGTACGCTGACAAATTAAAGCCAGGGAATGTATGTTCAATGAAGAGATAGTTCGATTGCACCGAGCAGTTCTTCGTTGATCGATAATCTTCTATTAATACGGAGCAATATTCGCCAATTAAAATTGCACGACTTTGTACATTGACACGAGGCAATTTATGAATAGAGCTTGAAAAAGTTTGTGAATTCTACGAATTCCTCCAATGTCTTCATTCCCCATATTAACATTTTCTGTGTCATATGAAAATTACAAATTTTTAAAAGTTAAAAAACATTCATATTAAATCGAATCCTTCTCACTCTAATCTTCCTTTACACCAATTTCTCCCTCGAAGAAAGTGCCATTTCCTAAAACTGTCACGGAACAATCGCAATAATAGTCACATTGTTGCCGTTCAATCCTCGCGTCTCTTTATTCCCCTCGTCGATTCAGACAAAACAGAATATCCCATGACCTCCATAGGCTTCGAAACGATCGCCGATCAACCTTCGATAGGCAATTTCCCGTGCGGAACTTCCCGCGTCCTTAGTCCCCCCGGACAGGCCATAAGCGGCAAAAGTGAACAGTCGCAAATCTTCGACGGCGGCGCGTTCGGAACGCGAAACGGTCTTACGATGGTGTACATTCGTGCATGCATGCACGGCTATACATAAGTGTTCATGCACACGGCAGCAGATTTCTGGGGCGATAAAATCCCGCGAGCGAGGAAGTCATGTCCCGTAACTATCTGGATGTACGGTCTCGCGGTTTTCGTGTGTTCACCCACTCGAAGGCCTTTACCGAACGCGACAGAGGAAGACGAGCAGGAGTGTACGAGCGGTGGTACGCGAGGAGGACGACATTTTCCACGAGAACGAGCCGCGCGCGGCTTGCTAACCTGCCCGAGTAAAAGCGTGAAATTACCGGCAACCCGGCTAAAATTACCCTCCCCACGTCTCCCTTCCACCCCTTTAGACCAAACCTCTCTCGCTCTACACTCTCTTCGTCGTCTTCTTCTTCTTCTTTCTTCGATATCCAGCCCGCGGAAACCGCTCGAAAATTGCACGTGCCCCCGCTATACGGCAAAGAGTACTTCGGATAATGCCGGAGCGTCTTACGGACACTGCACTCAATCGTGGGGCAACCAGTTCGCGGAAAAAGGCATTATGCGCCTTGGCTGTAAGAGCATCACTCTGCCGAGGAAAATTTTAGATGGTTCGAGGATTTATGTGATTATTGCTGTGATTAGAGTCCCTCTCTTGACCTCTTGCTTTGTGATTTCTTTTCTTTTTCCGATGTCTGGGGATTGTAGCGTTTCACTTCGTTTCGATGGATTTTGAGCGGTTTGCTGAGTTCAAAATTTTGGGTTCCATGGAATATTGCACTTAAAAAAATATAAGTCAAATTTCGAGATCTTTGTCACTCTGTTTCCCTTGTCGCGTGAAATGGTAGACACTTGAAATAAACAGAGCTGATGTAACAGGTTGCATAATTCCTTACCCAAACCCCGAGCTATTACATGCATTGATATAAAATATCAAATGTTTCTTCCTCCACCGAGAATAATTCCGCGAACTCTAACCCAGCAGCAAAACAATTCCAAACTTTCCAACACTCGAGCAAAATCGCTCGAATCATCCAACGTTTCATTCTACATGACATAATAAAGAAAAAACACCCCGGATAAAAACAACCCATTCGAAACGTATTAGATCCACGATTTCCGAACCGAACAGGAATTCAACCTCATAATCGCAAGGAACAGCTGACTCCGTTAAGATATTTCCAGTCGCATGTAAACCGTTTTTAACGCGATCTAAAACCGCGACTAAATCTAATCACGGCGAAACCGCGTCAATATAAATAATTTCACATGCCTCGTCTCGGCTGACTTTTTCCAACGTCCGTTTCCCGACGCTGTTCGTCGACCGTAGAATGCTTGTGTGTACCGCAACATCTTCCTAAGCTGCTCCTTCGTTCGTTCCCCACGGTGGGAAGAAAGAAAAAAGCAACAAACTTTTATATCGCCGTACAAGCGACCGAGGGCTTGTGCGTTTCTGGATGCAGAATATACATACGTTAGAACAGCGGGAAAGACAGACAGAGGTGGAAAGATCGAAAGAGAGAACGCCGGCGGAAAGTGCATGCGCGAGCCTCGCATATAATTTACCGTTCCACCGGCACGTCCGTCCATAGAATCCCCGGCACGAAACTGGAATAGGTCGGTTATAAATTTCCCTTTAACGAGCGAGGATTTTTGCTCGCGAGTCATCGATCAGATATCATCAAAATTCATAAGGTAAACCTCCTTCTTATATTCCTTCTGCCCTCCTCCTCACTCTCTCTCTCTCTGTTTCTCTTATGAAATGGATAATCATGCCGGTGATAAGAATCGAAAGACGTCGGT
>NW_017100229.1:27501-28142 GCF_001263275.1 Habropoda laboriosa | reverse complement strand
AAAACTAGGAAGGAAGGAGAATGACGACGAAAAGGGGGTAAGAATTCTCGCGATCCCCACGCGAATCAGGTTAGTGTACCGTCGATGTGTAGCGTTGATCAAATGGAAATTTTCATCTTTGCACGCGGCTACGGGACGCTGTATGCTAATGAAGATCGGGGGATTTCCCTGGCTTTAGATCGCGGATATACGCGATGCTTTGGTGTACCGGTCGAGCGATAAGACTTTATCTCTCTCTCCGCTATTCTGCGTCACACTTCGAGGTTAGAATAATGCATACGTGTACGATGCACACGCGATACCACCTCGCTCTGTGTTAGTTAGTTAGTGTGTTCGCGTGAACGCTTGTATACAACGCGATATAATACGTATCCTGGGCTGGAAAGGAGAAGTCCACTTCATCATCCTGCGACACACATACACACGTTAGAACGATAGTCAAGGCATAGAGAGAGCAACGATGTCACTCTCTCGTGAGTCCTGCCTTCTTGTAATTTATTACTGTAAACACAACCGACGAAGTCTAGTTTTTGCAGCGAGACACGTCGCCGCCGATTTACATATGCACGTTCTACGTATTGCCGCGCTCTTTTCATCGTAACTCCGCAGATTAATCTTTCCTGGATAGACCGGATGCGAGA
>NW_017100229.1:25713-27487 GCF_001263275.1 Habropoda laboriosa | reverse complement strand
AAGCTTTTCTGCTCAGGAGACGAGATGCAGGATTATACAACCATTGACGCTACGCTCTAATCCGAGGAAAAACAAGGATACTTTGGAAATCCTCGATTTTTTTTAGAGAATTTTGTATTTTTTTATTTTAGCGTGAGTCGTTCTGGTTGAATAGTCGCAGTTGTGCGATTCTCAATACGGGATTACACAACCCTTTAATTGCACTCCGGTATCATTCTGTGGAATTTATGAATCTTCTAGCAAATTTTGTGGTTGTACGATATTTCACGATATCTAGAGAATTACGTTCATTCAGCAGCAGCAAAAATTTCAAGTCGGTCTATTCTTTGGATAGATTCTAAGAATTGTTAGAAACTCCAAGTTACATCAAGAAATCCGTTTCTCCACTTGCAACGCTAAATTAGAATAGATAAGATAAACGATACCGCAGAAAATTCAACAAAAATCTCATCCCTCGTTTCTGAAACTTTGCATAATCGAGGCGAAAGGCGCGAAGTATCATAGAAACACAAGCATTCCTAGCATTTCAACTTCCTGCCGCTTCCTCACGCTCACCGCTCGCAGTCGTGTTGCTGATAAAAGAAAACGGGGTTCTGACTGGCTCGTTTATCAACCTGTGCCCCGATATCTCAACCCCCTTTCCTTCTTTCTCTACCCTTCTCCTCGCCGGCCGACGTCCTATCCTCGTCTCGTCTTTGTCGTAGTCGAGGCATGGAACGCGCGAAAGCGGGGTGCTCCCGAGGCGAGTACGCTTATGGATCGGGCTAGGTCATTCGCCACCATAGGCCGAGCACTGTACATGGCGGCATCGTGCTCCCAGGTTCCCGATTTCCGTAAAAGTCCAGAAACGCTCTCGCAGCCCATCGGAGCGCGAACCGAGCTGCTCTCCAAATGGACTTTACGATTTCCACGAACGTGGAATAAAGAGGGACCCGTAGAGCGACCGGTCGACCTATCGTTGGTGCCTGGGCCGCCGTGTTACAACGTGTCGTTTACATCTTAATCCGTGTGACTGGTCCCTCTGAAGATATCAGGAGACTTAACCGCGCGCCGGTGTACGTGTGTAGATACACTTCTCTCCGACGCTGGAGTAACGTGTTGTCCGGTAGAGACAGGCTGCGAGAGAACGCTTTGGACAGGTGCGATTCGAGGCGCGAAACGATCGCTGAAGCGAAACTCCAACACGAACTCCGCTCTCGATCTTATCGGTCAGCGTGTTTCTAGCGTATTTAGGAGGGATACACCGCGGCGCGAGGAACGCTGGTTAAGTTAGCCAGCGAGATCTTCAGATACTTACACCGCGTATCGCGCTCGCTTCTGGGAGTCTGTGCAGTTCGTTAGCTGAGCGGATCGTGGAGGCTTGATGAAGACCTCGAGGAAATTTATACGGAGAGGGATCTTCGCGAGTGTACAGAGCCTGGTTGGTATAAAAGAAGGGAAAAAAGAAAAGATTTTCGCGAGCAACAAGTGTGTAGTTGTGCAATACGGGGGAATATTTTCATCGTGTCGAAAGAACGACGGATGAAGAGTCATTTTTCTATGTACGACTGCAATTTAAACGCAGTCAGAACGCGAATGTAAACGTGACCGTGGCTTAGTGGGACGCTGACCACGGCGTAGGAACGACCCAGGGGACGAGGATCTACACCTCGATGAGCACAGCACGACATTCTCCTTGCCCCTTGCCTCCCTGTTCCCGGTGGTCCCTCGTTTTCTTCCTCCGCGGCCGCTACCAAGAAGAAGGTCCCTTCTGTCTCTCTCTCTCTCTCTTTCC
>NW_017100229.1:23069-25665 GCF_001263275.1 Habropoda laboriosa | reverse complement strand
CTTCTGATTCCCCCCTTCTTCACTCCTCTCCGCCTCCCCCGCTCCTTTTTTCCCTCTTTCTTCTTCTCTCCCTCCCCGACCGTCGCTCTTTTCTCTCTCTCTCTTGTCCTGTCTCCGCTCATCGTCCTCGAGCGCGTCCACCACGATTGTCCGGTAAACCATGGTGCGAACCGCTCACCGTGACGAAGGTATCCACCTACAAACGAGGACTTATTCCGGAGAGCAGAGCTCGTGGAAACCCGCGAATACCGACATGGGAATCGTTCGAGACTCGCTGCCGCGTCGTTAATTATGCCAATGACAGGTCGAAACGGGGGATTGAGCTGTTGAGAGGAACGGCTACCGGCTTTTGGAACACCCTTCTTTCTTTCGGACGGGGAAAGGTTCGGGTTGCAGATTGTTCGGCAAGGAGGTTTATGGAAATTTTTGGCGCGAAAGAAATTCATTGGAATTTCAGAGGTGGAGGCTCTTTTGCTAAGAGGGGATGAAAGTTGATGGACCTTTTATGAAGATTCTTCTGCGAGGAAAAGGGTGTAAAATTGCTTTCTTTCTCTTGGAGATTCTTTTGAGAGAAGTTGTCACTTAGGAAGGAAGATTTCTTTCTTTTTTCAAGTCGTTCGCGAGGCAGGGGTGGAAATTTTATTTGGGAAGTTGAGGGGAGAATTGTCCAAGTCTCTGCGAGTCTTTTTATACACTCACCCTTAGATATCCTACGAGTAGATTTACTAAATCTTCACGTATTGAAACAGAAAGTTGGCACTGAATCCCTAACTGTCTCTGAGCTAATAATTCAACATCCAATTGTCCCGATAGTCCTGAATTCGAAGGAATAGGGGTTTTCAGAGGAATCTTTTGAAAGGAAAGCACGGACACTCCGAGTAGCCAGGATATCACTTCGCGAAACGTCTGTTCTAACGCCGGATATTATTCTTTTACCACGATCTAACGAGGTTGAGCGAGCAAGGAGGTACTCGCCGGCAGAGAGGATGGCGCGAAGCGATGCGAGGCATGCTGGAAGTCAGGATCAGTTCCTATGCATGCGATTGCATGCGGATGAATAGGGCCTTTGTGTCTTGCGAACGACAGCCAGTACGATATACAATAACGGTTCCCTAAGATTTCTCACGTAAGCCAGGATCTGCTTGTAGCCAGGAGAGCGAGAGAGATGTGGTTCAACGTTTGCTACGGCGCATCTGCATTTTATCATAAAAGCACGTAAACGGGTAACGGGACAACGTTCGTTCTCCTGTTCTTAGAAACTTTGCTCAGAATCTGCTGTATTTCATGATTCCTGGGGAAATAGGGACTCGAGTAACGAGTTCTTCGACTTTCTTTTATCCTTGCTAACCTTATCCACCTTTCTTGATATCCATTTTACCAATTGTGTCGTTAACCCTCGGAAGATTCAGGAACAAATCTTCACTGTGAAGACAGAGGCAAATGACTTAATTCACAAATTGAACTTTGCACGATAAATTAGGATACAGAGACAGTCTTCGAGGGGTTAAAAATTAAACTTTGCAATCTTTACAGATTCTCTAATAAAACGTTCTTCTACTGACAAATCCTCCAGCTTAATTTCTCCCCCCAAAAAAAGAGAACAGAGACTTGTCAATTTTCCAATTAACCAGGAAAACTCGACAGACGATAGAACAGAAATTTGCAAAAGCTTTATCGGTCCTGCAGCAGCGTCTGTATTAAATCCCTCGTCTGAATTCAGGCTGAGCGCAGGTATCGATGAACAGTAACCGACGCGAGGCGTGCGTGTCCGCGCAGGTGGAAAGAGAAACGGGAAAAAGAGAGAAGGAAGAGAGCAGGGAGAGAATGCATCGGTACGCGATGATGTAACGGCGTTATGAATATGTACAAAATAACAAATGGTCCCGGGACAAAGGAACGGTGACAGGGTACGCGCGTGTACCGCTTTGCCGCGCTCATATTCCGTCTGTCGCAGCCTCACCGCGTTCCGTACGCTACGTGATCGCGGTTTAAAACGCTGTTTCGATTTCAACCGTTTCGTTTCTCCCTGTTTCCTCGTATGAAAACACGGGAGAAAAGATCGCGAGCCTACGGTTAGGCGCGAGCCACCAGAGAGCGCCAGAACGCGCGTTAATAACGCTCGCGATAATCGCGGTTCCCGATTAAGATTCCGCCTCGGTCGACAAACAAACCTAGTGTGTGGGGCACGTGCTCTATTGTGCTCGCTTGCGAGCAACAAAATGCTTCTCGCGATCGTGATTAGAAAAGGGAAAAAAAACAGAGGAGAAAAAACAACAACATATAAACGAGTAGAATATATGTACGCATGCATAATGTATCGCGCATGAACGCGCTCTCTGTTGATCGATATCTGTCCAACGTGTCCAACAACCGCGGATGAGAATCGTAAAACGGAAACGAAATAAAAATTTTTTCCCCCTTTATCCTCTATTTTTCAACCGCTGACCAACCATGTTTCTCGACGGTATCAAGCGTAATACGTGTAACGGTACTCTTTCGATTATTCCTCGAGGGTTCTCTCCACGTGTTCATCGTTACAAAAAGAAAGGAAAAAAGGAAAAACTACCAGTAAATAGCATACCTAGCATTAGATGGA
>NW_017100229.1:18941-23016 GCF_001263275.1 Habropoda laboriosa | reverse complement strand
ACAACACAAAGCGCAAGGGGGCCGTTGCACCACTGGGGAATTTCGTTGTTGTTAAGGTGGCACTGCGCATCACCGATGCCAGGCAGGAAGTGGGAATCGCCGAAGCAGCGAGGGGGGCCGGCGCGGGGGCAAAGAGGGGCACGGGGAACCGACGTTGCATTGTGGGAGTGAGCGGGCGAGCGAAATAAAAAAAAAAGGCATTATAGCATTATGCGAACGAACGGGGCCCTAGTGACGCATTTACACGGCTGTTATTATCCCCCTCCCTGGCCCCCTTTAACCGCCCCTCTGCCCACCCTCTTCCTAGGTAGGAAACGTAGGTATCTATGATACCTGCTTACATGCTCCGACAGTCGAACCAGTTCGAAAAAAAAGACGACATATGTCCGTGGATTCGTGTCCATTTTTGAGTACAACAAGGGCACTTCGGTTCGCCGCTCTTATCTTCCCACGAAACACTCGATGAGATTGCTGGGGAATTGAACTGTCCTGATCCAATAGAGAGCAATAGAGCTTCAATTATCGTGGTAGAATAGGTTGTAACGCGAATTCAAACGATTCAATGCGTTTTTAAGATTATGAAACGACGTGTCCCTGTGATTAAGTAATTCAGAGTTCGATAACCGTTGAGATGATTTTTTAATCCCTTGCTTTAGAACGAGTCTGACTCGAGAGGCACAGATTCTAGTCAAGATGCAACAAGAATAGTTACATCGCTACCAAAAATTCATTTTAATTGCAACTTTTGCTTTAATTTACGAGTGAAAATTGCCAAATGTAGTCAATCTACGATACATTCATTTCGCTTATTTAATACAGCAGTAAAATAGTAAATACGACAACTGACACTGTCGCGAAAAGTGAAAGGGTTAAACAACGCAATCCTAGAAATGTTTAAACATTGTTCTCTAAAAAGACGCAGAGACACAAGTTCCTCGTTAAACCACGAGAATCGAGCAAATATCCCTCGTTCCACCCCTAATTAGAATTCGAAGAGTTTCATACAGCAATGTCCCCGTTTGAATCCTCGATTGGTCGGTGATTGCCGACTGAAAAGCCCTTCAGCGATTCGCACCGTGCGCTCCTCGTCGTCCGGTACCGATGACGGATTAGTTTGTTACGGCTTTCGGCTTAACGGAGGGCGCAGGTAGGCCGTGCCGATACGCGTGATTATTTATTGTGCGGACAGATTGGATCATTCAGAACACGCCGACGGGGGTCCCTGTCTGTATGGACAGGGATCGACCCGCCACGGGAATATAACTCGATCCAACTGGCGATACGCCGCTGCGATATAACCTCCAATTTTGTGTCAGCGACGATCAGCACGCGGCAAGCGGGGAGGAGGAGGCTGGCGAAACGTGATGATTGGCGAAATAATTCGCGGCTATATTTCCTACGGTAATTCGAGTACTCTTACGTAACATCCTGGACGCGTGTCCGCCGAGAAACAGAATTAAGAATCACGTTTCAGGACGTTCCGACTGTCCTCCATGTTGGAGAACAACGATTAACCCTTTCGCTACCATTGGCGCCTATAGGCGTTTTGAAAATTTCCTCGCACTACACCGTTGGAGCCTTTTGGTGCACTTGCAAGTTAATTCGATACTTCATTTCATCCTTTACGCGGACTTACGCCTTAATTGAACGAATCGAATTTTAAAACGAAGACATTCTGCAACGGTGGTTGAAAATTTGACGCCAGTCGCTCACGTTACGCGTTAAAATCTGCCGCAACGAAAGGGTTAAGGGTGGTTCAGGTTCTTTATTCGTGGTACAAATTGAGCTAGACAAATTTCCTCGATTTCGATAATCATCGACGGCTACCAATAAAATGGCGGTGTACAATGTTTCGAGGGAGTGATCGAAGCAGATAATTAGGCAGGAGTTGTTTTTTCCGCTTCGAGCGTAATAAAGTAGTAGCTTAAAGCGTTTTTAGATCCCGGTGGCGAGAATACAATTACTAATCAGTTTTAT
Source organism: Habropoda laboriosa (assembly GCF_001263275.1). NCBI lineage: Eukaryota > Metazoa > Arthropoda > Insecta > Hymenoptera > Apidae > Habropoda > Habropoda laboriosa. The sequence goes on along the minus strand of NW_017100229.1, from coordinate 21,039 downwards.
GACTGCGGTACATCGCCGGTGGAACGTCGATAACCGTCGCGGGCTGCACACGCGTAAACTGGTTTTGCCGATGCGTTTTATTCGAAAACAAAGTAATTATACGTAGATAAACATCGTGGCCGTTGGTCAAACGGAATGTGTTAAAAACGTGGAACAATGTCAGGCGCGCATGGCTGTTATCAATGCTTGGAGAAATTATGACTACCAGCCATCACTCTATTGGTTTCATATCGCGTTATTGCTCACGCAGCGGCCGCCATTAGAGTAATTGCATTTAATTGTCCAGCCCCCGTTTCGATTATTCGAGGAATGATACAGCATATGCTGTTAATGGAATAGATAACCTTCGTGTGCGACGTAAAGTACGTCGAAAAACTATCCGACACCATCTTTTTCTCGGTTTCCCTTCGAAACTTCATATTTCATACCTGATCTTCGTTAAATAAAAACAAAAAAAAAAAACAAAAAAGAAAGCAACAATGTTAAATCGATCAATCTCAATTTGAACTTGTTTCTTCTTCGTTTGCTTTGCAAATTAATCACGCGAAAGGAACGTAATTTTCATGGGGGAAAATACGGATATAAATTTCGGTGCATATCCAGTTTCGTCGGATGGAACAGATGGAATCCAACGTTTCCCAAGGAAGCGCGTGAGTCAGATGCAACGGAACTTCTCCGTTTTTACGTTCGCATTACCATAACCTTTCGAAACCTTCCGAAAGTTTTATCGCCCATGCCTCGCGCCATTGTATAACTAGGTTGTAACTACAGTTAGCAGAACTGTGCTGAAACGGTGTGCCGCTATCGGCCGGTATTATCAAGTCAAGGACTACATTTTTGCAAGTACCAATTACGGCATCCATGGCTGACATACATCACTCACCGACGAATATAAAAAGCTACGTGTGTATATGGACATCGATAAAACTCACGACAGATACCTGTTAACCACCGCGAACCAATCGAAAAACTTCCGAAACTTCGCTCCGCTCGAGTATACGAATATCGTAGACCCCCAAGTAGAATTAGGACCGTTTGTGGTCAGACATAGGTTTGCTTCACCCCGCCGCTGTAATCTACTTGCCTACCTTCCGATCTCTAATTGCTTTCGGTTCCCTATCTTTGATAACGTGATTTTACCACCTTCGATGTTAACAACGCTGGGTAATTGTTAATTATATCTGTTACTTTAATACACGTTTGATGCATTCCACAGTGTAGAATTCACACGTTATCGCTTCCAGGTATTTACGTCCTCGTTTTCCTCAGACTTTATTCAAAAATATGACGTATTGTTGCTTGTACTGTGAAGCACAAGTTAAAAGTATAATATAATAATACGATAAATGTGCATGAAATATGCAACGTACATTTGCATACGTTTTTAAAGAAAATATGCGAAATAAATAGCACACGGTCAGAACTTTCTGAAGACAAAACAGAATTTCTATCCAAGTCTCGCTTCGTTGCTAATTTCCTATAAAAAAAGAAAAAAAAGAAACATGCACCAGCCTGAGCATCTACTTAGAATTAGTAGAACAAGCGGATTCAAATTCTTCGTTTTTACAATAACATATCGGCACAAGTGGCTACCATACGTTGGGAGCACAAACATTTTAAACAAACCATGCATCTTTCCTGATATCCCGTGCAATCTAGCCGCGATCCATCAAGCACCGAGATGGCTGGAACAACTGGCCCACAGGAGCACTGTAGAACGAAAGATAGAGAGAGGGAACATTCCCCGAGATCGCGGCACGAATCGGTGGGAGCGTTTTCATTTAGACGTAGATTATTCCTAGATGCCTCTCCTCATAAATATTAAACAGGCGGCGCGCGCGCTCTCGGATTCACGCAGGCGAAACGTTGCCGTACTTTTTTACTCTGAAACCTTGTCCCGGCTGCTGCTGTACCCCTTTCCTTCCTCCCTCTGTATGCCTCACGCCCCTTCACCCTACGGCGACGATCTGTCGCTCATTGAGTATGCATCGGCGATATCGACAGGCGGGGGCTGTTACCAGAGTGCCTCACCGTTTCGCCAGGGGCGACGTCGGAAGCCGTCGCTGGTCCCGGCTACGTCAACGACGCCAGAAACCAC
>NW_017100229.1:16998-18697 GCF_001263275.1 Habropoda laboriosa | reverse complement strand
GTGCCGTTCCAGTGGCCATCGGCGTTATGCCTGCTCCGCACACGCCGCCTCTTCTTCTTCTTCGTACTTCTCTTCTTCTTCGTAGTCTTTCCTTGCTTCCTTTACCCCTGTACACTTATGTATTCCGTCGCGAGACGGTGCTGACTCGTCACGCGCATTTGCATACATTTCGAACGGCGGACCGTGCGTTTTTTGCCGGAATTCTTGCTGCCGTCCGGTTACGGATGTCCCTTTACATTCGTGCGGCTAGACTGATTGCGATAATCGATGCTGGAGCAAGGGGGGGTACTCCCATGGAATTGCCAAATAGAGGAAAAAGTCCATTTTAGAAGCTCCTCGCTTCCTCTGTAGCGCTATTATAAAATGAACGCTCTATCTCTCAACGTTGTTGCAATTTTATACAGCAAACTCGTCGTCTAATAAATTTATTCAGTTTCCTTGTACGAGCGAGGCTGTGTTGCCTCTTCAGGTCTGAGAAATCTACATATATGTCACAGTATGGTAATACGTGGTGCGAGGTACTTTGTAGAGGAACAGGTTCAGTTTCGAACCTTTCAGATCCTTCGTGAAACGTCAATTATTGGCAATTTTCTAGTTTGAATCAATCTTCCGGTAAATCCACCTATTACCCTGGTACAAGGAAGCACGTAATACCCATTAATATTGAAAAATCTATTATGATAACTATTTAATGCAGAGTACCTCATAGAACTAATAGAGGTTCCAATCCCTCTGTAATACCATTAAAAAACAAACCCTCAGATCCACCTAAAAATCCACCCCTCGGTCTAAAAATTCTCCGCCTCTGCCACACGCTCGTAACAAACAGCATGACAAAAAAACCCTGAAATTCCTTCATACCACGTTCACAAAACGAGACCCCGAAGCGTCGCGACAATTTTCCAGCTGAAATCCCAGTTCCACAGAATCCACCCATTTCTCAGTCACAAGAAACACCGTGATACCCCTCGATACCGAAGAATCTACACCTGCGTCGCGCTATGACAACAGGATACCAGGTCGGTCGGCAAAAAGACGGACGTAACTCTCGAGGCGAATATCTCTCAGACAAAAGCGAGCAACCCCGTTGTATTCCCAGCCCTCTGATCCTCCCTCTCCTCCCTGCTTCTTCTTCTTCGTATGCCGCGTGTCACGTTGGTTGTAAATATCAATAAACAAAAGCTGACGGTGGCGTATAACCGAAGAGGAGAGGAGGAGGAGAGCGGAGACAACGAAATAAAGCATTGCGGGATGAGGTTTTAGCGCTGGCCCCTTTGTCGGGCGCCATCTCCTGCGCGCAAGCACGCTCGACTTTTTCACCGAGCAATTAGAAAGAGATTTATTTGCGCCGGCACGCCGGGCGCACGCTCGCCAATAAGAGGCAAGAGGCCAGAGAAGGGAAGCCCCCGCGAGTGTTGTGTACAAGCAACATATTTTTCGGCCGGTACTGCTACTCTACGTATCACCGCGCCATTTTATACACGCGCGTACACGTGCATTCTCGGCATACACGTTAACTTACTTGTCCCCGAGTTTCATTCGTACGTATACGACATACACGGTGGTTGGTTGGCTGTGGTGCACGTAACGCGCGCGAGTTTCAACGGACCGATTCGCCTTACGAAACGTGAAACAATGCCGGGGCCGCGAGTGGTGTGCGTTTCTTTCGAGGTTAGACGAACCCGCACTGCGGTTTTAA
>NW_017100229.1:14817-16979 GCF_001263275.1 Habropoda laboriosa | reverse complement strand
CTCTCCCACCCCTTCTCTCTCTCTTTCTCTCCCTCTCGTCGCTCTTGTGTTTTATTTTCTTCGTGTTTTTCTGCCCTTTCTTACTCGTTTCTCTAGCCACCTTGTCCCTCGGACATCGTTGCCGCCGGCCTCGCGCAGCCGACTTAGTTAATTAAACCAACCGGTACGGTTTTTGATTGACGCCCCACGGCGTAAAAAGTCCTGGACGAAAGCAACACACCGGCCAGACAAAGTTTAGTTGTCGGTTACGCAACGCGGAGGGTTCACGTTGCAAAAGTCGACTCTTCTTCTGTTCTTTTTTTTTTTTAAGGACCATGGTTTCCTTTGAATTTTTCACCGTCCAACTGATTTTCTATCTTTTGTTGCATTGTTGCAGTGTTGCATTGATACGTAGTTATGTTGTACGGATGTTCTTGTCAAAAATTGCAACGACCTGTCGCGTACGTAATTTTATGTGCGTGATATCTTTGAAAATGATAGTCCTCTGTATGAAAAATGGTGGCACAGGTAACGCGAACAAGAAACGGTATATCAACATTGTACAAAAAAATTGCCGTTTAATCAGATAATTGTTGCAATATATCATTTAACACGAGCACAATCCTCCTTCCGGAGGAACTCAACTTGTAAAAATAATCGATGCGAAACATCTGCTACACCAGTTTCACTTGCATCTTCAACGAACTTCTGCATACTAGATACCGCATCAACGATCCTCCATAAAAGGACCGTTACCTTTGGAACGCCCTGTATATCAGATCGAACGTCTCCATTTTGGAACGCCGCGACACAACGAACCTGCCCTCTTCTCCGTACCATTTAAATAAAAACAATTTCGAGACCGATCCTGCCTCAATGTGGCACACCTGTTAATTAATTTCACCGTAACCGGTTAATTGCCGATCAAAATATCGAGTTACGTTGACGTGAAAAATTTGCATACAAAGTTGCTGCTTTCCACTTCCCTGAAAAGGCAACTATCGATTAAAGCGACTCTCTTTAATAACGAGAGGGGAAAAAGAACCTGCGCACCTCTCTGCTTCCTACATATCTGCCTCTTTTTTTTCTCTCACCGGGGCAAGATGAACCTGACACAACGTTCGTCCGATTCGGCTACAGAAACAACAGCAAGCAACACAGAAACGTTCCTCTTTCGCCGTCTGTTCCTAGCCTAGCCAAGCGGAGCTTACGTAAGATTGAACAGCGCGTCACGTGCACGCGGCGCACGTATAGATCGCGCCAAGACACAAAAAAATACCGCATGTGCAATCCTAACAGCGGCACACGCGCATTAGTATCCGCCGCACAGGCCGAACTCGACGTTCCACGCGGCGTGTAGGTAGAGAGACAGGCAAAAGAAACGATAGTTACGAAACGAGCAGTTCCTCTCCTCTTTTTTCCCCCTTTATTCCCTCTTCTTCTTCTTCTGCTGCTGCTTGCCTCTGTTCGATCCACCGAAGTCTTCAACCCGGTAGCAAGGATTCTCGAGATGATGCGACGTATTATGTAGATTCCTCGTAGTGTGGCCGAACACGATCAAACTCTGCACAATGTATCATCCTTCATCATCGACATGTGTGCACTGGTCGCGTATACCATCCTCGATAAAACCAGACAAGTTTGTGTATATGTTCTCTATGTGTGTACACGTCCCTCATCTCTCTCTCTCTCTCTCTCTCGCAAAATATATATATGCCAGGCGAACAAGCGTGTATCATTACGCGCGGTGCGTACTCGCAGAAATTCATATCGGGCTCTGTAATTATCGGATGTTTGACGGACGGAAGGACAGCGGCAACAGAGACAGTGAAAATTGCTGGTCTCTGGCGACCAGCAGCGTCGTCTCGGTCCACGTTAAATAGTACATCAACCTCGGTGTATATAGTATATGTATATATGTACATATGTAGGTAGCTTCTTCGATTTCTTCTTTTTCACCTGACTTGTCTCTTCCATTTTTCTCCTTTTCCCTTTTTCTTTTTCGCATTTTATTAACTCCATCGTTTAGTCTCTTTCGCCAATAGCTACTGACATGCAGCGGAACGAGTTTCACCTGACCGACCGTTCGTTCGATTTTTGTTGCAGGTGAAAATCTGGTTCCAGAATAGAAGAAGTAAATACAAGAAGATGATGAAGGCAGCGCAGCAGGGCGGCGGAGGCGG
>NW_017100229.1:6085-14784 GCF_001263275.1 Habropoda laboriosa | reverse complement strand
TGGTGGACCATCCCCTCAACCGGGTCAACCCGGAAGTCTCATGCAAGGAGGTACGTTCGTCGATATGATCGTTCGATTTTTTGCCAAGGAAACTTCTCACTCTTGGAGCGCGGCTGATGGAAAAGGTACAACTACGTGGCGTACGGAATAGGTGTCGTCTAATTGCAAAGTGTCTTGATAAAATTCATACGTGTATACACACTTTCAGTGTTAATTTATTTATTCCGGAAGACGAGTTAACTCGTCGTTCTATCGATCGGTATTTAATATAGTATGTACGTCGTTGTATACTAACGGTGGTAACTTTAAATATTTGGAACTTTAGAGTAACCAAGGCAATAAAAATTCTACGGTAATATGTATAATTTTTATCGGGGCACTCTGTGTTATTCTACATCCGAGTGGATTGATCCCAAGCGGTACACGATTTCGATAGGGTTTTAATAAGGCTGAGAAACATTCAGCGTACCGATGCTCGATCAATTTAAATGGATGGCGCGCGCTGTTTAACGAGATGACTTTTACGCGTACGTCAGGCGAACGTGTCACGTTAATCGGGACGAGATTCTGCGGGGAAAAAAGGGAACAGTTTCGAACGGCTGTTATCTGCGAGACATGAGCGTAACTCACGAATATCCGGTCGAAAGATATAAATCAATTAGAGAGATCGAATCGTAACGCCACTGGCACAGAACCGTTCGACAACCTTGCCGATCCACATATCTTCGCGCCGAGATACCGCTCAATGGGTACGGTTTAAGGTGAATAATCGACGCGTGGCTATTCCTAAGAGATCATCCTTACCAAGTATCAGCAAGATTTCTATTTGAATCAACCGAACACCGCTTCTCTATCTTAGCATAAGTTAAAGAGCATCGTAAAAAAGTCGTTAACCCTTTGAATACCACAGATAAAGAATGTTAATTACAGACGTCGCGAAATGTCGTTAGAGCAGATGACGAACAACTTCAAAATTAGTAAAATTGCTTTCTCTATTTTTGCCTAATCTTGCGTAATAAAAAAATGAATATTCATATTCCCATCACAGAAACTGTAGACCTCGTATTTTACATCTATAATTATACACTACACTTCCTGTTACGTTCCTCGTTCCGTAATTTTCTGACACGTAATAAAATCGTCAACCCTTTCAGTGCTACGCGTAAACTACGATAAATCATGGACGTCGTGAAATGTCAACGTAGACTATCGATATTTTCACTTAACCTCCCACGATAAGAAAAGAATGTGAAAAGTATATACTTGCCCATAAATCCAGAATATCCAACGCTGAAAGGGTTCGAAATCCGAGCTCTCTAATTTCCAAAATGATTTCCCTGCGCCACGATAAATCAATCCACCCTCTAACCGAGCGAAACGCGTCAACGTTACGCTCCATCCAGCGGGAATCGAAAACTCCACCCCCGGTGATTCCGTTCCGTCCAAGATAAGTCTACGGGTATATCTGCAGGATCGATCTCTCGAGCGTGTTCTCCGTTACGTTTCAGGAGGCGGAAGTTCCGTGTCGGGCAGTCCGACGACGGGCTACCTCGGTGGCATGGGGGGCGGTGCAGGGGGTCACACCCCCGGCAGTTCGAGTCCCGGAAGCGAGATGTCGCCTCAGCACAACGAGAGCCCGCCCGCACCCTCTTGGCCGGGCGAGATGAAGCACCATCCGCATCCGCACGCGCCGCCACACACCCACCACCATCCCCACACGCCTGGCCACCATCCACCGCCGCCGCCACCGCCACCGCATCACGCGGGCTACATGCCACAGTACTCCTGGTACCAGGCGGATCCTAATCCCGGACTACTCACGTAAGTGCCACTTCTGGTCTCTCTGCCAGCCAACCGTTCGACTAATCGACCACGATACTACACACACCAGGGGGACACTGCATTCCCGACACACGTATGCTTAGGATTGGGAAATAGGGAAAGGCAGGGTAGGATGACGAAGTTCTTTCTTTCCATACGGCGCTTTTTTTTTCGTTCGTTCAATTCGAGCAGGTGAGCACTTCGAGGGTTTTAACACTTCTGGAGATCAAAGTTTTTAATACCGTTTAGGCGAGAGATTGTATACGAACAGACGCAACTTGGAGGATAAAGTAGAGGTTCGGTTCCTTTTCGTTGGGGAAACGTTATATTTTGGTTAAACGATGGTAATTATTTTTGAGAATAGAACGTTATGCAAGTTAATTGTACATTCGAAGCATCGAACCTAACCACAGAAATCGAATGGAAAACGACACTACTACTGCTCATCCCCCTTTTTATTTCCCCCATTGGGTGGCACGAAGGGTTGGGTTCTAATAGCTCGTTCGTCTGTCGTATTTTTCAGGGTGTGGCCGGCGGTTTAACGAAGATGTCCTTCGAGCTGTGTTCAGGAGGAACCGCTTCTTCGTAGCACCGCGGACGTGCCAGCGCCCCTGCCCCAAAGTGTGAATACGTATAGCACCTGTCGTGATGGAATTCGCGTTCGATGTTAAATAAATTGTTTCTATTTCTTAACGAGAGCCGCGTAAAAAACGCCGATCGTGCGTTTCGTGCGATCTGTTTCGCCACGATGGGCCGTCCCAAAAAAGTCGAAACACGCAAATGGATCGAATCGTGATCCTAACTTTACGGGAAGCAAAAATAAAAAAACAAACTCGTCCTGAAGCTTCGAAGACCGCGAATTTCTCAGGAAGTTAACTTTCGAAATGAACAAACTTTCGCTAAAAAAAAAAAAACTCACGAACGATCGCGAGTGACAAAAATGATCCACGAAATAGATCGTGAGACAATCCTCGAAGAACGATCTCGTAAACGAAACCGTCGATGGAAGGGAGAAGAAACGGACGGCCCGGAGATCGCGATGCTTGTGGCTGACACACAAAGGCGACGTAAAGAATCATCGAGTAAAAGATAAAAAAAAAAAATAAATAAAAAAGTAAAATAGTTAGAATCTCCTCGATCGGAGATCAAAGACGGCGGAGGATCGTTTTCGTTCGCCTCGCTGGTCCAACGATTCGCTCTCGCGTTGATCGTAACGAGAGCCAGCTGTGTCTTCGTGAAAACCAGGTTCGACCAATCTGACCAACGATTATCGTTACTAGAGAATTTCTAACGATCGCGAGTATACGATTACACATTCGACCGGGGACACTGAGATATCCGTCGCTTCGTTAAATGTCAAGATAGCGGTCGGTTCCCGTAGAAACCGGCGGCATGGAACAATTATCCGCTCGGTTCACAGACCGTGGATATTTTCGCCACCTATTTTCCCGCGATCTTTTGCATCTGTAAAACACGGTTAACCGATGATATCCCTCCCTCTCTCTTAGTTTCATTCTGGTAAATGTCAATCTGCTCGTCGATGACGGTTAGATCGGTCGATCCCTCTTTGTGACAGTTGCCCAACCAAGACGGCCTGACCTACTTCGTGGCCCCCTGGAAGCTGCTGGATCTCGTTGGATCAAAAGGCGACAGAGCGAACGAATAGAGGAGAACGGAAAGGCGGAGGAGAGAAGCAGAAAGGGTAACCGCGAAAAGGGGACACGAGAGAGGTACGAACAGAGAGAGAGAGAGAGAGTGAAGCAGAACGGGAAAGAGAGAAAAAGAGAGACAGACAGAAGAGAAACATTGCACAAACTCCTCGTCGTCGTCGAGAGCAGTCGTTCCTCAAGGCGGTTGGAAGTAATGAAATCCTAATGACATTTTCGTGAGTCAAACGATCTCGGCAATCACGGTGGCTCGCTGTAATCACCGGTCCCTCCTTTCCGGATGAAGCAACCGAACCGAGAGCGGACCTCCTCCGAAAAGGAGCGGAGGACACGAGAGAAGAAAGATACGCGCGATTCGACCAACGTGAATTCTCGTGGCGCGCAGCCACTGGAAAAAATCATTATCCCAGGCGACGACGCGACAGACACGTTCTCTGACGAGTACACGAGTTCATTAAATTTCTTGGAGAGAAAAAAAAAATGGAAAACGAAGAAGAAAAGAGAGGGAGAAATTCCACGAAAGCGTCTCGGTGTCGGATGGAACATCTGCACGAGGACACTTTCGTTTCGTGCTATCTCTTCTGAATCTCTCGCGAAATCTTCCCCCCCCCCCAAAAAAAATTTTTCTCTTTCTCCTTCCGTGCACGCGTCTTCTCTCTGTTCGTACTTTTGATATTCGGCGTTATTTTTTTTTCTCTCTCGTACTTTTCCAAGTCGGAGAAAACGTTTGCAGGGTTTTACGCTGTTTTTACCGTTTCCCGTCGGCCATGCTGGCTCACCCTTTTACCATCTTGCATCCCGCATCAGGCGATGTTGGCTAGCTTTCGAAAAAGAGACGATACCACGAAAACCGCAACAGAAGAAAGAGAGTAAAATAAAAACGACGAGGCTTGCGGTTTGCGTCCAGGGGAAACTGGGAGGGCCAGTGAGCCCCACCGTTGACCCAAATCCTCCGGCGTGTCGATGCAACAATGGTCGTCTCATGAGAACGCGGTCTCGCACGGTCCCTTTACTTCCTGATTTCTGCCTTCTTTTTCGCCTCCGGAGATGCCACCGTCTGGCCAAGAACATGAACGGGGAGTGCACGAAATTAACCGAAACACTGCGTCGGGAGAACCTTCGTCAAGTTCAACGTTGAACCCTCTCGAATCGATCCTTTTCAGTATTTTAACCTGTTAACCGAGGAAGACGAGTCAACTTGTCCTAACGGTTTATTTACCCAAGGATTCTTCGTGTTTAATTGTAGTATTTGCAGGGATCGGAATAAAGTAAATTGGTTGGAATTTTTGATTGTACACTTGAAAGATTCGAGGTTTGCACTTGACCCTTTCGAATCGATCCTTTTCAGTGTTTTTAGAATGAAACGGATAAAGTAAGTTCGTCAGAATTTTCGCTAATTTTCTATCGTATACTTGAAAGATTCGAGGCTTGCACTGAACTTAACCCTTCGACTAAAAGCGTACAGTCTCTGAAGGATTCTTCGCGTTCAATTCGACCATTTCCAGGGATCAAACTAAATTGCTCCGAATTTCCACTAATTTTTGATTGTACAGTAGAACATACACGATATCCCAATGAACCCGGTTAACTGGTTAATCAAACGATTATTTTCAATGATACCACGAGCTACTTTGCCGTAATTAAATCAAGGTTGTTTCGACGAAGATACGTTTCGTGCTTCCCCGACGATCCCCGTTAGAATATTTCCTCGAGCACGCTCGAGCTTTCCCATCGTGAAACTCTCGACATGGGAACAGAGTACAAAGCCAGTTTCACGCCGCTGGACATCTGGAGCCATCGCGTGTTGCCTCGAAATCCGCGAGAAAGAACGCGGTTGGGGACGAGCGGAGAGAAGGGAACGTCCTTTTTCCCTCTATACCGAAATTTTTCGCAAAAGTCGTCGTTCACTCCTCCCTCTCTCTCTCTCTCTTTCATCCTGTTTGTCATTCGACGAACGAGGTTACCTCGAATAATGGAGACGCAGAGAGAAAGAGAGAAAGAGAGAAACAACGACTAGAAGACAACGATTCCCTCCGTGTATAACTGATAAGTGCCGTTAGATACGACCGCAACGAGCAACGGGGCGCGGAACGGAGACAGCAGAGTGGTTCTTGCGTTTAGATTCGGTGCAATAAGGAGGCGTGTGCGTGTATAATTTAAGACGAAGCTCCCTCAGTTCCTAAATTGCGTGTAGCAGCGAGTAATTTGCGAGGAGGAGAAGAGGAAAAAGAAAAAAAGAAAAAAAAAACAGCGTAAAACGATTCGACGCGCGGCGAACTGGACGAAAGTGTTGCTGGCTCGTGAGTACTTTGGTTGAACGCCGCAAGAAGACACACGCTTGTACTATACCGTTATTCGAATCTTTTTCGTTGGTCATTTTTCAAGATTCCGTTTAAAAAAAAAAGAAGAGAAAGATACAAGGAAAAAGAAAGAAAAAGAATAGAAAAAAGTCAGGAAGATATTTGAAAAGCATTCGTGAAGGATCGTACGTCTTGGCGAGAGCAAACGCGTAACACGTAGCAGTTCAGCTTTGTCACGCTTTCGTCGAGTTCGCGGAATAATAGAACGCCTGTCGAGGACGAGCGAAGCGGACTTTTAACGCGAAAAGAGGGGAAAAAAACGAGAGAAGAGGTCGCGAGAGAATGAGAGAGAGAGAAAGAGAGAATGAGAGAGAGAGAGAGAGAGAAAGAGGTGTGACAGAATGGCGAAGATCGTGAAACGGAGAACGCGGAGAACGATTGAGTGTGAAAGAAAAGAAAATAGAAGGAGGACGAGAAAGAAAACGAAAGAGGAGTCCGTAGAATTTACTAGCGTTACTAGTCCCGGTGCAAGCCAGGCGGTGATCGGATCGAGCGGCGTGAACAGATTTATAAAGATCGATCCTTCCTCGCGCGCGTGTAAATATTGCACCGGGGCCCACCCCCTGTTAGCACGTAAGCCGTAACAAAAAAAGTGAATAAATCTGTGTAAAATACGATATTGTGATAAGAACGTGTAAAGAGATGATGAGAGGAAGCCAGAAATCGTCTATATACATATAGGTTAAATAACAACACGGCAGACCCCAATTTATCAATTTTATCGAGTACCCTTGTACGAATATAGATATTACGAGGACTAAAATACCTTAATTATGATTACTATTGTATAAAATATGAATAATAACTAATTAATTCAATTTAAATCGAACGTACAGTTTCTTCTTCTTTTCTTTCTTCTCCTTTATTTTTCTTCATATTCTTCTTCACCACCCTTATACGTGATTTTTCTAGGTTCTCAACGAAGATAGTTCCTCGAAGTGACTATTACGTTGTAAAGTAACGAGTCGATTATTCGATCGTTTCAGAGGAACTGCAACTGCAGAACGGACTTCCACTGTCCTGACGGTAGGTTCCAGTTCCTTTTTTTCCCTTTTCTCTTTGTTCACCGGTAGCGGACACCACCTGCCGCTCTAGAGCCGGCGTACGCATGCTCTACTTTTATGGATAACTGTACTCCTATCTCGCTTAAAGCCAAGCCACTGACGATTCCACGTCTTGTACGTCTACGCAGTGTCTTCGAAACGTTATATACCTTAAATACTATAACTGTACTCCTATCTCGCTTAAAGCCAAGCCACTGACGATTCCACGTCTTGTACGTCTACGCGGTGTCTTCGAAACGTTATATACCTTAAATACTATTTTTTTTTCAAATTGTACATTCCCATTGGAACCACCTAACAATACCTTAAAGATGCTTCCTAATCACCGTGGAGAACATCGAACTTCTCAAAGAACACGTAAGTATCGCTCTATAGTCTCCGATCAGTTCTGCAGCCCCAAGGGTGAGTATACAATTCAAAACTTACGATTCGAATCAATCGAAGATCAGTTGCAAGGTGAATCCCCGATATTCCTCGAATATTTTCAAAATAATCGAAAAAACACAGGAACGATACTCGTGCAACGGTACAAGAGGGTCTCAGTGGAAGCAACGAATGACCAACCCCAAGGAAAATCAATCGATCCGGCATCTCGGTGTCCAATCCGTTCGGCTGATCGTAATAATCATGGCACAGCTTAATAAGCCAATTAGCTATCCGACGATTAAATCGTTCGTTTATCTGGATATTGATTTTCGCGAGACAAAGGCCCACTCTTCCCGACAAAAGCGGCCATGTTCCACAGCCACTCAGTCGTTCGCTACGCGCGACTACGCTTGCTCGTCCGTGCGGGACCACCGGCAGAAAAAGGTGTACCGATGTTCCGATGAATGCAGTGTGCGCGCCTCGCCGCGGTTTCCAAACGTAAACTTATACTGGATGAAAAGGGAAAAAAGGGAAACGTAACAGAGGGAAGAAGAGGAGGAAGAATCTGAAGGTGGTGAAAGAGAGAGAGAGAGAGAGACCACCGTGGCACGACAATACAGCGGCATAAAGTCTCACAAGACGCACGAGGAAACCTCCTTGCAACGGAGGGACAAAAACCTATAATGGACACAATGGTCGATGGATCTCGACTGTGGGCCTTCTTCTGGCTGGAAGGCGCCGGTATTCATTGTGGTGTACCTTCGAAAAGATTATGTCGAGTGGATGTTTGCTTCTTTTCCTTTTTCTCTCTCTCTCCCCCCATCGGTACGTGCTGTCTTATTCACCGTGATCATCTTCACAATCCGTGAGCACATTCTTTCTCGATCACGTTTGTTTTTCATCTCGAAACGAAATTTTTCCAGCTTCGTTCTGTTGCACCCTCAAATGTTTTCCTCCTTAGTCTCAGTTTTATCTGTATTTACAACCAGTCACCATTACTCACACTGGACTCTTCACCTTCCGACCCTCCTACATAGTCGCCACCCAAAGTCCATCCTCCCTAAACCCTTAAACAGCCCTATTTTCTCCATTTTCGCGTTCATTCTCTGTTTTACCGCGCGCACGTCACGTAACGTTGAACCTCTGTCAAATAAAATTCCGTTTCTACGCAACGACGATCCTCGAGCGTTCAAATTCAACGTTACCCCAATATCTGCTCCGAGTTTCGGGGAATTGGAGTAAACCGGGCGTCACAGTTCGAACGAAGATACATGTACCAGTTCTTCGATTAATTCTACTAACGATTCGTTCATCGAGTGTGCACACTGTAAATCGCAACAGCTAAACGACGTATGTACAATCAGGTCCAACGAGTTCATCGCGTGTACGTTACGTTATCACATTATGTTAAAGACTGGCGA
>NW_017100229.1:4622-6070 GCF_001263275.1 Habropoda laboriosa | reverse complement strand
AATTTATAGCGACGCTTCCAAACACGCTCTCGATTTACTTCTGCACAATTCCATTTGGCGAAAGGTAACTTGTAAAGGTATTACACGCATACATATTTTCACAGGTACGCCGATATAGAAGGGACGATAAGAGGAACGCGATTAATTACGGTTTATCTGTCGTCGAACTTCGTTAAGCCAACAAGACGAATGGAAAAAACGAATGCGAAGGAAAGAAAGAAGGAGAGAGGAGATCATGCACGTCGATCGTTAACGACTGCTTCCGTCTAATCAAATCCGTGTCAGAGATCGTGTTCTAGACAAACGCTCGAGGCAGCGTATAAAGCCTCGTTTAATTCAACTTCCCTCAACATCCCCTTATTCTATTACTCCATCTGCCCCCTCCCCACCCTTCGCCGCCACCTCTTTAATTGCATTCCCGAAGATGAGATCCGAATCTAGAGCGTAGAACAAACAGGAGGCGAGCAGAAAATTAAACTATTAAAGTGCTCGAGAAGTTAAGTATCGCGCATCACGATCGTCTTAGCCTCCAAACGAACGCGTAGGTGAGCGAGAGAACAACCGACTTCGCGTATAGTTTCCCTTTTATCGTAACTCCGGATCGTGCCACCCAGTGGTTTTTTAATCGTCGTTTAACCTAACGTCGAAATTCTTCGTTCGTGAGAATGAAATTCTTCCTTTGGTTTATTAATTGAAATTATTCTCGTGAAAGTAAGACGATTTTAGTTAGACGTATGTGATATTTTACACGTGTGTAAATTTAGATAGCTTACGGACGATATAGGAAAGAGAGGAACGAGAATTAGTATCGTGCAGGGGTCAGGAAGAACGAGCCACGGCCTGCTAAGACGGCGGACGATATCGAATAAACAAACGAACGAGTGGGAGGCGGAGGAAGTGGCGGATATTAAGGTCTTCGTGACGGAACTTGCCTCGTATTATAGCGAGCTAAGTGAGGAGGTCTCCTCGTCTGGTCGAACTAATTCTATTACTTCGTCCCTTCCTTCCACCACCATACACCGCTTCTATCTACCCGAGGATCATCGCTGTTAGACCATTCTCTTTCGTTAGATTGTCTTTCGGACGACGTAGCACAGTGACATGACCGGTGACAAGCCGCTGATAAATGTGTCCTTCGTCTCAATCTCTGCCCAGGGTATTCTATTACGAAAGGGTTGCGCGTCGCTTGCCTATCTGTCTTCGGAATAATTCCTTCGCTGCTGCTTTCATTTTTCTTCTGTTCTTCTGATTTGGAGATTTGACTAATCTTTTGAGGAGGGAAGTGGTAATCTTCGGGATTGAAATTGAGGTGATTAAAAATTTAGGAGATCTAGAAGGCGGATAGAGAAATATTAAAATTTTTCGTCGCTCTGTTTAGGGGAATCAGAGAAATTTTTCTGTGGTTCAAATTACGCTTTGATAGTGATTTAATTTTCCTTTATTCTTCT
>NW_017100229.1:0-4271 GCF_001263275.1 Habropoda laboriosa | reverse complement strand
TAATTTTCCTCTATTCTTCTGATTTGAAAGTGTACCAAATTTTTAAACGAGGGAAATAAAAATCTTCAAGATTAAAATTAAGGTGATTTAAAATCTAAGAGATCTAGAGAGCTCAGAAAAATTCACCTGTGGTCCAAGTTAGTCGAAAATATTAAAATTCTCGATTATCTCGCCCTATTTAGCGAACTCGAAAAGATTCCTCTCTCACTTTCCGAACTCACCAAAGTTCTACGCGAAGACAAACGTTAATCTTGGTCAGAGTTCGAATTCGGGGATCGAAAGGCTGCGAAGGAGGGTCAGAGGGAGGGTTGTCGGCGGGCAGAAAAAGAGGAAAAGTTAGGGGAGGAAAGTTAGGTGGAAGAAGCAAGAGGTGGTCAGGTTGGGGTGCCAATTTGCGATTCCACGCAGCAAGAAGGGCGTGGCGGGCTCGCGCATGGGGTGGCTCGCTCGTTTGCGCGACATTGTCGGGCAACCCTAACCTTCTGGCTGCCCCTGCCATCTTTCTCTCTCGGCGACCCTAACGCGAGCTAATCTCGTAATTCTCTTATGTGGATGAAAACCAATGAACCCGTCCTTGAAGACCGTGGCTCGAGAAAACGACGTTTACGAGACCAAACGAAAGGGACAATATCAATCCGTTTTCGTGAATTGATACAAGGAGAGAGGGGAATAGAGAACGTAAATTGATTATTAAGATGTTATTAATGAACTATCTGCCTGCACCAAGAGCAGAGATTCTTTTTTTTTTTTATGAGATAGTGTTAAGTATTCATATTTCTTCACTATCGTATAATATTAATTCCTAATGAGGTGTTCTTTTCCAAGTTCCCATTCATTAGTACGCAACAAGTTAAACGTTCTGTATTCTCGTAATAATTTACAAACGAGAGCGTTGAAGAACTGTTTAACGATCAATCTGTGGATATTTTTAATACACCTGGTACATGTGAAGAATATTTTATTATTCAATTCGAATTGCTAATTGCAAAAGTCGACAATGTAATGGTTTCAATTCTTGTGCTAAAGGTACCAGTGTAAATCTTTTCTTTTAAAATACACTACAAGTACGACTGAGACAATTTAATTTTCCTCAAATCAACTGTGTACGGATTAAACGTGATTTTCTAAATCATGGAAGTCGATAAAATGACGATTAACGACGCTTTCGTATAAATAATACTTTTAAATTTAATTTAATAAATTAATTAAATTCATAAATTAAATCGTTCAACCTTTTCGATATTTCCCAAAGGAAAATATAAATAAATAGTTTTCTAAATCGCGGAAGATCTATTAAATGAAAATTAACGGGTCTATCGTATAAATAATACAGTATATTCTCCACAAGTGTCAGACCGCAAGGAACCTAAACCTGACACTCGTAGAGTCAGGGACTACGTTTTCGAGCCTCGCGCCCGCCATTGTAGTTTGCCGAACGTAGACAAGGACAGCGAATAAAAGATAGGCATGAAACGTGAATCGGAGCAACCAAGCGATTTAGATATCAACTTTTTCAATTTTACGTTTTTTTACCCCGAAATTTTTCTTAACATATTGATGAGATTTTTCTGATGAAAATGACATAAAACACGACATAATTTGAACAACATTTACTTATTAACACGTTCACTGTCGCGCCAGATTTACAGGTTGCTGTCAGGCGGCCACAAGAAAATACATTTTAAGCATAGGATTATAGTATTATGCTTTATAATTTTTTTTTCAATTGAAAATAACGTCTAGCTAGCTATGACGTTCAAAATTTTTAGTTGACAACATTTATTTTATTTTAATTATTCTAAACATTTGAGGCACTCCAGTCACTGATAACCACCATGGCCATATCGAGGAAACAATCTAACGTTAAAACTTATTGAGTGATTAATTTAATTTCATAATATATCGCTTTAGCGAGCCACCGTTTGGTTGCCAATTGTTTAGCACATAGAGTCGGCCTACCTCCACATCAAGAAAAAAATGTAGGTTCGATTCCACAAGTGTCAGTAAAATGTAGGGTCGATAGCAGCAGAAAAGCTGCTAAACAATTAGAATTAAATGTAACGATAGAAATTATTGCAATAATGCGTAATGCAATTGAAAAATTGAAAGAATCAAAAGAAAAAACGCGAATTCGTATCTTTTTCGATTCTAGAATATAAGAAAATTTGAATAAAATACGCGACGAGAATTGGGGAGAAGCATAAGTTAAACGCGTAAAAATATTCAATAATAAACGAACTAGGGATGAAGCTATTATTTCAATACGCGATGCACTGACTCTAGTATTTACTAAAATTCAAAAATTCTCGTATAAATTCCGAAAATAGATTATTAATTACGGTAAACTACTGAGACGGTTTAATTTAGGGTGGGCATAGTGCACTCGTTCCAAATCATCTCACAATATACAATAATAAATCAACTAACTACTTAACATGCAATTCATGCAAATTCCTTGGATGGTAAATTATTAGTAAACAAAATAGCAAGTCATAAAATAAATTCAATATCAGAGAAAATATATGAAAAATACTGAAAGAAAAATTTCAAATTAATTTCAAATATTGATGGTTATACTGTAACGAAAAAGCAACCTCTCAAAGTCATTTCAATATCCTATTCGACAAGTCTGAAGAACAACGATGACTAAAATTCAAATGTTTATTTCCCTAAACCTTCAAAATAATTTCGAAATATTTTATTCGAAGCGGAGTATTCCAAGTCAGTATCGATAATTGAAGAAATTATTTGATTGTATTTAAAAGAACCGAAAGGAGAATATTTAAAGTCTGATATTAAATGTCTAGCAAGTACCAGTAATTGGTAAAATGATTTATATTTGTTTTAAAAGGAAAATTTCTAATAGGTATTAGTTAAAATGAATTGTTATTCAGTCTATTGTATTGAAATTCTAATTGATTCTAATGTATACAAGTGTTACAAGAAGGCTGAGTGTGTACAGGGTGGACACTGACTCTAGTATTTACTAAAATTCAAAAATTCTCGTATAAATTCCGAAAATAGATTATTAATTACGGTAAACTACTGAGACGGTTTAATTAAGGGTGGGCATGGTGCTGCTTTAGTTTGAAATGATTTATAAACACATAATTAACAGAGGAAAAACCGTGAAACGGCAAAACGTCTACATTCTAATTGTTATAACATGTAAACAGAACTTTAAATTTAGTGTAAACAGAAAAAATATATAATACAATTTATTTCACGGTATTGCAACAAATAAACGTTGAATCAATATTTAATTCGTATAAAAACAATTATTTAACGTAATAATTTTACCTTCACTATGGCTATTTTTAATCTACGACCACAGGTCAACCTGATTTCTAATCCTTACGAACTTTAAATTCAGTCTAAACTGAGAAAATATATAATACAATTTATTTCACGGTATTGCAACAAACAAACGTTGAATAGATTCTTAATTCGTATAGAAACATTTATTTAAAATAATAATTTCACCTTCACTATGGCTATTTTAAATTTACGACCAAGGGTCAACCTGATTTTTAATCCTCCGAACTTGATTTCACAACGAGAAAGTAATAAGATCGTTGAAACGTACTTATTTGTCAAAGAAACTTGCAAAAATGTATAAATAATAATATGTAATGTTTTAACAAATTTTTGGAAGTATAAATTAATAATAAAATTGTGAAAATTAATAAATTATACGTTATTATAACATTAATAGAATTATGACTAAACCGAAGTTCGAAGTCGAGTATTTAAAGTCTGATATTACGTGCCTAGCGAGTGCCGGTAATTGTTAAAATTTGTTTAATAATTAGTAATAGAAATTCTAATTGATTCTAATGTATACAAGTGTTACAAGAAGGCTGAGTGTGTACAGGGTGGACATAGACTAGCTAGTAGCCCCCGACCACTCTATTCACATCTCAGAACCTTCAGGTCAAAATACGCCGCGAAGTGTCTAGGGCCCAGTATAAAGGGTAAATGATTTCGCGGGACATCGGCGGGTCCTTATATACCTGGTTAATACTTATTGAGTGATTAATTTAATTTCATAATATATCGCTTTAGCGAGCCACCGTTTGGTTTTTAATTGTTTATCACATAGAGTCGGCCTACCTCCACGTAAAAAAAAAATGTAGAGTCGATAGAAGAAGAAAAGCTGCTAAACAATTAGAATTAAATGTAACGATAGAAATTATTGCAATAATGCCAAAATGCAATTGAAAAATCGCAGAAAAGTGTGATATAAATGTTGGATAAGTGAAATATATAAG
>NW_017100228.1:0-601 GCF_001263275.1 Habropoda laboriosa | reverse complement strand
CGGCAAATATCGTACTCTAAACGGCGTGCGATTCTGCTATGTATTCTGGACGACGGCGTCGAATTTTCTCTCTAGGATGGTGGGGGCAAATGCAGATAACTATATATTTTGACGTTAAAAATAGTTGCTAAAGCTAAATGTGACCAACGAAATCATGCCTCTTTTTCTACCGAAAACTAAGTTGTGCTTGGTTCTTCAATATCTCACACGGTTGCCGTGTTACTGTTAAACGAAGGGAATATACACCTATTACGTCGGCTAGGCGATAGTAGTTCTTCGAGAATTTCACATAACATACTGCGGCAATTGTCGTACTCTAAATGGAGTACGATTCTGCTATGCATTCTGGAGGGCGCCGAATTTTCGAACTACGATGATAGGGGCAAATACAGATAATTAAATATTTCGATATTAAATATTATTCCTTCAGCTAAGTGAATACAACGAAACCTAACAATTTTTTGATCCCGAATATAAAGGTGTGCTTTGTTCTTCAATATCTCACACGGTTGCCGTGTTACTGTTAAACGAAGCGATAACACATACATTACGTCGCACATGGTAATAATAGCTCTACGCGACTTTCACACAACATACTGCG
>NW_017100227.1:858713-865228 GCF_001263275.1 Habropoda laboriosa | reverse complement strand
CTGTGTGCGCGTTTCTTAATAAAATACCTTGAAAAATTATTCAGATTCTATGGTAGATATGAATGTTCCATTTAACATCAAATTTTAACATCGACCGGTCAATAGCAAATTAGCAATCAATTGCCTACGAAACACGAAGAAGAATTTCTTCTATTTTCTGACATAAAATTTGACAGTAACAGCTTCATCCCTAGTTCGTTTATTATTGAATATTTTTACGCGTTTAAGTTATGCTTCTCTCCAATCCTCGTTGCGTATTTTATTTAAATTTTCATATATTCTAGAATCGAGAAAGATATGAATTCGCGTTTTTTCTTTCGATTCTTTCAATTGCATTACGCATTATTGCAATAATTTCTATCGTTACATTTAATTCTAATTGTTTAGTAGCTTTTCTGCTGCCATCGACCCTACATTTTACTGACACTTGTGGAATCGACCCTACATTGTTTTTTTTTTTTACGTGGAGGTAGGCCGACTCTATGCGATAAACAATTGGTAACCAAACGGTAGCTGTCCCTTTTCATTCGACGGATAATGTGTACAAGTATTTAATGTAACTTTTTAGTAATTTGTTTTTGTAATTCATCCAAAGCGATATATTATGAAATTAAATTAATCACTCAATAAGTATTAACATTGGATTGTTTCCTCGATATGGCCATGGTGGTCATCAGTGACTGGAGTGCCTCAAATGTTTAGAATAATTAAAATAAAATAAATGTTGTCAACTAAAAATTTTGAACGTCATAGCTAGCTGGACATTATTTTCAATTGAAAAAAAAAAATTATAAAGTATAATACTATAATCCTATGCTTAAAATGTATTTTCCTTGTGGCCGCCTGACAGCAACCTGTAAATCTGACGCCACAGTGAACGTGTTAATAAGTGAATGTTGTTCAAATTATATCGTGTTTGATATCATTTTCATCAGAAAAATCTCACCAACACGTTAAAAAAAATTGCAGATGAAAAAAAGTAAAATTAAAGAAATTATATTTTTCTATTACGATTTGTCGAGCCGTGAAATCTCGTAAAGGAAACCGACTGGTGTAGCGTTACACGCTTGAATGCGAGATAACATAGGCGCAGCAATGACGCAGACCTAGGCGTAGGACCATCTATACTGTCACTTGTAGAATCCAAACTTACTGACTCTTGTAGAGAATTTACTGTACCTATATCGTGATTTTCAATATTTCTTAAAGCACAGTACTTGGATCTTTATCATTGGACCAGTTGTCTAGCTTTCAAGGCAACAAATTTTTGTATCGTGCGAATTAAACAGTTGCTTCTTAAATGATTGTGAAATTTAATAAAAGTAAAAGATAAATTATTTTTTTTTAAAGTTTAAACGTGAAAGTGAGATTATGTTTCTTGTAAACTATATATCTGAAACACTTGTCTAAGATAACCTAATACATGCTACTACCCGAAATAATCGGTGAGGTATTGAAGTAGGTCGAGATCAACGGACTCTGCGGTCAAGCATCGGAAGGTAATTAGATCAAGGGCCAATAAGACGGGTCGCGATTTATGTAGTGTTAAATTCACGGTCAACTACATAGGCTGACCCTAGGAGACCAGGATCTTTACTTAATTGGAAAGCCAGCGAGTTTCCGAACAGTTTAACTGACCTTCGGTGCTATCGTTCGACCATCGTAATACACTAGACATCGCTCTAAACCGTTGCTGCTCTCTTATTCCTCTTCCTGATCGTTTCGACGAAGACGGAAGGTCCTTTGGACTTGCAGAAAAAAATGTGCATTTGTATTTTCATATTTTATGAAATCGAACAACAACGATAGTTCTTGTAATTTTTAAAAATTTGCAAGAAGTATTTCGAAAAAGATCTTTCAGACTTGGAGAGTTTATACGATGACGCGATAAAATGTAGATTTGCAAAACAAGAATAGTTTTCCGACTTAGTTCCAAAAAATTTGAAATACGAAAGTTTGTCATTTAATTATTTGGTTTTTACATAATTTACTAAATTACTCTTTCAGATTACTTTTATTATTATCTTGAATTATTGCTGTCTATATCGATACTTTGTTCAAAGAAAAATACCTTTCAAAATTTTGTACGATATTGCATTTTTGTATAGTGTTGGAATTTATTTAATATTTAGCAACTTCAATGGATGCAATTGAAGCCCGAAAAGAATGCAATATTCAAAAAGCACTTAGGGTTGGTGCACAATACAGAATAGATACTTGTTACACCACGTTTAAAATTAAAGCATCGAATAGAGACGTGAATGAGAATCTCGATAGTTCCATTGGTCCAATTTGAACCGCAGGATAGAGTGTCCCAAAGGTTGTATCAGAATGTTGCATGCTTAATCGAACGATCCTTTAAACTGGAGAGCAGAGAGCCCGATCGTTTGGTGAACCATTACCCAGAGGATCGTTTGCCCTTACGACGCATGTATCTTTAGGCTCGCGCCTATCTTTTCACGTGTATATTATCCTTCCTTTGTAATTAATATCCGAGTAAAGTGCGAATTTCAGATGTAATAATCTGTGAGAAGCAATTTTGCAATCTTTCACAGATATCGCACGACAATACTTCGTTTATTTGCATTGATTTTGGAAGTGCGTCGCATAGGCAAACGTCGCGTAGATTATTTTTATCAATATCGATACTGAAAATGCGTTAAAATCCTTTCCCGAAGAAAATTCTACGTTACAAATTCAGCAAGCATTCTAACAAAAGTTTATTTTACTGTAAAATTACATCACCAAGAATACAAATATCAGTTGCACAGGTATTCGAGGAATCTTCAAAATTGATATGTTCAAAATCAAACCTCCCTATGGAAAAAATCTCATTTTCAATTTTACATTTGCACGAAAAATCTCTTGGATATTCAGCCTCCAGAAAAAACGCGAGAAATGTGAAGAACGAAGATGAAAAGTGGGAAATTATTTTTCTAAGCCGTAAGCAGTATTAGAATATTTCAGAAGATAGTGAGTCGCGATCAGGTGGCTGGGATATACCTCGATTCCGTTCTCCCGTATAAATCTCTGTAGCACGTGATGATCGAAAAATATTGCTAGAATATATCAGGGCCGTCGGCGCTCTGGTGCCCGTACCTTCGTCTCACCCTCCTTATCCTTCGGTATCACTTCCACGGTTCCCCTGTAGGCCGATGTTCTCGCAATACCGGGTGTGTTGGATCGAGGAAAGGTATGTATAGAGGGGGGTGTGTGTGCGCGCGAGGTGCGCATAGAGCGACGTCTATATCCTCAGACAATGATATGTGACCTCGGCAATATCAATAATTTTCGCATTTTTCTACCGTGCTTATTTCCTCTACCCCAACCTGACGTACCCTAATGTAGTGTCAGACTCGGCTGCGAATACCTCCGCGATAACCGATTTCATGTCTTCTTACTGTCCTTCCAATTTTCACAAGGATTTTTCTTCCTTGGAAATGTTTTGTCAATGTATCTCACGTTTCCACCACTGTCTGCCTTCCGTGAACGAGCTGGCGAAAAAATGTATTTCGCGGGCGATCACTTTGTCACTTTCCTCCCTCCGCCGGATAAACTTTCTCGTCGAGCGGCCAAATTTCATCTCCGCTTTGTAAATTTAAGCATTCGGTTGTTTCTTTGTAATCTTAGTTCCGAGTTTCTGTCGTCGATGAGTGGCAATATCTTGAATTTCGTTTCCAAGCGTGTCAGAATTTAGCGTGAATTGCTTATCTTCGCACCTGTGTAGTAAGGATCCCTACATATGAATTTTGTTAATTCTAAATAGCGCAGGAATAAATGAAACGTGTAGGTGAAAATGTTTGAAATAAAAACCAACTTTGAACATTAGCGAGGTAAACTCTGAGGTTACTGCTTATGCTTAACTTACGCTAAGGTCCATTATATGTATCTGACGATGACCGAGTGCATTGGAAAACTCGCATGAAAAAATCTCATTGCACACTTTTGATTTATTTTTACGCGGGGACTCGTCTTCGTCGTGTGATTAGCGCAATTACTGTACCTTGACAATTTGAAAAACGTGCGATCCATTATGTCAGAAGATAGCCAAACATACTTGAAGTCACACGTGAAAAGATTTCCCGCTATTCCTCGATTTCAAGAACCATTCTAACTTAACCAAACCTCTACTATTCCTACAGCTTGACAATTTAAAAAACGTCCATCATTTCGGAAGACAGCCGAACGTATTTGAAGACTCGTATAAAAAATCTGATTAAACTTGATCTATCCCCGCTGCTGCCCAGTGTCAGCAGTTTCACCGTGACACGCGACGTTTAATCTTACCGCCGAGAAAGGTTATGCAAGGGAATCGCAACGGCATTCGAAGATCGTTCCGTTTTCCGTAGCCGTTAATGAGGGAGAATAATAGTTCGATACCAATTAGCGAGAAACTGCCCTGTAACGGTGGTCCGGCCATAAAAAGAAACTGCTGTAGGTAAGTAGGTATGCCTCTAGCATTAACTACCCCCATGGCCAGTGGCATGGCAGGACCACGTCGACCACCGTTAATTGAACGCACCGCTCGTAACAATCCTCCCACGTCCTCCAACCCCCTCTTCCTTCCGTCATCCGGCTCTATCTTTGTTTCTTTTCCTTGATTGTTGCCGCATCCACGAGCAACGTCGTCGTTTCAAATCTATACCACTTACTTTTACGGTTTCTAAGCCTAGTCGAGTGTACACCTTGTTCTCTTTCCACGGGGAATAAAATTCCATGGACCCTTCAAGGGAAGAAAGAGAGAGAGAAACGCTCCGCCCAATTTACCCCACGCATCCTTTCGCTGTTCTTAAGGGTGTCATCGTGCTTTCTTTTATTCCTCTACGTCGTTTCATCTAACGGCTTTAACTGTTTCTTTCGAGATCTCCTACGTGGTTCTGATTGATCGCGGCCTGTACGTACAACCACTCTCACTCTTGCGATGTATCTGTAATTTTCAGAACGCCAAAATCGTACAATACATAGTGTGTTTCTATGGGAGAATGGTGATTGCAATTAGATTTTGTAAAATTTCCAAAGTTTCTTTCCCGAATTGTCAAATTCGTTCGTTTTAATCGTCACACTCGAGACTACGAGGAAAAATACGTAGACTTCATTTTGATAATTATACCGCAGGTTTATTCGGTAGATTTTCATGGCAAAGGAAGGCCGGCGTTTAAATCGAATAATCCTGCTGCGAAAAACAGGCGGCAATCATATGGTTCGTGATTATGCACGGGGGATAATTGAATTAGAATTTTCTAGGGACTTGGGAGCGCTTCTTCCCATAACCGCGAGAGGAAGGAAATAGGGTAGTTTTCCTCCATTATAAAATCAACTAAAACCATACGTGACAAAAAGGAGAGTGCCGGCGCTCTTCTCGGAATTAATTTAATCAGAATGAAACGAGCGCCGCTAGCTGTACCTTTAGCTTCGTAACAATAGCCTAGAATTGAGTGGACTTGAGATAGTATTATGCAAATAGTGATTTTTCTTGCGGCAAGGTATTAGTTACCCTACTGCATATCCAATTATCTATTTATCTTTCCATTCGTTTTCTATTTGTCACACGCCCTGTCTTATTTTTATATAGAAATCAGAATTAAAATCTATCGATACTTCTTCAGGAGATTACAGAAGTTACGCAGGTATGCTCCTACAGTACCATTTTTGAAGTTCTCTTAGAAATTTTTTTTTACAAAGAAACCATAACACATTTTACTATCGATTCTTTTGCATACGTACATGTTCATTTATATTTTGAGACTATTCACATTTGTTCTTTTAAGTGAAAATAATCAAAATTGACCGAATTATAAATTATTTACTGTTCTGCTGGCTGCGGAACTGGAAAACGGAAAAGTCAGAAAGATTCTCGATTGGTACGAGTGTGATTATCATGTGACAAAAATATTCAAAAAGCTAAATGTTATATACTATACTTTCTTCTATGGAATTGAATGAATTCAGTTATTCTTAAATTTTATACAACCCTTTTGTAATAAATTTTATACGAAAGTTCCGGTAGTTCATAAAAATACTTTTCTGAAGTGCTTCAGCTAATAAATTAAAGGAAGATGACTATCATAAACTGAAATAACATTACGAATATTACTTGTCGATACTTGTGTACTAGGCAAGTACGAAATAAATACAGGCAAAGTAAAATTCACAATCTCTCAACCTTAATCTCCGCGGATTATCGCGAAATGCTTCGTGCTACATCGGTCTTTATCGAAAATGTATGTTCATTAAAATGAATCACTGATGTAGGGAGAAACGCGTCTCGAACCGAATCTTATCGTGCATCGCTTTTAACGTCCCTTCCTCTCGCCGGCTTTCTTTACAACACCGAATTCTCCACTGGTGAAACTTACCGATTAAGTGCTAATTTTACTGTATAAGTATACAGGGTGTTAGCTAGGGATCTGATAGAGGATGTAATCCTGAGTAAAAAAATTTTCGAAATTTAGTGCATCAAATTCTTTCTCAGGAGGTCAAGAAAGTTGTCTATTGCTGAATTTAAATTGCTGCAG
>NW_017100227.1:845483-858559 GCF_001263275.1 Habropoda laboriosa | reverse complement strand
ATTTTGTGCGTCACATTTTCTTCTCTGGGAAGTTAAGACAATTGTCTGTTGCTGAATTTGAATTGCTGCAAAAAGCAGTATCGATAGGGAATCTCTGAATTCTATCTGGAATAGATTGTGTATCACATTTTCTTCTCTGGAAGGCAAGGAAATTGTCAATTGCTGAATTCGAATTGCTACAAAATGCATTATCTAAAAAATTTCGTGCGTCATATTTTTATCTTAAGAGGGGCAGAAAATTGTCTGTTGCTGAATTGAAATTGCTGCAAAAATCAATTTTAGCAGGAATCTCTGAATTCTACCTTCGAAACTTTCGTGCATCACATTTTTCTTCTCTGGAAGGCAAGAAAATTGTCAATTAATGATTTGGAACTGCTGCAAAGAGCTATGTCAGCAGAAATCTGTTATCCGCGTTGCAAAAGCACGGCCATATTGAACTCAGCTTGCGTGTAACCTTTAAGGTCAGCCGCGGAGTACATTAGCGAGGTTTAAGGCATGAATGAAAAGGGCCGGTGCTCCGCGTTGGGTGGTTTGTTCGCGGTTGCAAGGGCCGCGCCTGCCACACGCAGAAAACTTTACGAGCGGCTCTCATATCTCCGCCGCTTTTTCCTTTTTTTTCTCTCGCTCGTATATCAATCGGTGCGGTTTCGAAATTATTTTTATGTCCCATCATCAAAGGCTGGACCCGTGTGATGAAGGCCTGCACGCATGTGTGCGTGTTCTGTGTCATAAGGGACAGGAATTATGCAATCCACTACACTGTATCGATACCGCAATATTCATTCGAGCCTATTTATAATTTGCTCCATTTTATTTATACACAGAGTGTCCCTGATTTTAACTGACGAACTTCAGTAGCATATAGACGCAGTAAAATGAGAAGCAGAGGTTCGTATAAACATACGTTGGTTATAGCTTTATTCCTAAATGGATGTGTGATTATTTCGGATTATATATCAAAACAAAGAAAGTAACGAAGATTCACTCTTCTCGAGTCGATTATCATTTTCAATATTTTTCAACATTGCGAATAAATTTATTTCTTCTTCTAAATTACATATTTGGAAGCATACTCGATCCTTGAATATTTAACACAACGCCTAATTCACGGCGTTTTTCTACTCGAGTTAATTACCACTTTCGTTAGTTTTCAATACTGCGAATAAATTCCTTTCTTTCTCTGATTATTCGGTGCTCAAATACTTTACGTTGCAGGTACATTCCATACTTCTCATTGGTTCAGAACGTTTACACGAACCATTCTTCCGATATCACGCAGCATCGCATGCTCTCGAAGCTAGTCACCGTACTGCGAATAAATTCCTTTCTTTCTCTGATTATTCGGTGCTCAAATACTTTACGTTGCAGGTACATCCCATACTCCTCATTGGTTCAGAACGTTTACACGAACCATTCTTCCGATATCACGCAGCATCGCATGCTCTCGAAGCTAGTCACCGTACGATCCTATCTGTTAATCCACCGTTAGCAAAGTAGAAAAATAAAAGATCGCGATGATGTAATTGAGACAGAAACGCAGTTTCTATGGGCGAATGTGGGTGACGCGTCGCTGAGACGTATACGGTTTATAGAGGAACACAGTAAGTGGGAGCTCATGCGTCTTCCTCGGTTCTTGGATCGAAGGGTCCTCCAGCGTGTATATATCGGAGCTCTCTTCGGGTATCACGCTGCTGGAGGCATGTTGATTTATACCACCGGTAAGATTTATGCGGAAGAACCGCGCGATTGAGTCGCAACACGGCGCCGAGTTATCGCGAGTGGGTAGAAACGACACCGCGAAGAAAGGTTGAACGGCCATGGGGGTGGATCGAAAAACAACGAAACGCTGACTATCGATCGACGCCCGCACAACATTATCGAGGAAATTTACGAGCTCCGCGAGATATTCTACAAGACGACTGCCTTAAGAAATTTCACCGGTATTTTGGAAATTCACCGTCGAAACTGCGCGATTAACCCTCTAACCCTCTTGATACCTGATTCTTCGTCGTTCGTCAGAAGAAAAATTACGGTCGACGAGGATTTCACATTTTGATGGAAAAAGCAAAAATGCGTATAGAAAATAATTATTATAAAAAAGTGTAGAGGAGAGTGGGGCTATAAAATTCGAGCAAATTACACGTTTCTTTTTCCCCCTGATAATTGCAAATTTGAAAATTGTAATTATTATAAAAAACTGACTGGTAATAGTGTGATATTTGGTACAGCAAAATAGTGCAACTGTCTAACAATAAATAAATGAAACGAGACTGTAAAATATAGGAAAATGGATACGTAATTTACAAGTCACATGGTGTTACAGAAGATTCATCATTCTGACGCATTTGAAATTTCACAAGGAAACCGTTTACGTTTCTCTCCTACCACTTATGCTTATTATAAATTTTATATAGAGATACAATATCACATAGTTCGATTTCTAAGTTAATAGTGCACAGTATGTTGTTTTTGAAGGAAAATGTAGAGATAGGTACACCGTAAACCTGGTGTCAACAGAATCGATCAATTGAAATAAGTTTGGTGAATAGTATAAAAAATGAAATTCTGTACTTAGCGGGGACAAAAAGGCTGCAATAGCGTTACCACGACGAAACGCGAGTAATGAAAGGACCGCAGGTTCGTTTATCGGCGCTTTTACGTAACCGCAAGACGCGGCCTTGAAGGCGCCGACAAAGTCTTTTAATAATTGCAATTAGACAGCCGCTCGATAATAAATATCAATTAATATGACACTTGTGAGTAATTTACACAGAGTCCAGCCAGCGGCTCACGTTGATTTCGCCGGTGAAATGTGTTTTGGAAGGTAGGAATCGTCGCTTCTGAAATTTTCACAAGAACTGGAGTTAAGAAAGGAGTCTCCGGTTCGGCCTGATGGAATTACAGAAACAGAGAAAACCAGTTACGAACGATGAACGCACGCACGATCGTTATTACGTCCCTCGTCACGTACTGCAAGATGAGGTACGATAACCTCAACAACAAATACGGATACTTAGCTGGTGTACATAACGGCGATGCAGGACAAAGCTACGCGAACACGATACTTCCTCTTGTATAAAAGACGATACCTAATTCGCAACGATGCGAGAAACCACGCGTTAGGTGGACATGTTCGCGATGCATCCCTGTAATCGAGGGTTAATTATCGCCATTTTTGTGTCTTCTTTTATTCTTGTTTATTTAGTATCTGTTGCAAAATTTAACTATGATAGCGTTGACGTAGTGTTCCTTATTTGACCCTATTTGGTGTGTTCTTCTGTTCGACTATTGTACTTAAGATCTTCGGGTCAAAAATGACCCAAGTTTTTGGGTTACATTTTATGAATTTTTCATGTGATGTTAAGGGAACGTAAACTTGGTAACAGCAAAAATTATTAAAAAAGTAAGGAGGTGACGGGTCAGAAAAGACCCGAAGACTGCATTAGGGTTAATAATCGTATAGATGCCACAGCGGTGTTAGAATCTGTTTTTATTGTCTGAGGGTTTCGAGCATTTTAGCCTACGTGTGTCCTGAGAATTATCACGTGAGCGTTAAATTTCGATTATGTCAATTGTTATGATACGACAATGGAAAATCTTTTTGGAGGAAGTGGGAACAATTTCTTTTAGAATAGTACGAAATGTAAACTTTTGTATTTTTCTATTCATACTTAGTCGTAATTATGGAAAAATGAGGAAGTGAGAAAAAGAGAAAGGAAAGAAATGATTACGATAATTGGAATAATAGTTTCGATATTAAAAATATCATGTTAATTTAATATTTTCGATTTTCACGCATACTTCTAGAATACTATGAGTACTTTACATTTTTTTTATATAAAAATGAGGAAGTGAGAAAAGTATGGACGAAGGAAAGAATTCACATTTATTGGAGAAAGAAACGAATCCGAAGGGAGTTAGATGTGAGGTCGGTTTCTTTGACCTGTTATCGGATCAAGAATGACGAACGGTTAGAGATAACCACTGGTCAAGGTAATACTTCAAAACCACAATAACAGTGTACCCTTTAATGGACCTGATAAGACAGCGGAGATCTCGATTATTGGTAGCTATTACTTAGTGACCGATAAAACGAGCACCAGTTATTAGTAACAGATCGGTGACAAATGATTTATCTTCCTCCATTTCTCTCAGTTATCGCGATAAATTCAAACAAGTAACATTTTCCAAATTTCGCAAGGTTTTTCCTTGTATTGAACAATATTCTGATGATTTTATTGTGGCTTGATAGTTTTTAGAATATTAAAAAATAAAATTTGCTCTACGTCAGGAATGATAAAAGAAAAATCGAAATCGGAAGTATGAAATTGTATAAAAAGCATGTGAAAGAAAGTGTTCCAACATCAAAAATGGATGCAAAAATCGTTAAACAAGGTTTAGAAAATCCGCCAGTTTCATTCAGTAAATTGTTCTGAACCACCTGAGAAAAGAATATAGCGCACAGAATTTTCCTCGAATAATTTCATAAAAAATTAGGAGCACTATTTCCTCAGAATTCTATTCTCTATCAGATTAGAGTCTATCCTCGTATTTTAAGACACTCTGTATAACAGCATTAAATCTAACTAGCATATTACTTAAAATATATAACAAATGTTCTTCGTTATTCACTGCACAAACTAATCTCGATCAAACGTTTTTAGAAAATCCACCGTGAAACTTCAAAATGCAACTAATCAATCGTAACTAAACTAACAGCATCCTCCAGTTTAGCTAGCTTATCAAACAGCTCCCTAAATTCGCCAACGCTTGATCGATTTAAAGAAAAAAATTCGAGTACAGTGTCGACAAGTGTCTTAGACGGTGGACATATGTTCGTGGAGGTGAGAGAGGGAGAGACGCAGGGTTTCGGGCCGTTTTAAAATTACCAGACGTGATTAAGGGCAAGCAGGTAGATTCTCGCATGAGAACAAACTGTCCTTAACGCCGGCCATAATTTTCCCCCGTGCGATTGGTCACCAAAAATGGTATGAAAAAATTGGCCGGGAAGCGGTGGCGTTTATCACGAAGGCCAGTGAGTCGCAGGGGTCACGAATGAACTCTCGTTTTCACTTTTTGAACGCGCGCACAGTCGAAGGTGAGAATGACAGTGCGATCAAGAGGCAAAGAAAAGACGAAAAGGGAACATGAAACGGTAAGGGAAAGGGGAGGACTATCTCGCGGCTCCAGGTAGTATTTTATCCTGATGCCCGAACGTTGCGTCTGCTACATGCTCTATAATGAGGAAACTCGGATACGATAAAATAATATAGGCTTAGATGTTTCTTTTTCTCCAGCGAAGCGACGGCTTGAAATATCGTCGCATTTAATTCACCTTGTTCTTTCGTTAGTATTGCCGCGCGCGGCTCTCGACAGGTGTCTTCAATAACTATGAACGCAGCCTGGATGGCGATAAATTTTTACACACTTTTGCCTCCTTTGTATCACGCGACACTGCGCGAGATCTCGAAGGTGATCAGAGTTTAGCAGTGTTTAATAGCCTTTTGATAAGACTATTCGTCGCGATTATCGAATGTTGCTGCGGAGGAGGCTGCTCTCCTTGAAGCAGGCGATAAAAGAGGCGAAACGAAGTAAAAAGGGGGCAGATAAAGTATACTCGATTGAATAAAAATTATTTAAAAATCCAACGTACTACCCATCGGTGTCTAGTTCGAAAAAATCTAGAAGATAGAAACCGTGGAATTTGATGAAAAATACTTTTCCTTTACAGCGACTTAATTTTTCGTACGAAAAACTTTTATTCAACAAACTATACACTTTCGACGGGGCATTTTCGCTCTATTTTACCTCTTCTACTAGTTCCCCTAAGGAGACCATCTTTCCCGAGCTGTGCAGTACAAAAGCAACTACGATTATTGCCACAAAGTATAATTAAAAGGCACGAAGCAAAGGGTGGGAGAGAAAGGAGAGCCTGAAATGCGGTGGAGCACTCTGGGGAAGGGTGTAGAGGTAGAGGGCGGAGAGAAGCGGATGGATCGGCGAAAAAGAACGGACGGGATCTTTATCGCCTTCGGCTCGTTCAATTCGCATAATAAACAATCCTCTGCGGGAGGAAAGGGACGAGTAACCGGAACATATCTCGGTCCCAGCGAAACCGGCGACAAATAAACTATTATCGCCAGCGACAAGTTCTCTCACGCCTGTTTCATGGTGGTAGAATGGTCTCGGTTGATGTCAGTGTTCCACACCAGAGTACGTATATAGGATCGGTTGAACGAGTATGGAGCATCGTGGACCAGGATGGGACCTTCAAGAGCCTACCCCACACACCGACAAGCGTGAATCAAACGCGTGAACCCGCCCAGGAATGCTTTACGGACATCGAAACATTGCAATGCTTTATGGTGGTCCGCGGTTGAACCTGATTTATATAAGTGCATTACCACACCACGGGAAAATACAGGGGGAACAAGGATGACAGAGAAGACGATCTATTCGTATTCTATTGGTCTTCTGGACCTTCCAGGTTGCCGCTCGAGATACCGGTTCGTACATCAATGTAACCTGTGTCGATATTTACGACCACTCTTCGGATAACCTTGTCTTTACCGTTGAATCGATTGTTCCACTTTTTTATCGTGTAACTTCCAAGAGTTCGATGGAAAATAGAGGTTAAGTGAAGTCAGGTCAAAGAGGTTAGAAAATTTTTTTTATAGGTGAAAAGTAACATTTTTACTTGTGCAAAAATTGGAGAGTGACGATGAAAGTTAGGTTTATATCCTCTGAAAAAATTGAAATTTTGCATTTCGTAGTTATTAATGAAAAAAATTCTCAAAGTTTGCCTATTTTTGGACGCTTCAAGATGGTGTAGGCCCATTAAGTTAAGTTAGGTTGCGTGTTTCATTCGTTACTTCATGGCTCGTCATCGTTTTATTGAACCAGAATGGTCGTTCAAGGGGTCATTGCCAATTCCAACGACCTTCTGATTCTTAGGTTAGCTACAAGCTTGGCTGGAGGTGTGCACACACGTACACCTGGATGGCTCGCACACCGGGAACGACGATATCAGGCGTATTATCGCGTACGACATTACCCAGCCTTTGACTAATGTCCTCGAACGAATGCCTACGCTTCGCCGATTTATAATGGCGGTCAACGAGATGTGGACAAACACCGGGTACCAATATATTTCAGATTATGGCTAAGTCCAGAGCTCTCCCTTCTGCCGGTATACTTCTTCCCGACTGGGTGCAGAATGTGGTACCGGACCAACATCAGAAGTGCATCTGCAATCCTTTCTGTCCAGTTCTTTTAGGATAATGCCGATTCTTCCCTTCCCTCGATTTCTCTAATCTTCTACACGTGGTCGGGAAATTTGGGAAGCAGTACTCCCGTCATTTTCTCATCTCCGTTGCATTTCACGAACCATGAGCTAACTTAGAGAAACTTGGCTCTCTCACCAATTCTTCGACACACTGTTACTTCCCCGATAATAGGCTCGGTACGTTTCTTTTCGACGTTCGTCGTGTGAATGGATGCAAAGGCAAGGGAGCAGAACGCATGCTTGACAATTTCCCGGAAGAAGTGGGGCACGGTTTGTGCAGAGACGGCGCAT
Organism: Habropoda laboriosa; assembly: GCF_001263275.1. Taxonomy (NCBI): domain Eukaryota; kingdom Metazoa; phylum Arthropoda; class Insecta; order Hymenoptera; family Apidae; genus Habropoda; species Habropoda laboriosa. The sequence continues at coordinate 850,983 of NW_017100227.1, read as the reverse complement.
ATCGAGCTTGGTTCTCGAAGCGTCTCTGGTCGTCCCGTGAATTCGTAAAATGAGGATTCGCGGTATCCTCGAGACATTCGGTGTAAGGAGGAGAAGGTGGTGGTGGTAGAGGAAAAGACGAGAGGCAATGACGGTGGTGTAAGAAGGAGGATGGCGGAAAGAAACAGAAGAAGAGTCGAAGGCGGAGGAAGAGAAGGCATGTGTCCCAAACGACGTATGCACGCCGAGACACGTAAACGATATATCAGGGGGTTAGCCGCTGGGGACGGACGGCCCGGGCCATCTTTCTTCTACTTATACGTGTGATATTCACATGCGCAAACGTGATACACTCTATAGAGAGATCCACCGGCAAATATCCACGACTGCCGCTCACGGCAGCACCGAGTGCTCTCGTGAGCTGTAAATGTATTAAGGTTTGACGACCGTGGAGGGACCCTTTGACTCGAGGGGTGTGCAGGGGTTGTTGGATCTTCTCTGCCTTACCTACGTGTACGTGCTGCACGCTTGAAACTTTCCTTACTCCTCCATACGGACAGAAGAACAAGATCGCTTCACTTAGGAAATATGTTCGGGAAGATGTACGTCCCGCTGAATTTATGTAACGATGTTTGCGTTAGCTACTCCTTGTCTGACCAGTTAAACGTTCGCATTCTTCCCCTCCTGCCTACGTTCGACGCATCTCGCAAATTATCTCTCGCACGAATACGCGGAATTAGCTTGTAATGCGTTTGGTGGGACGATCGGGATCGTATCGATAAATTGCTTCGATTTGAGTCGTTCGAGTGTTTCGTTATTTAGCTGAGACGAGAGATAGGGGATAAGTTAAGTGTGTCTTAGAAGCTGATAAGAAGAGTTTCACTTTGTAGTAGACTTCAGGGAACCTTCGCGAACCCTTTATTTAAAGACACTTTTATTCTTTAACTCTATATTTCAATTTTGAAGAGAATTAACGACAACTAATGAAAAATTGCGTTTCTTTTAATTGCTTGCATTAATTAATTTGCATTGTGTGTCAATTTTGGCCCCCTTCTTCTGTTAATGGGACAGACTTTGGATAGGTGCTTTAACAGGTGTTGAATTGAGAAAACCTGGACTCTTCCTGAAATCTTCCGAACAATCGTTCGTGGAAAATTCTCTCTGGAATCGTGCACCACCGATCAATTAATTTTCACAGCCGTTGACGCACCGTTCGCATCATCACGCGTGTCGTTCGAACGACAACCACATTTGGCGCAGGGAATTTTATTGTACGCGTAAATTTTTTCAATCCGAGCTGGTCGAATAGGCCGGTGAAGTGGAAATACGTGAGCCAGGCATCAGGACATTGTTGAAAGAGCTGGTACGCCGACTCGTTTGTATGCGCGTGCATTATTACGTCCTTATATTATATCGCGAAGGTACAAATGTCCGTACATATGTAAAATTCCTAGCTCCGGCCGCGTAGAGCCATAATAATATCTGTGCTGATAAATGAGACACATAAACGTACACGTAGGAACACTCCCCTCTCCCTTTGCACCCCTTTTCTGTTGCTGCGCCGCCGCCACAGCCACACGACCACCACCACCATCGTCCGCAACGCCTCCACCCCACCACCACCCCCGTGTGTCTTGGCTTATTCCACTTTTGTGGCGATGCATTACGAATTTTACATTTTACAAATGGCCACGTTATCTTTCGCGACACGCGTTCTCCACGGTACACGATAAACAATAACTGGTATCGATGGTGCTACGGCGATACTACATATTCTGTATAATTCCCACTTTCGCTTCAACGAAATAACTACGATTTGTTTATATACGTAGGTATGTGAGGTTTCGACGTGCCGTCAGAAAAACATTGTTTTTTCTTTTTTTTTTCAGTGGGTACGAGGCGATAGGAATGTTTATGTTATTGAGAAATTCGAGATGCGTGTTTATAAATGCGACATTTGCGAATACGGCGAGAGATGTTTCTGTAGTTTACAGAGAACGAGTGTTTAGTATGAAGAAATGAAAAATTTTTTATTTTATTGCGAAGGAGTTTAATTAGAAGAATGAGACGAAGTTAGATTGAGTGACGGAGATTTGGAGAGGAGAAGAATTTCGCGTGGATTAAATTCGCAAAAAGTTCGACTAATTTCGTATGTCAAAGGGTTAATTCTCGAAATACTTATTTATGTATCGAATCAATAGGGACATAATATCTGGCGATCGTCTGTAATATAGAACATTTGCGAATACTGTGAAAAATATTTTTATAGTTCATAGAGTGTTCAATCTAAGGAAATTTCAAAAGTGTTAATATTGCTAATAAGCTTGATTAGAGGAATGAGACGAAGTCAGATTGAGTGTAACAATTAAGTATCACAGCTTCGAAAAACCAGATGAGACCGAGAATAGAAGAAGGGTTAATTCTCGAAACAGCGAAAATCTTGTTAATTTCGTATAATCACTTATTTCTATATCGAGAAGCGATAGAGACATAATATCTGGTGATCGGATCGCAGAGAAGCTCGCTGCACGAAGGAATTCTTGCTCGCATTAACATTCTTCGCTTTTGAGGAAGGGTAATCCGGTCGCGATTCGTGATCGGGATTCGTACGCGGCAATCTGGGAGCCGCTGGCAAGGACAGATTTTCGGATTCGCCATTCCCGTTAATGCGATTCGCCGTTTCTAGCGTGGATTAAGGGGAGCTGTCGTAAATAACGAAACGTCAGTCGATGTATCACCGAGGAATTCGGATCCTATTATTATTCTGGCCGTGTCTCGATCTGGTACGATGTCGGTCTTTCACACGCGTGCCTCTCCGCGATGTTGCTTTTCATCGCGATCCTCGCATGATCAACGACTCTAAGCTTGCCAACCGAAAATCTGCCTCTTTAATGTTTTGCAATCTTATGCACGATCGAATCATCTATTTAATAGACGTTTAGACAATTTATTATTCCCCTCTCTTTCTTTCTGATTCCTATTTGCAATTCTTTTAAGTCGTTCGAATATTTATTTTCAGGCCTGTAATTGTGTTATCAGGTGTGTAATTCTCTAATAACGTCTAAGTAACTAAGTGATCTTTAGTGATTGTGATTTTACAGTGATCTGTTGTACCGAGCACAGTAGAGATTTATCAGTTACTTCTTACCACCAGAGCTTGATACTTTGTTATTCCGACAATGCTGTAATTATTTACGATCACTGTGATAAATTCAGCTGTCGGTTACACGTTCTCGAGCTAATAGAAATTTTTACGAGGAGAGACATTTTCTGTTTACTATGCAAAAATTCAGCAGAACAAGACGAAATCGAAGTTATCTTCGCTACCACGGTTCTGTAGAATCATCGCCCACTATTCTGCCAATTATTTTCACTTACATTCTTAATATTTATATTTTTGTCAGTTTTATACCTAATTCACATCTAATATTTATTAAATACTCGAACTGTGCATTTTTTATGATTGCAAATAGATAATACCGTTCTGTCATGTGATGCTGGCAGTGAATTATAATTATATTGAATTCCTAACCTAACATAACCTAGTCTAGCTGTTTAAATGTATCAGAAAACTTGTACACAAATAATCGTCACCGTAAGTGAACAATTACACGGAGGCAAGAATTTGGCGAAAAAGTGTGGAACAATTTACACATAACAGGACGAGCTACAGTGTAAAAGAAGAAGACCGCGTTTATTATAGCTTTCCACGCAAAGCTATCGATAAGCGTCATCAACAGTCTTTTTCTCGTCTGGTTCCTTTCTATCGGTAAAGAGACGGCAGAAAGAGGCACGATGCACTGTCAACCAGGTCTTTGAAGTCGACTGAAATACGAGACGGTACCAGAGAGCATCGTAATCGTGCGAGGTGGTGTAAGTGGGGGGTGGGGTGGGTGGTTTGGCGTGGAAAGACGGTGCAAAAAAGGAGGGGCAAAGGGATTTCAGTCAAAATACAGCTCCTTGGTGCGCCGGTGGCCGATAAATTATTATCTCTGAAAGATTAGCCCTGATGTCGCGACCCTCATAAATATCAGTATATTTTTGCCGGTAAGCCGATTTCCTTTCTGCCGATGCCTTCGAAACGTAGAGCGGCTGCTGCCGAATCGCGCGAAATCCTTTCTTCCATCTCTTTCTTTTCTCGCGCTCGATCCCTACGTGTGGAGGAACAGTCTTTATAGACCGGGAGATTAAACGCGTTTCTTCTGTTTCTTTTCAATTTGTATTTGCGCAGGCTATTTTCAGTGAGGTTAGGACTCTCTCTCCGTGTCAGCGAGATAATCGTCCAATAGCTAGTATACTTTCCGATTTTCTGTCTGTTCGACTGTTTCTATTGGCTATCGCCAATTAGAAATACCGCTCTTTTCGATAGTTCTAACGGTTGTATAGATTGTACAACAATGCTTCGATTGCTTACTTTTGTCAATTAGTTAAGTAACAATGCTAAATTCTATAGTTTCACAGTTCGAGAAAGTAAAGTTTCGTATTTGAAAAGTATTCGTATTTGAAGCATTCTCGTATTAACGGCTTGAGATGAAAAAGTGTATATCCCGTTGCATCTAAGCTCGTTGAACTTTCACTTCTATTATTATTACTTTAGGAAGAACAGTTTTGTGGTATTGTGGTTGGTTTCCACTTCGAGAGAGAAGCCACAGTTTTCTCTTAACTGTTAGATTTATATTTGCACAATAACTTACGTTAATTGTAACTACGCTTATTGTAACCTGTCTCAAAGCACTTAACTGCATTAGACTATGCACTACCGCTAAACGCGTACTGCGAAGTAAAATTGGCGGGAACGTTAGAAGAATCGCGAGCGCCGTGGTGCGACCAGTAGCGAACTAACTCGATCGATGGCGTTGTTTATTGGATTTCGTGAAACGTCTGATTTCGAGAGTTCGCTGTTAGTCGGTTTCGGTGTCACGTTCCAGTGTTTACGTCGAGTATTCCCGAATAGCTCGTGCTGCGCGAATAAGGTTATGGTCGAGCAACTTGTGACTTTTCGCCGGTACATTTTCTACATATAACCTATCCGTAAGTGCAAGTGACAGTGTAGTGCAAGAAAGAAAATCGAAACTGCAGAGCGCGGTGTATTGGGAAGAGGGCATCGATTTTTTGGCGCGCAGCTTTTCCTCCTGGATTTTTCGTGTCGCTACGAATTGGTATGTAGCATGGCCTTCTAACAATACGACAATTTATATGGATTTGGAAGAGTCTTCAGCGTCTCTTCGGATCTGGTACCTCGAGTTTTACCTTCCGCTGTATTCAATGGATCTCTTCACTCTTCTCCCATCTCTCTGTCTCTCTTTATGCTCGCTGTTCTCTTTAACCCTCTATTTTTTTCTTTCTTTTCCACCTGCCGGTCGGTGTGCCTTCTTGCTCGCTCCACTCAGATCGCTCTGCTGGGCATCAGCGAGGTTTTATCTCGCATTCAGAGACTGCATCGTCCCTCATAGATGGATCGGCAATCCTCTTTAACTCTCCGCCCTTCACCGCCCGTATTCATCATCTTTCTCTCTCTCTT
>NW_017100227.1:825467-845459 GCF_001263275.1 Habropoda laboriosa | reverse complement strand
CCTCTCTCTCTTTGCGTTTCTCCGTCTGTACACTTACCGTTCTTTTTCCTCCGAGTCTATCCAACCACTCGATGCGAGATTATACCGCGGTTGGATACTTGCGAAAAATTCGTGGATTCGATGTGTGCTGGTGCACATGCACACTCGAGATTTCGCTGAATTTCCCTGCCGGTTACTACTACCGCCGTTCGCTGTCTTGTTAAGCATTCTGAGGGATACATCTGTATCAGTTCGATAGGTAGAAGCTTCGATCGTGATCGATAAATTCGTTCGAAAATTGTGTATACGAATTCGTTGCTAGATTCGACGTTAAATGGTGTCTAGTCTGTTCCAAGTATTTTATTCTCTGTAGAGTAAAAACTTCATTTCAGGTATTATTACAAGCGTGTTCTTAACCTGTCTTGTCGAAACGTAGTTTTGCGTGTTTATTACGTACGTATTTATTACAATCGAAGTGATATTGTTATTTAAGAATAGTTTTGCATCGAATCAGTGTATATTTAGTACGTTAACGTTGAAAAATTTATGATATACGTTTGTACAGAATTGTTTATGCTTTAATTTAAACTGTTCTTTTCGTTAAAAAAATGTGATTTAGCGTTGTTTATACTTTGGACAAACTTCTGTTGTCGCATAAAGTAATATTTACATTCTGCGTTGAGTGTCACTGGCAGGACATCGCAGCTTCGAATATTCATCAAGAGATGGCGTTGTCTGTACTATCGAACCACGTGCATATTCTTCTTTCAATCCACCGTTTGCTTCTTAAGATTCATAAATCTTGCTTTCTTATTTTCGACGTAACGTACAGATGTGAAATAGATATCGAAGAAAATAAAGGATATGTAGTATCATTTATCCGTAATCATTCGTACCGTGCTTCCTGAAAGAGTTACGTAAAAACAGCCGCCGAAACTTGAGTAGAAATGTGTGTCTCACTCAGTTCGGTACACGGGAACAAATGATATATAATGTTACTTCTCGGTGACCTTCCATACTGCGCTCGTTTTTATACACGCTTCAGAAAGTCTCTTCTGTCAACATTGTCCGTACATGCACGAGTATTCTTATATACGAACCAGGGAAATATCGTTTACGTTTATTCGACGAAGTTACATTTCGTCGAACTAATTATTCTCAGAAATCGTAGAATCGTTATTACTTTTTCAAGAAATTCACAGTACAATTATTATTCATTCCTGAGCATGTCCCCTTCTGAAATAATTATAGAAAACTGTAAAACTGTGCAAAACGAATATCCCGTACAGTTTCTATTTAATTTAAAGCAGAAATATCGCCGCTATTTTAATCGAACGTAAAATAGTATCGAATAACCTATAATCCCGCGGTTAATTCTAACCTAAAATAAACTAAATCGATCGTAGGTGCCGCGATACTCGAAAGCATCACGAAATAATCGTAATTCCTTTCGTTTGAATTATCTCTTGTCCACTGTCCGCTGACATTATTCGCATAAACCAGCGCAGTTTCGAATACTTGGTGCAAAAAGGCAATCTGAAGGGAGATTCCTTTACATCACACGCATGTAGCGGAGCTACTATATCAGTGGGCAAACTTAAGCCAGCCAGGAGGCGAGTTTACGATGTAACAGCGCAGGTCGGCTGATCTGCAAGCGAGATTGGACTTGTAATTCAGTAGACCGATATTTATGATATTTATTGGCCGGGCGAAACAATGGATCGATATTGTTTTTCGATTGGCCGTTCTTTGTGTTCATAATACTGGCGGTTGCGCACGGTGCGCTTTATCGTGGCGGTTTCGCGGCGCGCGTGTACGTGTGTGCGAGCACACAGACGTGGTCGTCTGCGTCGCGAGGTAACCGGAATCTCTATACGAACGGGCATAAATAATATTTAATATGACAAGGCGAAGCGGCGACGCTTTGTGCGATATATTTGGCATAGAAATGTCACCGATCGCGTATCTTACTTTCAAATAAGATCGCACTCTCACTTTATTTATCCCTTTAGCCCGGGATTATACGTCCACCCGAACTTTTCTCTTCTCGACAAAATGTCCTAGGTATGTGTACTTCTTGAAAACACGTGGCGTGCACGCACACGTTAAAAAAGCAAAGAAGGTAAGAAAAGGACAGCGAAAGCAACTGATTCGATGTTTGTCGAATCTGCGATCGGGCCAGATCGAGCGTTCAGTTCTCTCCCAGCGAGAACAAAAGACGTATCGTCCATTTGAATATCAAATTTGATACCGCCGCGCGGCGTAGCTCTTTCGCGTTATCCATAATCGTATTCAAATGAAGATCACATAAGGTATGTGCTGTTTTAACGTAGGTTACCTCTCTAAGCGTCTTCTAGTTTCCTCTTTGGCCCCCTCGCGTGCCCATAGAAAACAGCAAGAGGGAGGCTGCTGCGTTCGGTGACGAACAATAACGATAAACCGTATAATGGTTTAAACGCGACAAATACACATAGGCAGCGGTAAGAGCGAGCTCCCTTGGAACTTGCCTGCGCTAACATGGAGAGTATAAGAGTGAGAGGATTGAGAAGAGTATGGAGGTGGAGGAGGAGGGATCCACATATGCATACAATTGATACAGATATACCATCGTCTTTATATACGTGTCGCGTTATTCTTGCTGCTGCTGCTGCTGCTGGCTGCGGTATACCAAGCGAGGAGAGCGCCTCGTAGGCTACAATACGATAACGCCGCTCTCATAGATTCGATGTAGCCAGCCGAACCAACCAGACTACCGGATACCTGCGCGACCGTCCTCCACCGCCTTATTGCACTGACTATTCGCGACAGGACAGGTTCGCGTACATCTGTTCTTGTCATAAGGAGTGATTTAGGGCTGCCCGCGGGCATTGATCTGCCCGCCAAGCAGTGTAACGAGAGTGTATAGGGGAAAAAATGGAAAATCAATTTTCTAGTAGAGTACAGCGAAACTGTCGTACTCGCGGTCTTAGTTTCAGAAAATGAAATAGAAAATTTTTCAATTCTTAAATTCTTCACTCGTGTTCACTCGCTTGGGTTGTTCGGCCGTACCGACGAGCCGAACAATAACATCGGTATTCTCAATAGACAGCACCTTCTAAAAAGCGAGGTCTTAGCCGGCATGGGCAAATTACTTTATTACACGAAAAATTCGGCGACTCTCACACCTGGACACCACATGCCCTAAGACAATAAAACAGACCTTCGACATCACCAATTTCAGAGAAGCAATATAACAAATGTAAGAATCCCCACTTTTACCAGACACACACCAATCACCACACACTTCCACCACCTACGACAGTTTTCACACCACCAATCACAACACACGCGTAGTTTATAAAATAGCGAACACCACACGACACGACACACAATTGTCCTATCAGCAAGCCTAGACATTTCGCGCTCTGTTCACGTTCATTCACAAATATATAGTTTTAACAGTAAACTGTTGTGCGTTAATAGTCTATCTTCCGAGCACTACCTGAGTCCCCTATCCCGAGTAGATTCCTTAAATGGTCTGACTCGAAAAGAGGGACAATTATCGGTTTCGCAACAAACATATCGCGATTCGTAACGCTCGAATCACCTGTGTCAGGCACTTTATTTCACTTTATCACAGGCATAGTATCTATCGTTATCACGTAAATTTTATTATTACGTTTCTATTGTTTTATTTTATTATTGGTTATTTTTGGTAGTTTCTTACGCCTAATAAATCAACTAATTTTTATTGTAAGTGTATTCTGATATATAGCGTTTCCTACTATTATCTTAGAAAGATGTTGATATGTTAATCAGATTTGTACAATAGAAGTTTAATTTTTAACGCTAAAATCATGAGATTTCTCGCATTTTCGAAGCTCAGACGCGATTCTTTTTTTTTATAAACTGTGCTCTTTTTAACGAATCAATAGAGTACCGCAATCTGAATTCAGGGAACGCAAATTCCGAGGGAAGCGTCGAAATTCTTGATACTTTTAAAGGAATGATTGTATTTAGTGATCGTATCTCGTATGAAATGAAATACAAAATTTCAAAACCGAATGTTTCGGTTGCGTCGCGGAGGACACCGACCGCAGAAATGAAACTGCCTTGAAAACAGTTTAGTGCTCGAGCTATGAATGTTTCGATGCTGCCGCGGTTTCTGGCAATTCCAAGTTATCGCATGTTTGACCCTTTCGCGCAGATTTTAGTACATAATCGCGTTCGCGGAATCTTTTGTTTCGTTCAATTCATTTATTTACATCATTAACGTGCCTATATGTACGCGCAATTTTCCTAATTGCTGTCACGGAAGCGTGTATACACGCGCATTCATATTGTAAATAATCGCAGACTACTAAAATTTCGTGTTGAGCACCTACTTTTAATTTTTTTCAAATGGTGCAGAGGATCGGATTCTCAGGCTTAAATTAAAGGCTCGACGAGACTTCCAGCAATGAAAGGGTTAATAGAGAATTTTCAGTAGCAGTTGAGCGCGAAATTGATGCGAAAACGAGAAATTTTATAGTTTACTCGGGAATAATAGGCGCTCAGAAATTCGAAAGTAACTGTTGTCCCAAGGGTTTACGGCAGAACAGCGAATTTTTAATTTTCGACGCGTGTCGTAAACCCTGAAGTAACTGTTAGCGGAGAACTTTTCTCTTTCGGTTTTTCTCATTTTTTATCTCACCTCGTACACTCTCCACCGCTATTTCCCACCTTCTTTCCAAATATCGACTGATTTTTACGACACTTTTGCAAACGAAGTAAACAGATTCGAAAACTACCTTTAAACCGAAACACTTTTCACGAAGAATCAGAGAAATATCTGCGGTGTATCGCGAGAAACGCTTAGAACGAGGTGGAGATCGTTTCTAACGTCGTTTAAAGTAAATAAATATCCCGGGAATTTAGGAAAATCCAGGAATTTCATTCGGTAAAATTTTCTCGATCCTCAGAAAGATCCTGTAGATTTTCTAAATCCTCGGAAGATACGTGGCGCGCAAAATTTTTGTCAGAATTCTTTATCAGACCACGAGATAGATAATAAAAGGTGAATTTTTCATGTAACTTGATGTAAAAAATTATATCGAAGAGGTTCAACTCTCACAGATGATTCTCTTGAGCAATTCTGCTATGCATTTGGAGAATATTTCCCATCGTATTCGGTATAGGGAAGTTAGACCGTTTCCATAGGTGATACTGTTGAGAAACACGAACATAAGCTCACGTATGACGCACCGGATAACCAGTTCTGTATGATTTGTGGCTATTCCTGGCAGATCTGTTTGCGATAATAAAGTGGCAATGAGGCTTGTTACCGAGGCAGTTGAACGAGAATCGTCGTATTCACAGCGCGTGACTGTCAACGTCATTGGTAGATCATTTTGTGGCGATCATCCTCCCATCTCTTCGTAGATTCTCGTTCCAATGAAAAACTGATGTTTACATTCGTTACAGAAAATCTAATTCCGTTCTCGTTATACACGCGACAAATAAAGATAAACAAAGAAACATTTCTGTTTACCAACTTGTTTATTACGCGTTACTTTCACTCTAACATTCTTCATAAATTATTTTCAATCACGTTAAAAAATTACCGTAACGCAGTTAAAAACTCTTATAATTCCTGCATTTAAATTCGAATGATTAACAGCAACGATAAGTTCGAGTCAAAACATTGAAATTATCAGTGAACGATAAGTTTTCGTTGCGTGTTAAAAATTTTCGTGAAATCATGGAAGGTACTGAAACTGTTCGTAAGACGAGACCGAGGTATATTTCAAGTCAATGCAATACCAGGTTACCATATTCCATAACGTTATTATGCTCAGTTCCGCCGTTTCGTTGCTTGTTATGTATCAGTGTACGCGAGAGAGTGAGAGCAGAGAGGCAAAGGTAGATCCGGAGGAAAACGAGATGCTTATATCGTAGCAGATCCATTGTTAGACTCGAGTCAGAAGAGAGGTAGGCCTGGCCACGTTGGTACCGCCTACTAGAATGATCCCGACAAGGAAGGACTTGACCAACCTCGTCCTGCCCCACCAACGATCTTCTAACGTAACTCGGTTCGACCGAGTTCTGTACCATTCTTCCGATTAATTCCTTCGCTGTGCAAAGCCTCGGTTCACTTGTCGCGAGCATTTTAAGCGGGCGGATCGTTGAAAATGGCGGCGAATTTCCTACGTTTTTCGTCGCTTTTACCTATCGATCTGTGATTAACCCTTTCGGTGATCACTGAAATGTGGCGAAAATGTGGAAACTTTTTTTACGAATTAAAATACTTGTGTTTTTATTTCTTCTTGTTTAATTTTTGGTCATTTTAACGAAGTGTGAATGCATTCGTTTCTGGATCTTTGCAGTGTTTTATTTTATCTGAACTTGTTGAAAAGTAAATTTGAATTAAACACTGAAAGGGTTAATATTGCTAATCTAGCGAATTTTATAGTTTTCCTCGGTTTTCAGCACGAAATTTCATCTCTTTCATCGTCCTTGAGTTAGATCATTTTTGAATACTGATAATCGATTGAATTTCAACGTTTTCAAAGGCTTTGAGCATGATCTGTGCTGATTGTTGCTGATCTTATTGTATAAGATTCTTTCTTCTCTCTGTTTAACCCTTTCACTGCTATTCGCGCTTAGAAAATTTGCTAGCACAGTGTTGTTAGCGTTTTGAAGTTTGAAATTTTATCGATGGCGCTTTTTAGCGTACTTTTGATTTTTCACCTTCGCGCAATTCCACTTAATTTAATTTGAAACAAATGTTAAAAGACGCGGTTGAAGTAAAAGATTTTCTGCCGCAGCGAAAGGATTAAACGTTGATTTGGTATTTTGTTCAGAATGACTGTCGAAAATTTCTTCAAATTGTGGACTTTAAGATCGTCGTAGAACACAGTTAAAATCTTTAACGCCATTTCTGCAGCTGAGATGCTGTTTTCCAGTATCTGACAGTATTGGAATAGATGAAATTCGAGAGAAGCACATGAATTTTCAATTTTCTTCTTCATAATAACCTGGATCTTCCTCGTCATTCAACAAGTGTAATGTACAAGCTTCTTCTGCTTCCTCGTTCTTCTTACACTTCTTTTAATTTCTTTATTCTACTTTCTTCTGGAATTGTAGTTACGATCGTGTTCATACTAGAGTGAAACAATTCAGTATTTATACTCCATTAGAATTCAAGTCACTCACAAATGTAGAAATTAATAGCAGTCCCACAGTTTCATTAGTTCATTTTACATATTTACATATTTCATAAATCCTTGTCGCGGATGATTAATTAATCGTCTTATTAGATAAGACATGACAGGGTTGGACGTTGCAACCACGTGAATCTCATCTTTAATCTTCTTATTGATAGGGGAAATCAAATAAATTTTATTCGTTCAGTTAATCAGGAGTTGACAATTTAACGACAATTAAGGACACTTCAGAATCTGACGTTTTACCGAATATCAATATCTCGATAGATTTTAAATGGCTGATCGAATTATTTAGTTAATCGGTAGATGACAATTGAACTAAAATCGAAGACACTTTGGAAACCGAAATTTTGTCAGATATCGATGTTTCGATAGATTTTGGAGGATGATCGAATTATTTAATTAATCAGGAGTTGACAAGGCACTTTGTAATCCGAAATTTGACCGAACATCGATATCTCGAGGATTCCGTTCCGATAGATATGAAAGGATGATCGAAAGGAAAGTCTGTCGAACGCGGCGCAACTCTTTGAGCGAAAAACGTATACGTCCGTGGAGTTATTCGTCTGTAACGAATAGCTGGCATTAGTTAACAGGATATCAAAAGGATACCTTGAGCCAGGCCACCAAGGCACCAAGACCCCACCCAGTCGATGCCCGGTGTAACATCAGGAACGAAACCCTACCGAACACAATGCCTCGAACCTGAGACTCTATCGCGATATCATCCGGTTATAAATTGGAACACAGCTTCGCCCTGGCATTATGATGTCTCTAATATGTCTTTTTCCTCGCTGGCCACTGACCGGCCGATCTCTCGCCCGATCACCAACTGTATTTTGGTTCCTGGTGTACGCTTATGTCCACTTTCCTCCAGGAACCATCTTTTTCCAATCAGCCGATATGTATCTCGAGATTGCAAACAGATTGCGGAGACTTCCTTTATCCATTCCCTGGCAAACTTCCAGAAATGGTGTGTACATAATATCTCCGCTGCGTAGTACTCTAGCGTCGAAGAAAATAGGATGGTATTTATCTAGGAAAATAGAAATCTAAGAGAGGGAAAAAGAGGGAGATTAATTTAAGAGTGGTTGGAGAGACGAATGCTCCGGTAACTGTCAGAAACAGCGAATCAGGAAGAGAGGTGGAGAATGGTGAGCCTCGAAGATCTGATGTTGCACACGTGGCTCGTGGTCGAACACTTTTTACAGACCGGGGGAATATTTATGGAGAATCCGAAGTGGCCTGGAGTTGCAAGATCCTCGACCTCTTCCGCCGACCAGGAATTATTCAAAATCCTTGCTCATGTGACTGCTCGAGATAAATAACGTTCGCCTCTTCCTCCTCCTCTTCTTCCCTTATCCAAGCCCTCTTCCACCTCCATCGGATGTTTCGTGTGGGTGAGCTCTCGAGGCTCTCCGTTGTTGGATGTTTAACATAACACGGGCAATCATTTATGCGTGGCGAGCTGGACAGCGACCCCATAATTTAGACCAGTGGGCAGAACTATAGCTTGCAGCACTACCCTGCGATTAGTTCCATACGGGGTGTACCTCGTAACCTTGTACTTGAACACTTCTTAGAATACACTTTACTCCACCTCTCTCTCTATTCTTTCCGCTAATTCTTTTCCAGCGTCTATTATTCCCACTTGGCGGCTGAATTTCTTAGCGAACCGACTGTTACCGTGAAACCGTAACCAAACTAACAGAGTCTTCTTTCTGTTACAACTTCATTTTCATGGACTCCTCGTTAGTTATCGGTGGAAAAACGTTTTATCTCTTCCTTCGATTGTCTCTTAGGTATCGTGAAATTTGTACGTACCTGTCGTCTCTGCAGAGAGAAAGAGAGAGGAGCTCTTAATTTATCTCGGAAGCTCTCGCGTGACGGGAGACCCATTGATGAAAATTCGAAGAGCGCAGTTTCCATGGCTGTGGCTTTTAAAAAGTCACTGGGTATATCGAGGGGGCCCTATATACGTATGTAAGCATCGCAAGGCCCCCCACGGTGGGATAAAGGCAGGCTCCACGACAGTAGCCATGTACACCATGGGTTAGACAATGCCGCTCGCATTAATACACTTCATATTAGTCCGTTTTAATGCGTGTTTGCCGGCCATTGTGAATAAGCGACACTGTTTATCACCGGCCCCCATACGGCCCCCTACCCCCTGTGGGTTGGGGTGGGGGATGAGGAGAAGGGGAGGCATTTGTCTCGAGCCTGCTGGTGATCGGGGGGATAACAAATCCGTATACGACGCATTCAGTTTTTCAATTGCTCCGTTCACGTGTATCTGGTTCGGTCGAATCCTTGTTTCATCTGAACACAAGTGCGAATCAATTGTACTTATTTCTGTACACAGGGGGTCACGGATGTATAATGTTCGGGTCCACCTTTATTTGCAAATCTCTCACGATTAACGACGAGGAAATGTTTCAGTGTTATCGTATGGACGTAGTTTGGTTACTCGAATGGAGGTTCTGAAATCGTGAAGTGAAGGTCGATTAATCGTCAATTCTGGAAAAGTGGTCGTTCGTTTGTGATTTATGAGGGGAATTGTAGTTGAGCGTTGTTCAAATGTGAGTGACGTAGTGGTCGAAGTCTCTTTAACTTTCTGAGTAAGGGAAATATGGTGTTTGTTGGACTTTTTTTTTTGAGGAAATTGGAAAGCCAAGTAATTGGAACATTGACACATAGTTTGGAGTTTCTCGTGTATTATGGAATATTTAAAAATAAGTGACTTTTTAATAGGAACAGTCTTTTTTATTGCAAGTTTATTCAGTAGGTACAAAGTGACTAACACAATGAAATAAAAATTCAATTTGTTTTATTTATGAAAAATTAAGCATCAAGCATGTGCTTTGCTAAGCATTATCCTGTTCAATTGAGTCAGAGTCTATTTAGCATGACTTTCTTAGATGACAATTTCACCTTTTTATAACAAGAAGCATAATTATTTTCCAAATTTCAAATATTCTTCACACTCTACACAAAAGTATGTTGAAAATCTGTGTTTTAACAGATTATTTATACCGTTCCTTCAGAGTATGAAGCAGATAACAGTTTTAAAAGTACTCTTTCTATTATCTCATTGATTTATAAGAATCACATTCTCTGTCGCACTGATTTTTAATTGGTGTGTCGCGAGAGGGCCACAGGTGTGTCCAAGATCATTCAGCACAAGTTAAAAAAGTAACATACAAAGTGTTATTTTCTTCTGTAAATCACTCAGAAATGTATTCTGTTTTGTCAGATCAACGAAAAAATATAATACATATTTTTTGGTATACCATAGAAGTTTAGAAATTAATTTCTGCGCACTGTGAGATAAAAAACGTTAAAGATCGCATTCTCGTTAGATCTAAAGCTTGTAGTGGCCCTGTTAAAAATAACAGAAACCCTCATTGCGGAAGTTTAATAATAAGCAACTGCCGAGGTTAGAGCAGTGTATCTATGTCAGAAGTATGCGTAAGAAGCCGAGACTCGACAGAAGGAGCAAGAAGACATCGATGCCTGGATAAATATAATTCGTTAACCGATATTGTTAGGACATCACCCCCGACTCTATTACAGCTCGTATGCAGCAACATTATTTCTGGCATTGACTTCTGACTACACTCGCCCGGCACAGTGTATGATCCAAACACGATAACGTCATCTCTCGTGACTCACGAAACCCGAAATACACTTATGTACTTACATGCTTCGTGATCATTCGGTCCACGGTCACTTCGATATCTTTGAACATCGCTCGAGATAGTTCGTAGTTTGTGCTTTTTCCTTCGTTTTATCGGGAAACTTTGTTTCACTTGTTTTTAGGCTAATTGATGCAATTTCCTTGGAAAGCTGTTCGAATTCCTATCGAGCCAGAAAATTTCAACATTTTGCTAAGATACTTATAGCTTGTGAAGCATTTCTATTTAACGAGAAAATTTCAATATTTCTGCTAACACTTTTATAGCACGTGAAACATTAAATGCAAATTTTCAATTAGGATCCATTAGGACATATCGCGATTAGGAATATCAAGCAAAGTAAAAGAGAGTATCGTAAGATCTGAAGATCGTCGATACCTTGACGTCTACATCTCCCCCGATTTTCACCCTCATTTTTGCGAAGGCTCGTATTTTATCGGAAATGGAACGCTCTCAGCGCACGTCCCACGCAGGAATATCTCGATAGTGGATCAACCTATACAGCTTGTATAAAGGTGGCTTAAGTTGAATCAGCCACGTTTACGCTTTGTTTCTGACATGAGAAACCTTCTCAGTGACACTGCAATTTTTTCATAAACAGACTCGAGCATTGCAAAATTGCAGTGTATCTAATTTTTAGGTGATTATCAAACACTGTCCCAGATAATCACAATTACCATCCAATCAAAAGATTAAAACCATAGTTCGCAATTTTCTTTCATAAACTGTTGACTGGAGTACCGTAAAAAGTTTCGAAAACGTCAATTGAAGCAAAATCTAAGTTTTTTACCCAACACCGTTCCGAATGATCGCAGTTACCAGCGAATCGAACGAACTTCTCCTAGGAATTCGCAAATTTGGTTGTTCTCGCGCGAGCAAAGATCGCACATGCGAATTGTTCGCGTGTTCGAGAAAGGTTTCGCGTTCTGGGAAAGATTTGCAAAGCAGAGGCCGACTGCGTATCGAAGGAGGCGAGGTAGAAGAGAGAAACTTGGAAGAAGGCGACGAGGGGATAACTGCTCTGTTTGATGACGTTGCCAGAATATGAATGTAACTATGTTCGACTCGACGAAACAAACTGCGTCGTGCCAAAAATTGTCAGCAAGCCAATCCGCTCGGCTCGTCCGAATGCCTCGTAATCCCCGTGTAGGTAACGAATATTCACGGCTACGTTCACTCGACAAGCTTGATCCTATTCTGATGCCTGATAAATCTTGACGTGCTGTTCGAGAATGCCAGAATGCTTCTCGTGCAATCCTTTCTCCGTCGCGATCAAATATGTCGAAATAGTAACTGTTCCTCCTCGACTTGTTCCAGGGAATTAACATCAGGCTGCCGTAAAGTGCAACAGCGTCTGTCAAAATGATTCACAGTGGGGCAGTAGCGAAGGTGGAAAATTAGCTCTTTCCTATTGATCGTGTTGAGCAATTTTCTGAGCAGTCTAGTTTCTCTTAGATTTATCAGTCAGTTAGATATAACAAAAATTAATCTAAAGCCCTACTAGGAAGTATATATTACTTTTGTCTACGTTCTTAGTAAAGGTCTAAATGTTTATGATACGTGACAAAAGGCCCTTCGGTCTCAAACGGGGTCGTAGGCAATATTAGGGAAGCGAACCTTCCTTGTGTCTAATAAAAGTTTATAGTTTAAAATAAGGATTATTAATTATTTAACAACCAATAACTCCCATAATCCAATAGTTTCAAGCTTGATTAGAAGTTCGTTCGAAGTAGAAAAGAAAAAAGTAGAATTTGTATTCATAGCTCGGTGACAAATATAATCTACCCTTTGTAGACTGATTCCTTGTTGTACCATTCTACGGAGTTCGTTGAACTCCTTTGTGAAATGATTTACTTGCTCGTTCTCTTTTTATACTGTTTCGAATTCTTTATTTGAACTTTTCTGTCAACGTGACTTTCTTCGAAGGAATCAAATTGTGCCATTTTGTATGTCAATTTTATTTGTGCTACATAATCCTAATTAAAAATTTTCCAGTTTCCTCAAATTTCTATTCCTTTCGTACTAATTTTCCCATAAAGTCCATATCAATCGAAAGCTTCATTAACACAGTGCACGTTCTTATCGATAAAAATTTTAACCCTTTCGCTGTCCACTAAAATAAGGAAGTATAAGGATGTTCCCATTTTGTATAATTTAATTTTACATATATTTTTGCATTACTTGTCGAAATATTTTAATAATTACTCCTTGCACTACACTTCAAACGGAATAAACGTGAGTGTCACGCTCTGCTCAGACAGAACGGCGAAAGGGTTGAAACGTACGTTCGAAACGAGCGATTAGAGGCTTACGAATATTTGTATGAGAAATGGATAAAAGAACGTGGCATAGAGTCTCGCGAGAAAGTTTGTGAATCTCGTTAGTTACTAGCGAAGCGAGTTATCAGCACTCGATTCTCAGGCTTCATCGTAGAGAGGGCGGCGTGTATCTCCGGCGCCGTTGAAAATCCTTTATCTTCAAATCGCCGGAGATAATTTGGCCGGTGTAGACACGGCAAATATCTGTACAAGAGATCGGAATAAGGGTTGGCGTGCGGGCGGCGATGGTGGAAAATCGGTGCACAGAAAGACTATGTAGGTTATAGGGGACGAGATCACTAATACAGAAGATGTTTGCCAACCTGTTAATAATGCTGCGTTTGCTCGTCGGGTTATTAGTAATGGCAAACACCTAAATTGTTCTGCCGTGGATTAGTAATAAGCGCAGCTGCAAAGTTGTAGCTGCTATAGCCGTGTGAGGATTTTCTCGTTTGTCGATTTTCTGAATCGATCGTTACTTATTTACGTAGCTCTTGCAATTTCGGATGTTTATTTCGTCTACGATAAACGAATTTAAAATTTTTTATAACACTTTTTAACCCTTTTTCTGCACACATTGAAATGATTAAATTCGCCATTTTATTTTTGCACTTGGCTATCTGCCGGAATTTTAGAATCACTGTGCATTGTAAGTCACACGAAAATGTTTAGCAAATAGTTAGCAATTTAAAGAATTTTTTAACGAATGTTATATCATTCAACTCAATCAAGATCTTCGTAACGGATCTGGATCAATAGTTATTTTTCCTTCCTTTTTATTTTTTATAAAGGAGTTCACTTTTCCAAATTTTAGTATCACTGTGCACTGCAAGTCGGTAACTTTAAGAATTTTCAACAAATTTTTTATCAGCCAATCGAGATGAGGTAAATCAATTCCAAATCGACAAAGAGCTGTTAGCAGATTGAGTATAGGTGTAAATTGACGGGTGATCCCAAAACTTTTGCCTGGCACTGTATTCCTTAATGAAAAGACACCAGCGAGCTTGTGAAGTTTCTACACAAAGTCAGGTGTAATCTTCTTCGACACGGATCCGATCCGTGAACGAATTTGAAATTTCCAAAAGCAGCCACGTGTTTGCCGAGACATCGTCAAGGTTCCCGATAGAATCTCGTCCCCGTGCAGTTTGGTAAGGCGCGCTGTGGTAAATTCTGTCGCGAAAGCCCGCCGTCTTCTTCCCCCGGTCGTCTCGCGAAAACCTTTCGAGGCCGTGCACACCGTATTCCGGTGGATCTGCCGTGAACACATCCGGCGAAAACTAAACTGGTTTAGCTTTAAGCACGTTAGGACCCCTTTAATAGCTTATAGGTAAACAAAATTAACATATCTTAACAGCGTTAAGAATTTCCGTGTCCCCGCACCGTTGCTCGGCCCAGACGCTCGGCGGAGTGGGGGGGTTAAAGGGTAAGTTTGTTAAGTAGCGCAGCATCTCGAAACCGCTATGAGCTATACGAAGACATGGCAATACCAAAGAGACGCGTACTCGAGATGACGTGCCTTGCAATCATAAACGGTTTTATATACACATTTTCTGACCAACGATCGGAGGTGCCTTTGCTCAAGAGTGAAATTCGGATGAAATTAAAGTAGTTTTTCGAAATGTCTCAGTGTACAGGGTGGGCCATGTGAAACACGCTAGTTAATTATCTTCTCTAGCTGTGGTGGCACGAGAGAATTTGTTTTATAGATGAAATGGCAAAATATGAAAGAAAGGTTAACATTTGATTCAAAATTTTAAAGTCCATGGTCTTTTAAGGTCATATCTTTATGCGTGCTTAAATGCACATCAATGTCTGCTGCGATAAATAGTAGAAAAATGTTTTAAATTTATTTTCTCGGGAATTTGAATCAATTTTCTGACGATCTTTCAAAATTGATTTTCTCATGGGACAAATTTTACACAGCACCATCTACAGCATACAACGACCAAGTAGCTTCAGAATTCTTTCGAGTAATTTCCTAGCGTTGCAATCTTCAAATTAATTTGCATCTGAATGTGTTCGTTTCGATCAGCTCATAGAATGCACCGCTGAAGACAGTAGCTTGATAGACCTGCATACATACATATCTCAGTCACGGATGAGGCAACTGTATTTTTTCTTATGAAAGGGTCCCGATAATGCGTCACGACATTTTCCGTCTATCCGGTGGATCTTCTTCGTGGAATAAATATGTAAATCGGAATTTCAGCCGCGCAGAAACCGACTGCGACAATCTTGACCTTTCCTCCATGCCTGGTGTTCGCTTTGTTTAGCCCCGGCTCTCGCTCTTCTTCGGCAATGCCTCGAGAAAAGACGTCGAACGCCAGTACTGCGTTTTACCTGCGATATCAGACCCGGTCTCCCTTGAATTATTCAACGTGCACGTTCCTGCCGATTTGCAAACGTGGATGGAAGAACATCGATACTTGTATGTACCAACGTATCTCCAACTTCTCAACATCTACGGGCACTGAATTGTTGCACTCGAAACAGGAAATTCGTTCCGAAATTGCTGGGAAATTTTGTTCGACCGTTACCTGGTAGAAATCGAAAAATTAACGACTGCTTACAACTTCTGTATTTCGATGGGAGAAGCAAAAATTAACAATACAAAAAATAATGTAGGTTTTTTTAAATAAACGTTGAAATTTGTTAGAAGAGGCACTAGATGAATTTGTACATTTAATATATGGTGTTATAAAGGGTTAAGACTAGAGAGATCGATCATTAGCAGCACTCCAAAAGTGAATTTTTATGCAACTTAACCCTTTCAGTGCTGGCTAAAATGTGATAAAACAGTGGAAACAATTTTTATAACTTAAATTACTTGCGAATAACGTGAAAATACGTTTCTAGTTTTCCTTATCTAATTTTGAATAATTTCACATATCACTTCTGACCTTTACAATGTCATATCTTATCTGAATCTCATACAAAATGAATGTTAAGTGAATTCGAGAACGTTTGAACTCGATAGAAGTGTCAAGGTTGCCGAAAAGGTAAATTTCCAGAAATATGGAATAAAGAAAATGTTAATTTCGAGAAATTCGAAATAGTGAAATTAATTCTTGAAAAAGGGATATTTCATATACAGCGAGCCGATTCTGTAGGCATGAAATCATTGAGAAAGAAGCAGGACAAAAGAAATTGTATTCAATTGTATTGTAATTCCTGAAACTTACCGTCAGCGTGTTCTGCAACGAGATTTGTACTTCAATTGTCCAAATGCGTTTTAACCGATTTGATAAATTGTCAAGTGACTAATATCGATTTACAAATTTCATTCGATATGCTCGATTTGTAAATGAGTTGTCAAACGATAGCGAGGATCGGGCCGTGAATTCGATTAAAAGTAAATCGAAACAATTAAATTAAAATGTGATTAAGATCGGACAGGTAATTTTGGAGCATCGATCTGTTCTGGTCCGCACTTTTCTGATCGCTAATAATACCATGAACGAATGTCGAGCTCCACAGATGTCAGGTATGCCCACCTGCTGATATCTCGAATCGAAAACGAAGTGGACAGCTTTCCAGGCCCAGTGAACCATTGAAATCATTGCAACCAGACTTGAATGAAATTAATTCGAGTTTGAACTAATTAAGTACCTTCTTTCATGTTCGTTTGTTTCTACTAAACTCGTCATTTTATTTCCTGGTCAAACGAACGAAGAGTGTTGTTGCAGAAGAGAAAGAAATTCATGAATTTTTTGCTCTTTTCCTTGTATCTCATTTATGAAGTTAGCGAATCTCGAATAAATTATTAAGCATTTTAGATGAATTATAAGTTGAAGCTCAACACGATTGTTCAAATTATTTTTTTTTTTCAGACAGTGAAGTGTGTACTTGCGTTTTATACGTGTGACTAGGTAATTTACGTTCTCTATCAGAGTCGATTGTTTACCTGGAAGGTAGCGTCAGGTGTGAAACTTCAAAGAACGAAATTTGATCGTTCTTACATTGTACGAAGGAAGGGAAGACGTTGAATTACGATGAAAAGAGTAGCTTCAGAATGGGAAAAGAATAGTTTTATTTATTCCAGGTTCGATTATCTCGCACGAGACCACCTAGAGCGTTCTCCTCATAACTCAGCTCCCGGGAATAGTTGGTAGAAAATACTGAGATATCTCTGCACGTACCACACCCCCTTTTCGCTTTCGTGTTTTCTCACCAACAATAGTCGATGCCTCGAGACTCTTTTCCACTCGAAAATCATTCGTGAAATTACAGCTCCCGCCGTCGAGACAACAAGTATTCACCAAATAAATTATCCTTAATCACCGAATTATGAAATTCCGTGAAATTCACAGGTTTCTTAAAAAGAATTTCAGCTGAAACGCTACCGCATCGATTTTCAACGAAAGTAACGCGCAATTGGTTGATAAATGGAAAAACAACAGGAAAAGGTAGGAAGGAAAGAAGGAAAAAGGAGAACGAACGGGAAGACAGACCCCCTACGCACAGTCGTGCGGGTATTTTTTGGTTCGATCGTAAAATCTAATGGGCGCATAAACCGTGGAAAAAGAGCTTCGGCATAAAAAAGAGAACCGTCAGCGATAGAATCGTTATTAATACTTTATGTTAATTACCATATCGTTTGGTTCGTAGAACGGCCTTAAATCGAGTTGCTAAAGAGCCATGCTGGATCGTAAATTCGTTGTCTCGGCTTGACGCTCGATTAAAATCTGCTTTCAAAAGATATCTCCCTCCCCTTCATCCCCCCCTTCCCCAATTTTCACTACCCTTTCAGCATTTCGACTACCCTATCGATATGACTGCCAAGTCAATTAACATCCTGAAGTTATGGTCGCCATTTTATGCCTCCTTCGTCATCGCGACAAATGTCTGTGAAAACAGCTTTAGCTAATTTTTATACAGAGTGTCTCTGAGCGTCAGAATTGGCAAAGAATGCAGTACTAAGTGAAAAAGTTCGAAAAGTTTGCGTGGCTTGCTTTACGAACGTCGAATTATTTGTCCTGCGATTCTTGAGTCCTTCCGTTCGAGAGCACCCTGGATATTTTTCCGTTCGAGCATCCACGGCTCTCTAGATTTACACGATTATTTCTATAATTGGAAAGCGGCACGTGACAGATATTTTTCCTAAATGGAACTGTCGGAATTAACGTTACGTATTGACATAATGCATATATGTATGTACATTGTCGAGAGAGGATCGTTAGTAGTCGCACAGCGAAGAAGATAGCAATTGAAAGAGGGGAAGAGAAGTCGTAAAACATATATTAAAGCTACCACTATGAATATGCATATCGTCCAGTTTTCAATTTTGCGCGAATACTTTCTCGGTTGCTGTTTCCCTCTTTGCCTCTTTCAGGAGTTTTACGAGCCGTAAAGGGAGCTCCGGCTATTCTTGTCCTTGGATTAGCTGCAAGTGGACTTGGCGTCGTGGCTTATTAGCTTCACCTTTCGCACATTGTATCGCATTGCACGCGTTTCCTATATCGCTTCCTCTACGAACCTCCCTGCTCTTTGATTCTACGAGCTGTACAATATTTTTTGTGCGTCTACCGCAGTTTATCTCAACTTCGTGTATTATGTCGCCGAATAAGTCCAAATGTCTATCTGGGTAGCAACGATGAATTGCCGAAATGAATTCTTCCGTTCGAGTGTGCACTTGAGGTCCTCGGGTCAAAAAGGACCCAGTAATTTTCGTTACCAGAACAATAATAAATAAATATCGAATAATTAAAATCCTCATCTTTCGTCTTTTTCAAAACGGTGACATCGCCTGAAAAAATTCCAAAAATCAGCGAGCAACGGGCATCCCGTTTAAAAAATAATTCAACCCTTTCCGGATAAATTCAGATCCTCATTTTTCATATTAAGAAAAAAAAAAAAAAGAAACTGTGGTATCGCGAAAAAAAAAAATAAGGAAAATCAAGAATGCAACGGGGATTTTATCTATTGCAACCCTAACGCTTTGCTAGTCGATCAGACGTTGAGAATTTTGCGGCAGGGTAATATCGGCCGGGTAGCCGGTTATTTTGCTGAAATCGCTGTCTTCCAGATAACCGTCTCTCGTTCTCAGTCCGATTTCGCCCTTCGTTTCGTCCATTCTCTCTGCGTTTCAGTAAGGTTCGGCTGTGAACGGTTGAAAGCGGCCGCCGCCACCGCCAGCAGCATGCGATCCCCCCACCGTATCCCGCCACCACCACCTTTCACCCCCTCGTAATTGTTTGATTACTCAGCACGGTGCTGAGCCACGGTTAAACTCAAACTAAGGCCTTCGCCAAGATTGTTCCGGCTCCACGAGCGATGGTTAACGTAAGGCTGGTGCGTCGAGCCGGCGTTATCGGGTATTACCGCCCTGGGGGAACGTTAATTAGCGATCATTAGTTAATTGATCGGCACCCGTCGGCGGTGCTCTTCCCGAGCAGTTCAGCTGGAGCTGCACGCCAGCTTTCTGTTACCGCCGCCGCTCAAACTGAATTCCCATGTGCGTTCATCTGTTAATTCTGGTAATGGACAGATCTTGCTGATGATGTATGCCCGTGGACAACGACTTTATATCGGCTAATCTTCGGAGAAATTCTTGTTGCTTCTGTCCCACCGGTATCATTGATGAATTGCCGCGACGTCGATTCTTCCTCTCCACCCTTTCAAGGCTATAGACAGCCTTGGAATTTAATATTGTAGCTTGTACAGGGTGGACCAACAGTTAGGAGCTATTTTGCTGTAGGAAAGTAGCATATTGGAGATTGTTTGCTAAAATATTGATGAAATTTTCTGAAATTAACGTAGAGATAAATCATGAACCTGTGGGATTTGGTAATTAACGAGAGAGTCGACACGGTTTGA
>NW_017100227.1:824473-825379 GCF_001263275.1 Habropoda laboriosa | reverse complement strand
TTTTTTTTTTTTTTTTTTTTTTTTTTTAAGTTTTCAAGGTTATTTTCAGTGTTTTCCAACGTAACACAGATAAAGAACCTCTTATTGTGAAAAGGAAAAGAATTTCGATAGAGCACCGAATTTTACGTCTGCGAGAATACCACGAAGTAAGAATGGATTTCGTCGCGAGCATCTGACAAAAGCTCGTAGAACAGAAATACCTCTGACAAAAGGAATCTTCGCGGATAGGGAGTATCGAAAGGTTATTTTTCTCGAAGATTCATACTTGATCTGTCCTTTCATCGAGGGTTTAACTGTAGTGCTCGAGAAGATCGAACGTTGCACTCCGCTCTTCTTTCAAAGAATTCTCCGTTTCTTTCTCCTCGATAAATGTTATTAAGGTGTGCAGTCGATATCTCGGCTAGAGTATAATTGGCTCGGTTGGAAGTTTCATTTTCTTCACGACTGGTTTATTTCAATTTTTATGCAGCACGAGATGGCGATGCTCATTGACAAACAGCTGCGATTAAGCGCACAATACTGAACGCGGTATTGCGAGTAGCCGGTAATTGTTAATGAATAAATATAAGTCCGGGACAATGGAGTTCGTATAAAACCGGACGCGCCGACAATGGTTCGTCCCCCGCCTCCTCGTGATCGTCATCGAGCGGCAGGTGATGTTTTGTTCCCTCGGGAGAGCTCGTTTAAAATGAACCAATTCGAAAGATCAACTCGTTTGCAGCCACCCATTCAACTTATCTTCTATTTTACATTACCGCTTCTACCGGGGAAACTTTGAAAATTCGCCCGAAATACCCGGTACAATGATAAATTAGCTGAACGAACGAAAGATCAAATTGACAAAATCTTAGTAGTTTCTTTTGAAAGAAATACTTGTTAAAATTCATTTTCATATTTTCCTTTTTT
>NW_017100227.1:816789-824228 GCF_001263275.1 Habropoda laboriosa | reverse complement strand
TCATTTTCATATTTACATTTTTTTTCTGTATTTCTATTTTTCATTTTTATATTTTATCTGAGGAATTTAAAGGGACAAAAAGTTCGTCTAAATAAGAATAGACTGGTTAATTTTGATTTTTATTTCAGCTTCTCCGAATCCAAAATACATATCTCACTCCCTCAAAAAATAGAAAATATTGATAAATTTATATACCAAGATTCTAGAATATTTATTTCTGCATAAATTTCAAACGAAAATTCTATAAGCAATATATTTAAATTCCTTAATTTTCTCTCCCTCTTTTTTAAAGATTTAGTTACTTTGACTTCTGAGGTATTCATAAATGCCTTTAAAAAATGTACATTTATGCATCATGAAGCAAGACGTGATACCAAATACCAAAACATACAGTTAAACAATTCTGTGGACTACATATGCTTTTCAAACATGTATCATCGTGAAATACCGTTCCAGTTTTTCTCTTCCCTTCAAAAAGTCGCGGTACGGGCTACTGTGAAAAGTCGGTCAAGTGAATCGAGAGTGTAAAGCACTCAATAGAAAGACGCTTTCCGCTTGGAGGAGCCGAAATAAGTTTCGATTCTTTCTTTTTCCTTCTTTTTTTCTTCATCTCGGCACCTCATCTGGTTGATCGAGGAAGAAAACAAGTTCCATAGGTGTTACGCGTGGGAGACTTGGTCCCATCGAAGCGAACACGCGGGCCGATGAATACCTTGACAAAATCACGACAAAAGAATTCATGCGTGTGACAAACTCTCACGTGATAGTCCTTGTGAAGGGAGGATATTTCGGAGAGGAGTTGGGTGTGTCATTGTCACATTTCTACGTAGAAATTTCTCCACGTGAAACTTGTTAAATAACAAAAAAAAGAAAATAGATCCTAATTATTTCTGTTCGAACGTTCAACGCTTTGTTCCACCTGGTTTAGGCAGATTAGAGCAGCATCTCTAACACTCTCTCGAAAAGCCAATCCCACTCGGTATAAGCGTTCGAATACAAGCGAAACTACGATCTGTATCGGTGGCTAGGTGCCTTAGGTAATAGTAGGATGATCCTTCCAGACGTGGATCAGAGAAAGAGTACAAATAAATAGCAACCCTAATGTTTTGACATGCTCTAATTAAACAATACTTCTCGCTCGTGTGAGAAAGAAGATTTAGGAGAAGAGGCGACGAAATTATGGACAAGTTCTCGCTCTTCTTTACAATTATCGCTTGTCCACAGCGGCGGAAACAGCTGCGCAGTAAATCTGCATTTTCGACAGGTGTTGCGTTGATTGCGTTACATCGACGATTTCAACGAAGCCTCGTCTTTTATGTGAACAACCTCGAATTTTACGAAACCCTCTGTGAACCAAAAATTCATACACTTCAACGTCTTTTCTGTCCTATATTTCAAAGCTAATTTGCATCCTAGCGAAACTACGTATTTCAATACGACCACTCTTCCGTAAAACGAACTGCACAGACTCTCGATTAAAATGTATAAAAAAGAATCCTAGGATGCTAGATTTAGAATAGACACAGGGATCTGTTGAATTTTCAAACGGCAAGTGCGGCAAATTATCGCGTCGGTTGTCCGCGCGGTGTGGAAGGATTGAGCGAATTTCAATCGGCCATCGAAGCGGCTGAGGGCCTCGAACTGGTTGATGCATCGTCCTGGAGCAAGCCTAATCGCGGCGTTTTTTTTCTTTCTCTTACGATTGCACGGTGGTACGGGCGAGTGTAAGGGGTCGGTGATTGGTCGAGACGGGAGAAGGAGCTCATACGGCCCTTGGGTCCCCATTCGAGATTGACCGTCCTACCGCCACGGGGATACCTTTGACGGGTCTGCAACAAGAACAAGTATGAAATCAGCCTCCCGACAGACAACGAACTCTATCAGATGGTAATTATGTGTACGCTTGATACAGCCAGATATGGCTCGATACACCTATATCCGAAATCTATACTGGGTGTTGAGCAACGAACCAAATTTCACCCAAACTCTGCTGACAATTCGTCCTTCTTTTGCTATCTAATCTAACCTAATCTACTCTCTTTATTCGTTTCTCTGATTTGTATTCACTCGTCAATGGTGTTGGACGTTTCTTCGAAATATTGCGAAGATTAAATGTTACCATTTTCAATGAAAATGTGTCTGAAGTGTCTTAATATTGTTATATTCGTCGTGTCTTAATTATCGTTGTTATATTCGAGTGACGGAGGGGTTTAGCGAACTGATAACAATTTGTAGGATAAATTGGATTCGTTAATGGTGCAAACCGAAATTGGTTATGCATTTTGCCAATATTGCAAGCTTGTAAGAGCGTCCCGAGGTAATTGTAACGGAACGACATTCTTCGAGCGAGATTTTAATTAAGAATTGCCGTTCGAACGGATGTTTTTAAATCTATTTTTGGAGCACCCGGTACGTGAAATATGTTCGAGACGGTACGTTAGCGACTGACATCGTGAGTGACGTACGATATGGAGGAAAGCATTGGGCAGTCTATAATATATAATAAAAATGCATTCACACGCCTCGATGAGTTGATTGTCTGCTTGTCCGCATGCCAAAACGTCCGAACTCGTGCATTTCATATCGTGTTTCATGCATTTACGAAGCGATCTGCTGTTTGTACTCGGGTGGCCGAGTAATCGGCCCACGGCATTTCTGCGTCATCCCGTTCCAGCCTCGTCCATCCTCCTGATGACGATAGCTACGAATTTTTCTTCTAACTCGTTCCGATAGGCCAATTTTTTATTTCTACGTAATTTCCATCGTTTTCAAGGCTTCCCCTTACTTTTCACGCAACTTTACCGTCTCAGTTTCGTCAAACTTTGCGCCCTTTTAATTAGGAGAACTTCTAAGCATATTTTTGGACAGCTTCTCTGTTCTGAAATTTGCGCAAAGGTGTAATTCAAGAGTGCCAGCAAGTCGCGAATTTCTTCCATTGGCGTCTGAAAAGTGAGAGTAAGACGCGCGGTGGATCGAGTGATTACGGTTGTCCTTTGATTTAACCGAAGAGTTTTGCTGAAACCCATGCCTCCGTAGCTTCAGTTGAAGTGCATACTCAAGTGGATTTGCATACGAGTTCGTATCGCGGCGTTACCTGCTGTTGTAGGGAGTCCGGGCACATGTCACATTTCCATTGTCTGTGTTGCTGCAAGAGGGAGAGCGAGAGAGAGTGAGAGCGAGAGCGAGATAGAAAGAGAGAGTGAGCTAAGTACTCGTACTAAGTGCTGTTTTATTTGTGTAAGAACAGCCACTTTACTACTGCCACCCCAGCCACCCCTTTCTCTGTGCCCAGAAGATAGACTAGTCGCATACAAACAAGGGTTTCTGGTAGTCACAATTCTCTCGCAAAATGCCCGCGATTCTGTAACTTGCTCCGCGGGAAATAGAATGGCTGATGGAAGGAGTTGGAGATCAGTAAATATGACTAAACGAAGCCACTTTCGGTCGCATAATTCAATGAAAACAACGCGAACTTTCGTCAGCTTCGAAATCCCACGATTGTTGATCCGACGTTTAATCACACGCGAATCGGAACTTTTAACGTGTCTTCCGTCTATTCTGATCCGACGATTCTCCAACAGATCTACGATTACACTTCACTTTGATCTAGATCAACGGAGAAACTTTTGTCCCGTTACGTTTCTATCACCTTCGACGAACACGAGAGCTAGTTGTCGTAACTGGAAGCAACACTTACGTGTAAACGATAAAATGATTTCTCTGCACGTCTCCAAGGAAGAAGGATCACGTGGTAGCTCGTTAATGGATGCAATGCTTCCGCGCTAGTAGCTTGATTTAGGACAATAGAATTTCCAGGTATGAGTGTGGCACGGGCAAAAGGAAGAGCGAGTAGAGACGGCCTGTGTGATACCTCGGCTGATGTCCAAAGGTGCTGCCCTCACACTCGACGTGGGATGTGCCTTAGACGTAGCAAATTGTACAATAACAATCTTAGTAGCGGTGCTGGTTGGCATCGTCGTAGCCTGCCTCTCTTGCCCTATGCCAAGTGTCTTCGTTACAGTGCTAGTGTTGTGTACATTAGTGGATGCTCTGAAGGCAAGACAAACGGAATATTACACAAATACCCATCTTCGTCGACCCTCCACGGTTCCTTGCCACCCGTACACTTTCCTCAAACTACCAAACGGCAGTCGGATCTCTCGCTCTCGTTCAAGCCCGTTTGCCTGTTTCTCTTTCAAAACCTCCCCCGTTGCCCCTGAAAGGACGCCATCTTAGCCCGCGGATGTTTCATCTTCGGAAAGACAGAAAGAGGATACGGCTTTGAAGGGAGAAAGGAACATACCTTGAAGGGATTTCGCTGGAGTTTCGGCAACTCTAGCATAGCGAGCCTTGTCTTTCCAATTGCTTAGCCTATTTCGGGCTAATACCGAGCAAAAGTCACAGTGTCGTTGATGCGATTACGTTACTTTTTTACACGGTGTATCCGAAATTCTCTGTGCACCTCTTGGAAAAGTGGAAAGTGTAGAAAATGTACCGAGTTTCGCGATACTCGGTGTATAAAATTTTCTTTGTACTTGATAAAGTTTCCTTTGGTGCACAGAGTGTTGGGAGTTATTTTCTCGAACCCTGTCAGAGATGGGGCAAATTTTCTGGTAGCTTTTAAAGAGTAAACAAATTAAATTCTTCCAAATTTAAATTGCTCTTTTGAAAGAAACTGATATGTTTTATCATTGAGGGTGAAGTATAGTCGATGGAAGAAATATAGCGAGGTTGTAAGGACCCAAAATCTCAGTCAGGGCCTTAGTACGGCCTCAGTCTTGATTCAGTTCCAATCAAAAACCCAAAAATACCACATTCGACCCTGAATATCACTGCACGAAATCTGTGCCTTAGCATTTCAATTTACCACTTCGCTACATTCCTTCCACCGACTATACCTTAGCTTTGTTTCACTCCTAATCGAGAACCGATTATATCCTCGCCATATTTCTTCCACCGACTGTACCTCTAAAAGCCAACCACCACCTAAAATAATTCCCAACGCTGTGCAATTATTTGGCACAGCAAAGTGTTTGAAATATAACAGTTTTCGCTGAATTTCTACGAGCACGTAGAGATGTTCGAGAAGGTTTGACATCTGTTGTCTATTAAATCAGTAGTCTGGCGATAATGGGAAAGGGGTATAAAGAGACTTGTCTGTATCTGAGCGCGTCTCATTGAATCTGTCAGTGAAAGCTAGCCTGGGCTCTGTAGGTGGAGGGTTTAATAAGAGACAGAGCCGTGGGTCCGTTGTAATATCCGTTTTGTATAATCGCACTGCCGGTCCTCCTTTTATTTCTGGTAATTTTTCTCATCAGAGCACGGGCGCACGAGTATCCCGTGGGACGCCCTGGGCAGTGGGACGCTCGTCACCCCGCCTACCCCCTTTCTGTCCGTATGTCTGTCCATCCATTCGTCCGTTCGTCTGTCTGACGACGCGGGATTCAGAGAAACGTATTAATACGTAATCAACCGGGAGCTGCCTTCGCTGTCCTGCTATGTTGCTTGCTTCTTCCGTTGCCGCTGCTGCTGCTCTCGTTGCGTATGCCATTGCTACTCTTCTGATGCCGTTGTTAATGCGAGTATATAAGTGTGTAAAATTTACGCCCCCTTTTTCCTTCCTGTTGCCCGTCGTCCTGTTTTTCTCTTATTCTGCACACTCTTCTCTATGGCTCCCGCTACTTTCGTTGATGTTTTATATCGACGTCGTTGCCCGCTGCATTTCCAACGTTCAATTAATTAGCGGACAAGGATATCCGATAAAAGTGACGGTTCGGTGTTTCGAATATTACGAAACGCGAGGGAATCTTCGATAGGGAATAATCGGCTCAATCGTATTTCTCTTTTTTGCGATATTTTTATGCGACGAAAGTTCGACGATACACTCATCACAAAAAACATTTGACACGTATTTTTTTATATCGGGATGAAAATCAAAATTTACACAAAAATCGATAAATATTTTAGGAGCATAGCGAATGAAAATGTAACGATGTTTAATATATTATTTAAATAAATGGGAGAATACAAAATTGGTCAATTTACACCATTCCTCTATCTCTAATAGTTTTCCAACAAGTGAGACAATATTGAAAACGTTCATCACCCCTTCAACGTGGACGATTGTAAAAATCGTCCAATAAAAAAAAATACGTGTCAGATATTTTTTTGAGAACTACAACATACCAAAGTTTCATCGATATCGGTGCTTGCTTGCTTATTAATAGATGAAAACCTGTTGAAGCCAAGAGATTAAAAAGTTCCCTAAGAGATTAGAAACGAAATTATCGATGGCCCCAAAGAAAAAACGAATGCGTGTCGCTTTCACGAATGAACCGCCTCTAGATTACGCGATCGTTGGTATTATCTAACGATCGGCCCATTTGAATACGGGAGGTTCAGATCGGAGGGCCGATTTACCGTTGGAGAGCGGGTGTCGTTCCACATCTCTCCGAGCCGTGCATTATTTAAATATTAGCCTCCTACGAGAGAAGAAGGTGGCCCATTCACCGGCACTCGCAGGTGCAGCACAGCTTTGCTTTCTCTGCAACCGGGAAACGTGCACGTGAAGCCCGCGCACCCTTCGAGGGATCTCAATTCCTCTGTTCTCTGTTGGGTGCTCTGATCTTTCTCCCACCCCCTCTCCTCGCGTTTCGATAAACCTGCGGACAATGCAGTGTGTGCTGATCAACCCGTCAAAGGGTTGCCTGCATGGGAATATCGTTCCGCTCCCGCGGACCTTGAGCCGCCACGAATCTTCTTTGAAAGACGGAGACGAAGGTCGAGCCTGATGGAATCAGGTCTCGATGATTATCCCTCGGCTCTCTATCGATTATTACGTTTCCTTGAATTTTTATTCATTAGTTTTCCTGTTTCCTTTATGTGCGACGACCCCCCCTTCAACGAATACTGGAATATTTTTTATCTCGACGTTTGTGGACTTCTTGATGAGAACTTAGAAATGTTGTTTTTTCTTCTAGGGCTATTGCTTATGGGAAATTGTGTTATTTGTGAAATGGAGTTTCATGGGAGTTACTTTCATTGCCTTAAAATGTTACTGTGTATTTTCTTTTGTTTCCCAGTTTGGGAATGCTTTTCTATTTGGATTATTTGTGATATGGAGTTTTATACGAGTTTCTGTAATGCTGTTGTGTATAAATTTATTAACTGTGACGGTAAGTCTTAGTCTCTGTGTTTTCGATGAAAATAATTCAACGTAAAGTGTTATGTCGATAATTAAACATTCCCCTTGAATCGTTGAACGTTGGAATACTATTTGTCCAGGCGTTTAGGTTCTCTGCTAAATTTTTATTATCTGTGAAATGGAATTTTATACGAGTTTCTAATAAATTTGTTAATTGCAATATTTCTTTTTGCAACTCTAACTCTCGGTTCTTTTTTGTAACGAAAGTAACTCCACGGAGAAGTATAAATTTATG
>NW_017100227.1:809521-816762 GCF_001263275.1 Habropoda laboriosa | reverse complement strand
TCTGTATCGTTATCGATTACGAGGTTTTTTCATACTAATGCATGATCCTGAACGATATTAAAAGGTGCAAGTAATAAACGAAAGTGCCTCTGCTATTTCTGCTGGTTATTAAAGAGTACTCGCAGCCAATAGTTACGTGAGTCAGCTTCTATTGTATGACTGTTTAATTGATTGCCGCTAATTACAGAGAAACACGTTCTTCTTTGAGGAGTAAATGAAGAATGATGTTGGAGCTATCGCGTCAACTGTTTTTTCAAATTCGACCAAATAACCGACCGATGAATTTGCAACAATTTCTCCCTGATATGAATAAATTACATGTGCCACAGGAAAATCGTGAATTTTTCGCTAATTACGTCCGATGATATGCTTTCTCCTTTTTTTTTTTTTTCTCTACCTTTCCGCTTTGTGGATCAAAGTGAAACGATATTTCCGTAATTTTCATAAATTTCCATCGTTTCATAGATCGTCCTCTTGGCAAAAAGTTAGCCGGTAAAAATACACAATCGCTTTAGCCCGGTGCTCGCCGCCTGCGCGATGGAAGTAACGCGCGTAGAGTATCTTTCAAGTCCATCCGCGTCGCTCCGCCACTTGAATATTGAAACATCAACTTGTAAACTTTGATCGGATTTTAATTTGGTTGGGCTTCGTGTGTGCGAGTGGCGCGTCCTCGGCGTTGTCACTCGTCAAGGGAACTTTCGCGAAATTGATGGCTGTACGCCGGTGAAACGGAAGTACGAAAAAAAAAAAAAAACAGAGAAAAAAATGGAGAAAACGAAAAACGAGAGAGATAGAGAGTGAGAGAGGAGAGGGGATGGTGTACAGGTTGAAAAAGTGGATGCAGCCTGGATATAAGCCCCAGACAGAAGCGAGTAATGAGATTTATCGAAGGTAGAGTTTAGAGGAGATAACTTTCGCAGCATCTGGCTAGAGTTAAATGAGCGGCCTTACGGGCGCAAGCAACATCTATCGGAAATAACTCTGCTCACTGGAGCGTAGAAAATGCGCACCTTCAAAATTGAGAGGGAAACGCCATTCTCGAATGTTATTATTCGTCATTTCCACGCTTCGCCCCGGATTTCGGTGCTGCTTGAAAAATAACGTTGATAGACGCGCGAACGGATTCGGCAAATCAATTTACGTGTACGCCTGTTGCTGGAAACTTTAAGACCACTGCAAATCTGCCATAAAGAAATTGCCATTATCTTTATTTATTACATTTCCTATGGCCTACTTCGAATTCGTATAGGAAACGTGTTCTAAATTCCTTTAGAGACGTCATATTGTATGCTCACGTGGAACAGTTGTATTTTATTAATAAAAATCCTTGAAGTTGCTAATTTTTCCCTGAAGATTTTCTTTTAGCTTGTAATGCATGTTAGTGGCAAACTTAAAATTTTCTAAACCGCCTGGTGCAATAAAAATTGCAAAAAGTACTCGGGCTATATTTGATCAAATCTGCTCGAAATGGTTTGAACGGTTTTGTTAAAGGAATTTTTGATTTACCTCAAATGCAACATTCGAGGATTTGTAAATGGTAACTTCGAAAGACGTCGTAGTAGAACCGTGTGAAAAATTGTGCAGCAGTCGCCTTGTTTCGATTGTCCTTATTTCAGAATATTTTTCCAACGAAAAACTACGATACACTTCGTACAGTCGATAGAAGTGTGTTTGAACTACTACTTCAGACGGCGAGATTAGTTACGCGGTAAATAAAAGCTGTCTAATTCGTCCTTGAATCGTAGCTGCGAATTTATTAATGTCTCATCAACGTGTTCAACAAGTTTGTTCCCCTCGAAGCAAATTGTTGTCGCGGACCGAGTTTTGAAACCGTCTCAGCCGCTGGTAAATGTTGGTAACGCTCTTGAGACGAACAGCGGAGAATGAACGGGGAGAGGAAAAAATGAAGAGCAGCGGAGACCGACAAGTTCTTATCGGTGATTATGGATACGTCAAAAGAGAGTGGAGTGTTTAACAAGGACCGTCCAACTGATGGCGAGTCACCGTCGCTAATGATTGTAAACCATTTTCTTTCATCCCGGGTGACACATCGAAACTCGGTGTGGTCCTCGAATTGCCTTCCCTCGAGGAACGCGTTGATCGGTGACAAAAAGATTGCGCCCATCTTTTTCAACTGCCATTCCCAGCCCACCCATATTCCTCGGTACATACACGTACTACTGCAGAAGGACGTTAAAAAATGGCCATTTTTTGGCCCCGCGTGGAAACAAAAAATTCACGGGGGACATTTAAAAATGTCTCCCGAGGAACAAAAAGTGTTAGAGGCAGTTATTCGAAATGTGAAGGGAAGGTTGGGAAAAATAAGCGCGAATTTGAGAAAATGGTAACGTACGAAGTCACGTGACTTTGACTTTTTCAGATATTAATTGTTGAGGAAATTTGCAGGCAAGTTAATCGAAAATTGCAATCAAGCAAATCCGAAATATCGTGAGAACAGAAACCAACAACGCGTTCGATGACTTTGCATCAAAATGGTACCAAAAAGGGCCATTTTTTAACATCCTTTAATTAACGTTTTTTCTAACGTATATATAACTGGATTTTTCAGTGTTTAAGAGACTTTCGAGGTCTAATTAGTCACGTTTAATCTCTCGAATATTATTGTTACTCAAAAGCGGTTGACGAATCGTTAAGGTAGACTTGGGCGAATTCTCAGCGGAAGATCTAAATTAATGTCCTGCTCGTCGAGGTGCCTGAGATGAAATTTAGGAATACACCGACCTCCTATCATTCATCGATCGAATCACGCCACATTTTCCTCCAGCTGGCAACGAAATCGAATCGCCTACCCAATAATCCGGCGAAAAGTCGAAGGCTCGGAAAGAAAGTGTGAAACCCGGGGGAAAAGAACACAGCGCGTGTTCCGGTTTAACGACCGAACACCGCGCGACACTGTAATTCCAGCGTTGCTGATTTTTCGCGCCTAACCGAGCACAATGGAATCGTAATGGTTGCCGCGGCGAGAGTCACGAAGTCGATGCACACATTTTTCCCCGTCCGATACCCGAAGGAACCATTAAATTATCACGCTCAATTAACCGTATCCTTTAACCGCGAGAAATATACACAGGCACGCCTGATGGTTACAGTTTCCGCGGCGATGATAATTCGTAACCTCGAAGCGGCAAAGAGGAATCGTAATTGTCGTCGCGAAATCGTTAAAACTCTTACATGAAAGGCAGCTCCAGTTTCCCTCTCTTTCTCTCTCTTTTTCTGTTGCACCCTCCTGCTCGCCTACACGGCGCTGCATTCGGAATTACGTCACGCGTGATAAATTCTTGTCCCGAGCGGGCGAGCGAGCGAGCGCGCACGCTGAAGGGACTCTCGTTCGTCGTCGTTCTCTCGCGTCCATGCGGAGCGCAAACGATCTCGGCTATAATCCTCGTAGAAACGCGGCGAGAGAATAGACGCGGACGATTTAGAGCGGTGCTAGTCGTGGCCGAGTAGACACGAACAAAGGACTTTTTAAGAATTGTTGCCGTCTAGACACTGCCGCCACTCTGTGTATATACTTCTTGACGGGATTTTAAACGTGTCGAGTGCCGTGTACGAAAAATAGGATTCATGAAATACGTGGGGGAAATTGCTCGAGGAAAAGTTCTCGGTGACTTCCTTGTATGTTCCGAAGAATGGGGAAATGTTTTGCTTGAGAGGCGTTTCGAGGAACGAGTATTCGTGATCTTGCCCGAACCAATTCTCCATAGTAATTTTACTCTGATCGATGGAAAATGGTGGGAGTATTTTGGTAAATTAGCTTGGATGTTGTCTTAATGCTTCAATTTTTACGACCTTGCTGTATTTCTTCCACCGACTATACGTATGATGTACTTGACTTAAAAAGATAGGTACGGAAGATGGCTAAAATCGAGGAAGGAAAATTTTTAGTAGATTTCACAGATTATTTCATTTACGACTTGGCTATATTTCTTCCATCAACTGTACATATGATGTACTTAACCTAAAATACGGTTATGAACGATGGCGAAGATTGAAGTAAGGCAATTTGTATTGGGCGATTATTGAAGATTATATTTCATAGATTTTCTTCTTGTAATTTCAATTTACTTGATTTACGACCTGCCTATATTTCTTCCGCCGACTGTACATATGATGTACTTAACCTGAAAAACAGTTACGAAAGATGGCTAAGATTGAAGTAAGAAAATTTTCATTGGATGACTATTGAAGATCACATTTCACAGACTTTTACCCTAAAATGTCACTTAACGCAAATGTGTACATAAGCGTAAATAAGTTACGAAAATTCGAAAAGAAACTTAAATTCTTCCAAATCTTCATCTGTCGAATTTAAGTACGGTAACATCTGCTCTTTAATCAGCCCTTAACTTCACTCTGCACGATACATCCTCTCACACTAAATCTTCATTTAGCACAAACACGTAACCATACAATTCCAAGTATCAATAACACCTTCAGACTGCAGAGCAAGTTCAATTCTTCCAAATTTTCATCCGTCGAATTTAAGCACAGTAAGATCTGCTCTTTATTCGTCGAACGTACCTTACAGAATCTCCCAAGTGTACACCGTCGAATTCGATGGGAACCCTTTTGGTAAGAACTGAATAGGTGGACCGAGACGTTGCGTCCTCCCTTTCGTCGTTATCCTCTTTTCAAGCCGAGAGGAGCCTTCGATTTTTCCAGCTCGCGGAGCTCCGCGCGCGCGACCGACAAACAATAACCGATCGCAGCGAAGAGAATGACTGCAGTAGGATGAAGGCGGAGGCATCGAGGGGGGCTGAGAAGCTCCGGCAGGCCGTATTTCACGGGGATTTGAACCGAAGACATTTTCACCCGATAAATAGATAGTAGGCCCGGCAGCGGCGTGTTATACACGACGGTCGATCCTTATTACAAACTCTAACTAGCTGAAGCCTCCTGCCACCATACACTTCGCCACGGGGTAACAACGATACTTGATGGGATTCCTAGCCGATGATGCGGACAATCCTATCTCGAATCCCCGCCGCTCTTCGAATCACGCACCTTCCTTCGTCTTCGCCGTTTATTATTCGCTCCTCTGCTCGTCTAACATAGAGACACCATCCAACCTTTCCTCTTTCCCGCTATTTTCCAAGACTCCCTCGTTACACGCGACCGTCTCGTTCTCCAGAAATTACTTCCCATCGATTCAATTATCGATACCCTTTCGTGTACCAAAGCAAATATGCCGAATGAGGAGTTGAGGAAGATTCTGGGAAAGATGATTTTGTTGAGGTAGATGAGGTGACGTTCTGTGACCAATTTTCTGTCGAGGAACTTAGGATCGACTCTCTCCGAGTGAAGGAAGATTCGGGAGATAAGCTGTCCAGGTCTAAATTATATTAATTTCAGCTCTTTCGTTCTTCAGGAATGTATGAGGGAATAAGTAGATATTTTATTATACTAATTATTTGGGAAAAAGAACCATAGATACAGTGTTGTTCCATGAGATTTCGGGGTTGGTGAGAAATATTGTAATAACGAACAGTTCGATTTCGAGGAAAATTGACACCCACATTGCGAACTCGAAAAGTTAGAGGTAGGTACAAACTTTGCAGTGTATGGAAGAATAATTTTTTTATTCCATTAGGAATTACCTCTTGCAATTGCATTAAGCGAGCTATGCCAGTGTTCTCTCTGAAAGAATATTAATTGGACATTACAAATACTTATCAATAAGAACCAAATTTTTCAAATTCACTCACACAATCTAATTTTCCTCGAAGAAATCCCGATTACTTCAAATTCCTATGCAGCGTTAATGAAATTCTCGAGCGAAGAAAATTCGATCACGTTCTAAGCACAGAAGACTAACGTCTCTTTTCATCTGTTCGTCGAACGGCCATTTATATCCCCGGCGTGACACGTCGTTTCCTTCATAAGTTGTCACGCAACAACGACAGTACACACGATTTAGCAGCATCGCCTTGCTTCCCTTTCGTCGGGGGGGTCAAGGCCTGAAGCATGTGCACGCACACACATACAGGCATCCCCGAAGACGATGGTCTCTCACCGGCGAATATCTGCAGGAAGTTAAACAAAAAGAAATCCCCGGGGGCTCCTGAATATTCTGAATCGATTAAATAATCGAAGGCTGCCATCTAGTTTCCCCACCGGCTAGCACACGCGCGCGCGCACACACTAAAACGCCGGGAGAACCATTCACTCCGCTCCTTCTTTTCATATTCAAATGCCACCATTGACGCTTCAATGAATAATACTCAATGATAAATTTGTGGGCGTATTCAGGATGGACCGCGGCGAGACCTTGAAATCCAGCCGCGCCAAACGCGCGCGTATTTGAATACGTAATCGAAGCGCAGCAGCAGCGGGCCCATGAGTGAAAGGTGAGCAGCAGCAGCAGGCAACAGAGATAGCAAGGTGTACGGGCCCCCCTTTTTTTCTCCTTTTCCTATGAACGAACCTGGTTCGTTGAACTACCACATAATGTTCAGACTCCCTATTTCTATTCTTAACCACGAGTCCTCTTCGATTAATCCAACCCCCGGTTTGTTGCCAGTCCCCTCCTTCAACGGGACGGGAAACCGTCTTTTTCCAGATTTTTGCGGGATCTTTGCACGTTCTTTTCGGAGATTCTCGAGGTAGCCAAACGAACGAAATAGTGCGTGTGTGAAGAAAAAACAACAACATGTAAGGCTGATAGAGAGGTTGAAAAACGGTAATCGAGACGTCTAACGCATTTTCGAAGAAATGTCTGCCCGATTTCCGTACCCCTTTTATTTGAGAGGAGACATCAAAGGTTCCTCTGTTAACGAGACTCGGGTTTTGTTTTCCACTTTGCATATCGAGTTTCTCGAAGCCAGATGCAGACGCTGACGGATTTCCTATTGTCGACTACCGGAATTCACTGGTGAATTTAACAGGCCCCCTGTTGCTTTTGTCAGCGAGATTACAGGTCGTGTTATTTTCGACGAATTCGGGAATTTATCGTTACATCGAGTGGGTATGATGATTACTTCTTACTGGTACTTCTTAGGTAGATACTTAGTTTAGGAACTTTCTACTGTCACTTGATACAATTTTCCATCTTCGTCGGTTCGTTGTCTTTTGAGGAACAAAGGTAATGCAACGTTGACTTGATAAAAATAAATTTCGAAATTGGTAATCTTGGCTAGATACCTAATTTAAAAGCTCTTTACCATCAGTCGGTGGTACAATCTTTCATTTTCATAAATTTGTCGTCTTTTGAGGAAGAAAAA
>NW_017100227.1:783854-809498 GCF_001263275.1 Habropoda laboriosa | reverse complement strand
ATATAAATTTCGAAATTGGTAATCTTCTTCTTGTTTCTTCTACTGTCAGTCGATTGTACAATTTTCCGTCTTTATAAATTCGTCGTTTTTTTGAGGAAAAAAGCCAATCCAACCTTGACTTGAATATAAATTTCGAAATGGTTATCTTCTTAGCTAAATACCTAATTTAAAAGCTTCCTACTATCAGTCGATGGCACAATTTTTCATTTTCATAAATTTGCTGTCTTTTAAGCAAAAAAGCTAATGCTACCTTGACTCGATAAAAGAAATTGAGAGTTTGCGAAAGATCCAGGAAAACTGATTTCTATAATATTTCACGAAGCAAGAAATAGGACACCTTACCGATGCAAACTACCTGATCTTCATCTAGCTAATGAAGTAACAATTCGTTGCTGCGGAAATCATTATTGGCTAGCGATTGTCGAAACTGATAACTCGCGAGACGACAGTCCGCGAATTTATGGTGTTCGTTTCGCTGTTCTTTCTCCTCTCTTCTTTTTTTTTTTTTTGTTCAGGCAAGTTCAGTGAATTTTAGAAAAGATATATGCGCACGCACTAGGGATAATTGGCCGTTGAACGCTTTGCTAGGAGGAATAACACGTTTAACGAGCTGAAACATTGGTATCTCATCGGAGCAATTACCTCCTCCTTGGTGGAAGAAAAATCGAGTTAATTATCCGAAGGTATAATGTCTGTAGAGCACAGGGAGCGAGAGGCACTAAATTAACGAACACCATATTTCTGTCGAGTGTACTTTTATTTCCCGCGTCTTACCACTGAAAAATATCACGATTACAGAATCCTATGGAAACTTATTTTTGATGAGCGCCAAGAGTGAAGCCAAGGTTCTTCTGTAACGATCGTTGCACCATTGACCATTGTGGTAAACAGTCAACGATACGAAGTATCACCAAGAAGATATATTTCTTTTAATAATAATTTCAAGCAAATTGGCCAGATCGTGATTATGGGAACTTTTGCGTTCAAAGGCAAGTACGAAGGACAATGGTTTCACGACGGGGGCGCCAATC
Source organism: Habropoda laboriosa (assembly GCF_001263275.1). Taxonomy (NCBI): domain Eukaryota; kingdom Metazoa; phylum Arthropoda; class Insecta; order Hymenoptera; family Apidae; genus Habropoda; species Habropoda laboriosa. The sequence goes on along the minus strand of NW_017100227.1, from coordinate 808,467 downwards.
TGCTATTATCGAGTGCGTCTTCCTTTAGAAAAATCTTGTTAATTAAATTTGCCTTTTAACCGAGGTCGAGAAGATGTTTTATGGACGCAGAAGCTCTACGTAAATACTTAATAGTAATTGACTCGTCGCGAAGTTACTAAGAGACACATTAACCGTCCGATGGCGGATGTCGGGTCAACAATGACCCGGCTCTTAAATGTCTCCTATTTCAATCGGTATTCGAAAGAGGGTCACGACTCTCCTCTCCTTTTATTATAAATACGTTTGTTATATCAATATACTGCTTAGCAAAATAAGAAAATGTGGTTTCGCTTGCGTATGAAAATGATTTTAGCATTGGGTCATATTCGCGCCATCCCCTGTTCAAGAGTTGAGCAATTTTTCGACAAGCATAGAATTTCATACGCGATACGAATCTTGGACTAATTAATTAAAACACGAATGTCACGAATTTTTTATTCACGAGGGAATTTTGTCCCTGTACCTGAACTGCAACACGAGATAGAAATCAAAGTGCGTCGGTGTTAATTAAACGGAAGCGATTCGAGCATCTTTTAGGGGAAATTACCTAACGAAACGAAACAAAAGAAAGGAGGAGTTTGCAAATTGCGAGATTCGGCGAGGCATGTTTCAGCGCTGAAAGTGAGAATTACGACGTCGCAGGGGCGGTCGATAGTGACTAATTGTTATTATAAACTTACAGTATAGGTTTAATCATAATAGCTTGAGGCTAATTGGATAGATAATTAAGGGTAAAGGTAATTACGGGCGTATACACTGCATATACCAATATTCGTGCTACACGCTGCTGAGTAGTCGATATGGCTTTGGGCTATGTTGCGTTTATGAGGCATGCGATCGGCTAAAAGACGTCCGTTCAAAATTTCATTTATCCTCGTTGCTTTTCTACTTTCGCTTTTCCATCAACTATACCTAACAGGTATTCTGTAGTTTCGCAATACTTCCGCTTCTCTGGTTAACCTTGAGTCTGTCAAAAAGGTCTGCTTCGATTAGAATCTTGAAAAATGTACCTCGATTAAACTATCTTGATTTAACGAAGAGGATGAAGATTCTTATTTCGCAGAGACAGTTGGTGATATTAGCAGGATCAGTAAAGGATTTGCGATATCCGTGGAATGATCTTCGGGGCGAGCTCGACGTTATTATCCAAATTACGGGTTATACCAGAAATACAGAGTCAATCTCCTCGATTTCGCGAGAAATCACATTTGCCTTCGGCTACTGTTTCCACTGGCTGCATTGTACGTGCACGCAGTCGGTTTACGGCATCGAAACGGACCGCGGGTTTCGTCAAATTACCGATTAACGTAAACGGCAGCAACAATAGCTCAAAGCTGTGTTCTCTCTGAAACAAAATAGACACGTAGGACCGTGCTGTGCTCGTAGTTAGGTCGATTCGATCTTTCTCTAATCAGCCAGGGTAACTACGAAGTACACAGGTGTATGCAAGGTGTATTATCAGAATTAAAAATCGACCTTATCTCTTGGATAACAAATTTGACGAGTTTAGCGAGTAATTACCAATTTCAAGGGATTTTTGTGTGAAAGAAAATTCAACACTGTGAAAGTTGAAGTTTGAAAAGTGAGTTTGAGGAGCTTTGTGAATTCACTTTGCCAGTTAAATGATGCACTACATATTGTGTTTCAAAAATATGGATATTCTGGGATTTTTAAATTTACGTCTTTAATCGTGTCCTACTGTTTAACAAAGTATCTCTACTCCTGCGTCGAAAGTGTCGATTCGAGCCAGCTAACCCATCGCTGTATAAATATTTCCGTGTACCTGTGTACGGTATACTTGAGCAGCCAAAGGAATCGCTAATTAACGAATCCCGCTGGAAGGCTCCGTTTGCAAATTCGCCAGGTATCATTGTTCGTTTGAATCGCAGGGAGGTATTTAGAGAGCACAGGGGGCCAAGAGTAGGAATTGGCCTCTCGAAACGATTGTTCCTTCTCCTTTCTTCCCTGGCTGAATAGATAAGGACATTCCATTGAAGTGGGACACACGGAACGACGAGCAGATCAGTGAGCCGAGTCGTTATATCGCTGGAAAAATGAATCGAAACGTTGGCGTTGGCCAGGGAAGGGTTGCCACGGTTTCGTCGCCGGCTGAAGAGGTGACAGTGTCGACGGAAGAAGACGCACTAGAACAGTAGGGAGGGAGAGAGGGTGAGACAGCAGAAGATAGACAGTGATGCGGTGACTCCTGATTATTTGTAATTTGCCGGGTTGAAGTACTCGAGTGCGGCCGACGCTCAGTGACAATGCATCGCGCGGCAGATAGTAACGAGCAACGCGGAAAATACAAACGAATATGCCACGAAGTGACACCTCTCAATGACACTCATTTGTTCCTGCTGTTACGCGCTCCGGCATATTGATGTGGGGGCCCTTTGGCCCGTATCGCGCGGCCCCAAAGGACAACACAGCCGCCACAGGCTCGCCCCTTCTACGATAATGACAAACGATGAATCCCTTGTTTTTAATGAGAAATAACGGTTCCTGTATCATTATGCGGTTGCGACTGCGCTCACCCTGCAACCCCTTTCTCCGCGAAACTGACTGCGATGACGATTTTCGGTGTGCAAAGAGCTTGCCCGATGAAAGAGAGGTGTAATTCTCCCAGTCGGCGTAATTGGGAAGCCTCCTCTGACCCGGGGAAGAATTCAGAATTTGAGAAGCGTTATCTTCTAATTGTCAGGATGTCGGTGGAAGAACAGGAACCAGGAACACGGAGATCGATTAATTCCAATCTGTGACCCAGGTGACGGGCGACAAGTGGAGGCTGGATTTGTTAACGAAGTTACAGATTTCCGTAATCAAGGTGGGAGGAAAGGGGCTTTAGACCCGTGGTCCCCGCAGATGTTCAATATATCTTGTGTATTAGCATTCACAATATTATTCATGTATGCAGAACCTCGATACATTTTCGGTTGGTGTCCTCCTTCGATGTATACCTCTGCGTATAGAGAGGCGTGAAAGAAAATAGTAAACGTTGGAGTGTGAGAAGGAGGAACAAAGGGAGAACTGAGGGCAGCTTAGGGGATATGAAAAGAGCGGTGGCTGACAAGAGAGAAGGGGAGATTAAATTATACATCGCTGTTTCTTCGATCACGTCGTTTCGAATTAGAAATTCATCGAGTACTCGTTTCGAACTTGATTTTTTCACATTCGTCGAATTTTCCTTGGAACTACAGGGTGGAGTAACTATGTTCCGTTATCGTGATTCGATGTACATTCGAGTAGGATCGGTGGAATAAAAGAAGCCACGAACGAGAAATACGGTAACGGCGACTGGATAGTGGGGGGAAAGACGAAGTTTCAAGATAATGGGTATTGGAAGAAATTCTCTGGGCAACCCCTGCAGGCAGACACTAAACACTGAACGGCGGGGGCGCAGTTTGTCTTGGCCCATTAGGAGAAACGCTAGTTGGCTTGCTCCGCAGGGGTGGATAGAGCGATAGGGGGTGGAAAAGAGGAAGCAGTTGTTTTATGGCCCGGCATCTGTTCGACGATCGTCTCGTTCCGATACCACTTTATCCTCGGCGTTAGCTGTTTCCTAACTGTTTGTGAAACAAGTTCTGCCTTTCCTCCTTCATCCCTTTTTCACTTTGCTGCTCTCTCGGAGCCTCTGAACCGAAGCGTATTCCAAATTTTTTCCCCGTTTCTTCTGCCTTCTATTTTTTCCCTCCGCATCCTTGCTCGTGGAATGAAGTAAAAATTCCAAGCCGTGGAATTTTAACGTCAAGTCGCTCGTACACAATTTTTGATAATTCCATTATTGAGAATTTCCACCCTAATCTACCTGTATATCAGAGGAATTGGAGAATCGGAAGGAAGGTAGGTAGGTGTTTTTTCTTTTTACCGCGAGATAGGCAGGGGATAGCAATAAATAAAGGGTATGGCGTAGAGGGAGTCAGCGATAATACGTGATCCTCTTGCACTGAATACTTAATGCTAAGTACTCGGTATATCTGCATGTACCCCTGGCCCGCTCATCCCTCGACTCCTCAGCGATTCCATCGCGAAGGTATGATCCTCTCGCATATGTGCAAGCCTGTGCGCCATCATACATTTCGGTATGTCGTAGAGAGCGCGAGAAGAGAATGGGAAAATGTTACGTATAACGGAGAGAAGCGGGCGGCAAGTAGGATAGGGGAGCTACTATTGAGTCGCAACACAATAAAATAACATGAAATACTTGGTCGGAGAAAAAGCGGGAGGAAAAGGGAACGCGGCAGCCAGACCACTTCCTCCTCCTCCTCCTGCTCCTCCTCCTCTTCTCTGCTGGCCGCGGAGAATTCAACCCGCTGTAAATGGGGGAGGTTGCTTCTGCTACCGGTGTGCATGCATTATGCACGAAGATAATGCTCTCGGATACTTCGTCTATATGGGAATAACGCGAAAACCCGTGAGCCCAAAGGCTTCGAAACGCGGGCATAACTCTTTCCGCAAGGCGCCACCGTGAATCGCCCAGCTCTGCATACAACCAATCATCGTTTCCTCTTGCTATTGCCCTTTAGGCCACCTTTGGCTTTTTTTTCGAAAATAGCGCGTCTCTATTAAGCGGTTCGTTTGCTAGAATATCCGCGGAATTTGATTTTTCATTTCTTTAGTCGCATTTGACATTTTCCAGGACAGTGATAATGATCGTTGGGTGATCAGTTCCTCAAGTATGGCTCACGAAAATACAAAACGAGCAGGGAAACTGAGAATACTGGGGATAGTAGGGAATTTAGGGCAATTACTTTCTATTTCTTAAGTAGAGCTAAATTTATACACTGGGTGTGACCTGAGGATGTAACGCGATATTCTGCACGAATATGTCACTTACAACTAAAAAGAGTAAAGAAACTGAGAAAACTGGCGCTACTAGGGAAATTAGTGTAATTATTAAGTTCTTCGTCACATTATTCATCTGCTTTATTTAAACAAGAAAGGACACTCGATTTTCCCTAACTTACCTCCGACAATAATAATCAATTAAACGTAAAACGATCCCACCGCGTTTCCCGTTCGTTAACTCGTCAAGTAATCGACAAGATTTCTTCGCACACGTGCGGTTCCAATTGAAGCTCAGATCCGCGCAGGCAGGCGAGACAAAGTAATTTGCAACGACAGTACTTTCGAGACACATCCCATATACTTGCGCCACCGGTGTGACGCCCGTGTTGGTATTTGTTTTACAGAGAGCCCCCAAGGGTGAATCGGTACCGCGGTCATGTGTGCAAGTACCTGTACATGTACGAGTGACTTTCGATGTATCCCAGGATAGTTCTCAAACAGCGCGAAGTAAAAGGGTGGTGTGGAGAAAAGAAGACTGAAGGAAGAGTAATAGAGGGTATGGTGGAAAAGAAGGAGGAGAGAAACGGTATAATAGAAAAGCCGTGGAAGAAGGAAGGAGAGAGAGAGAGAGAGAGAGAGGAAGGAAAAGAAAGACGGACCTGGAATAGCTGGTAAAAGTAAAACGAAAGACGTTGCAGGTTCATGGAAGTGAAACGAGTCGATACGTACCTATACATAGATGCACCTATGAACGGTGTGAGCCTATGTGCGTATACATGTGTACATATCGGACCAACCTAACCTAAATTCTGAATAAAACGGGGGTTGCATAAGAGATCAGGGGTGTGATGAAAAACAAACAGCGGTTTAGGTTGCTGTTTGATCTTCGGGTCGGGCATTCACAGAATTCTCGACTCCCGTGGTATTATCTATTGACTGCATAGGATCGCGTGTGTGCGCTTCTTGCACGTCCGCCCATCATGTTGCATCGTGTTCCGGTGCAGCGACGAGAAGTAGATGCTGATACGAGCGCTGACCGTGGTTGTAAACCTACGTGCTGGCGACGAAGCCTTTCAGCCGACGCTACTCCTGACGCCGCCATCGCGCCGCTGCTTGGCATTTGGGAATAGCTTTTATGCGCTACCTACCTTTCATCTTTAGCGCTTGATGATGCTCTCGAAACGCGGAAAAAAGAAGCTAGTCCCGGAAACGCCGGCTGCTTTACCTCCGCGAATTGTTCAATAACGACCAGCCCTCTTAAAAACTTTCTGATTCTCCGAATTGCTTGCTGTCTGGTAGCTCCGATGTGCGTCTCGTGATTATACGTACACATGCGAACGAAATCGTAATTTCAGTCCGACCGAGTCGATAATTCAGGAAGATGTTTGTTTTCAGGAATGCAAACGAAGCTTATCGAAGTCTTTTTACTGATCCTGGACTTCCTGATTCTCCGAATTATTGTTACTTTGGTCGGGAAAATAATTTGGGAAGTAATTTGCGGTGAAAATAATGAAAAGAAATATTTAGACATCCTATGGTATTCCAGTGTGTTCGTTTCTTTTAAGAGTTCGTTTAAAGTAAATATGCCACTGGCTGCGAAAGTATGAAACTTAGCTAAATTATTAAGCACCTCGGAAAGTAGCCGAAACGTTGAATGTAAAGTTGGAGTACAAAAGGTTAACCTTTTCACAGTGTAATTCGTGAGAATCTCGGGCAAGCCATTAAGTATGGAACTCTGTACTTTATGTTTCAAATTGTACTACACGCAACGTAATTATGAGAATTTATTATACAGGGTGGTGCAAAAATTTTGTCCACCTGGAATATTTCCCTTGTTTGTAACAGTATGGGAAATTTTTATGAGACTCGCATGATGTGGAAGGGGAAATAATTTCGTACAAATACACAAGGTCATCTCTGTTTTTTTAAATAGAATTCACAGGGCATGGTAGCAATTGTTGGTGAGAATTCTTGTGGAATTCGCAGGGATCGTGTGAGAAAGCTAAATAGAATCTGGTCGATTAACGAAAAACAGCTTCGGACATGGGCATTGTTGCGTGAAACTCTTGAGCAGCGGTTGGAACCCTTCACGGTGCTCGAGAATAGAGGAATACACACATGGTTAGTGTTGGGTAGTCGATAGGGAATGGTTTGGGCGGTTGGATACACGCATCATCCGCTGATTTCTGGCTTTGCTCTCCCACACCACTCGGCTATGCACGCATTGGCTTATCCTCTCATCTTTTGCCTTCGACTGTTGCGTGCCTAACGCGTCTGTGTCCTCCCTTCACCTCCTTTAGGCTTTTTCCTTTCAGTGTTGCCTTATTGAATATCCCACGAGTGGAAAATCAGTTCAACCTCCATGAAAGGAGTCCAACCACCCTTCTTTGCCTCTCCGCTTCCTTCTTCCTTCTACGCATTTCCCACCCTCGAGTTATCGCGTTCAATATGATTTCCTGCCGATCAAAATCGAATTGCGGCCGAAGGGCCCACCTTGTTGGGGTGGAAACTTTCCAGCGAGCAAATTGTCGTGTTGAATGTTTTAAGAATAAGTCGATACCGTGTACGATTAGTAATTTTTCTTATTTTTAGTCAAATTCGATATTTGGAAGCACGATGCTTCGAAGAGGTCTTAGAATTTTTCTTTCTCTTTAGAGATTGCAAAATATATTGTATTATTTTCCAAGGCGAAGTTAACCCTCTGTATTAAAAATATTGCCGTAACTTATTCACAATCGACTTCCATTTGGTGTCTTCTTGATTTGATAATTTTGTTATCGATGGAAAATTTATTCGTGAAAGGAGCATAGTTTGAAAGAGCAAAGATTAAGTGACTCAATTGTCTTCTAATGAACTTGACAGCAGAAAGTTATTTTCTGAAGTAGAACATTTATCCGTGAAGGGAATAAAGTTTCGAACATCAGGGATTAAGTATCACGTATAAGGTGACTCAAAAATACCAGGGAAAATGAATATTGTCTTCTAATGACTCGACAGTGCAGAAATTTGTCATGTGAATGTTGAACATGCGAACTCGTAATCTATAATGTTCAATACTTTGTTTCTACATTGAATAGACATATGTAGTTCGAGCTCAGCTGTTTTGCGCGACCGGCTAGGAAAATTTAAAGGGGCAATATTTGGCAAACCTTTGTCGCGAATCGTCGCGTTTGACATCCTCGTGTATCATCTGTCGGTTTCTGTTACGCACGCCTGTATAACATCGCGGAGAATACGGGACGACGTGAAACGAACACGTCATTGGTATAAATGTATTCAGAACGCAGCGAGCGAACGGCAACGAGAGAGCTGTAGGAAGAGAAGGAAACGTGGAGGCGAGCGAATATCCTCCTGTAGATTTCTTTGCATAGAGAATTTGATCGTTTGTCAAGTAGACGGCGTCTCGCGCAAATTGATGCAGCAGGCCGGTCCTCGCGAAATTGCTTCCTCGCGGATTGAATTTTCTCCCGTGGGCGCATTCATGCAGCGGCTGATTCGATTCAGCGCGAGACAATTTGGCGTGAAAAGTAGCATCCGAAACATAATGGATATTTCGAAGCAATTTTTATTCGCCTGCAAATGGATAATCGTAACTGTTGCAGCTGTTACAATTTTCTGTCACAGTCTCGCTGTTTCCTGCCACTGCAGGCGTCGAAACTTCCAAAATATATTTTTCAAATTTTCGAAAATGGAATTGTACCAAGAGGGCAGACCACCCTGAAGTGCGTAAAAATAGGTAAAGTTTGGGAATTTTTTTCATAGGTAAATAATAGTATTTTTACTTTTCAAAAATTGGAGAAAGAAGCTGAAAGTTACGTTTATGTCCTCTGAAAAAATTGACGCTTTTCATTTAGTAATTATCTGTGAAAAAAATTCCCAAACTTTACCTATTTTTAGACGCCTCAGGGTGGTGTAATTCCTTAATGTTGTAGACAATGACATATTGATTAATTATCGCCATGTATCGACATCAGAAAGCTAATCAACTCAGCGAAACAATTCCGATAGAACAGCGTTAAGACGAACATCCCGTAGAAAGGTATAACGTTAGCGAATATTTAAATGTTACACCTTGAGAATGGTAGAAGTGACAGCGAAGTATAAAAGCCGAGATCTCAAGTAACGGAACAATAAACAAGATGATATCGTTATATTTCATGAATGAAGGAAACCACTTAAAAATCAGCGGCAAAGGACATATTTGTACACCTCGGGTTCCGTAGGTGTATAATTTCGCGAGGGAGTAAGAAGATTCAGAAGCTCTTTACTTAACCATTTCCTTCGGAAAGCTTTAGCACACTCCGGCACACTCTCTTTTGATCGTTAGTTAAGAAGTGAATAATATTAATTAAAACGTTCTTTTGCGGCGTGGCTCTTTCTTCTCCCGGTCCTGGGGCCGAGTCGACGTCGTCGTCGTCGTCGTCGTCGTCGCCGTCGCCGCCCGCTCTGTCGAGCCCTTTCCCGTGGTAAGAGTTGGAGGGACGAGAAGGGGGTTGGAACGAAGCGGGAACCACCGCCACTCGACTTGTCGCTCCTTGTTGGATATTTATTCGTTCGTTCGTTTTTTATTTATACTCGAAGTCTGAAGACCCGCCTTATTTGCACCCACCCACCTCGGTGGAGCTCGCAGCTCTTCCAACCCACTTCCACCCGGCAACACAGTTCCTTTAAACGACGTGACTACCGCTCGACTCCGCTCGAAACCCTTTTGCCCCCTTCTGTGCTGAGCGAAGAATAAAAAAAAAAAGGAAAAAAAAGGAAGGAAAAAAGAGAAGAAAATTAATGGACGCATTCGGATGAATTTTATTAATTGAATCGCACGCAGGGCGCCGCGTTTCGACGCGACTCGTACAACCCTTTGTAAACGCGGCGTGACTTGTTGCAATCGCCTTTTTAAATCATCCCTCCGCCTGCTGAAAAAGAGACAAACCCGCTGCCGATTGCCTTTTGCCCGTTATCGCCCTTGGTTGAGAACGGTTATTGCCGCAGACGGACATGGGGAAAAAGTAATTGCTGTCAATATGGAGATTCTATTGGCGTGTACTGTGTTCCTTCGTGCACGAGGACGCGTTATTGAAGTCGGCTACATATAACGGGCGGCCTCGTCGCAGCCTCCCTCTTCTTTTGCTTTCTGATATTGATTGACAGTTTGTCGCGCGAATTTATACGAAATTCGACGATCATTCTTGAGAATTAAGAAAGACCAACAGGAATGATCTTCGTTTCTAACGAGATCTTTCCACGCCTCGCGTTCTTTCCGGAATTATCATAATTCTTAAGAGTTAAGACACGCTAAGTCTTCAATTCATCTTCGGTGATCTTCGTTTCGTAGAAAAAAGACTAGGTAAGCTAGACACAGGGAAACGGCGAACACAGGGAGAGGTAAATTGGCGATCGGGGTTTGGTATTATCGAGGGCGCGAATTCGTTATTACCGGGAAAGCGGAACGATGCCGTGAAAACGGACCATCGAATGAGCGAAGCCGGAGGCGAACGTCTGCAAACGCTGCCGCTCGCCAGCATCCAAAGAGACAACGATATGCGGTGTGGAGCGCCGTAAAAGAGAAGGGAAGACACTGTGAAAGAGATACAGAGAGAAGAGAGAGACTGTGTGCGTGAATCTACGTGAGAAAGAGAGAGAGAGAGAGGGGTGGCTGTGGCGGGTGCTCGGTGGAAAAGAGCGATAGGGGTTGGGGTGTGGGGTAGACAGAGCATAAAAGGAACACTAGTAGGTATTAATATTTAGCATCTCTGAAGCCGCCCGCATTCAAGCAACTCCGCTGGATTCCCATCTAACTCCACCTCCCGGTATCCACCAGCGCGACCACGGCCACCGTCGCTATCGCCCAACCTACCCCCTTCCCGCGTCTTCCGCCAAACACCGATCCTCCTCCTTTACTTCGCCCCCCGGGTACTTCTCTTTACGGTAAAATATGTAAATCTAACCAATATTTCTAAAGATACACCGATGCGCGGAGACGGCAGGGGCTCTTTTATGATGGGGCAGAGCGCGAAATTCGCGGATACCGCGTTAACGTGACTTCCACCTACCCTTCTTCCCAGCCCCGTTCCATAGCCTTTCTCTCCCTCCTTTCCTGTCTATCTGAACGTACGCCAACCTAAATACACCCTCGCCACGCTCGAGTCTCCGTTGGGTGGAGGGGTAGCTCTCGCGCATACGTGTAGCTATGGCTGCACGGATGTGCGTGTGCGAGACGAGTATTTGAATGGGAGCTTGAATATCGTCCATGAATATTTCGCAAGTTCCTATTTAAAAAGAACGCGTGCACATGGTAAGATACGACACCGGACAGTATCCGACACTTCCGCGTGTGTAATACAGGGTTGCTTCTCCGACTATCGGCGTTGACACGCTAACGGGTTGGTAGGGAAAATGAACTCCGGTTTGCGGTGAATCGAGGAAAATTAGGAATGTGTATATTTTTGAAAATTTCAATTTATCCGTATTTTGTGTTACACCGTTCGGGATGCAACGTGAAATTAGGAGAATATTAGGAGATCGATGGTAAAAATTTCCAGGACTCTCGTCGAAAATTCATCTGTAATTCCAACGTTTCGGAGGGCTAATGACCTTTTATTACGCCAAACGATGCATACTGAATGGGTTCGCAATTCTCATTCGCGAATTGAAACATTTTAAAAACCGGATTTTCATATAGGGAAATCGCGTGTTCGTATAATTTTTCTTGTGCGAAACGAGCCGAAAAAACTGCGGTAATTATTTAATATTTCACCCTTGCCGAATGTCATATCGGTTCGACGAGGGTTGGAAAAAGGGGGAACGGTGGGGGAGAGAGCGTGCATTTAACAGAAATTTTGCAGTTTTCCGTTTTATGTGACGGTATACTTGAATTAAGCACATCCGATCTGTATGTACGCGATGTGTAATCGAAAGAACCGAGTATCTTTTACCATCCCCTCGACTTACATAACGAGACTGCTGTTGCGTTTGCTCGCTGTTCTTCCCCCTTTTTCACGCAAGGGTAGCCGGATTCGAGTGTTCGCTCAAGTGGCCTCGAGACCCACGTCTGATTATGTTTATTCGTGCACGTCAACTAAGTATATTCTCAGTTCTTCTGATGTCTTGCGAATGATCCCAAATTGCTGGGTAATATCAGCCTCGACGTTCAGGTCTCCGTGCAACTTACCCCATTTCGAGGGTTTATAATTTGTGCTCGGTGACGTGAACTTGCTGAAATACCCTTGATATCCGGTCGTTAATATCTCCTATTAACTCCACGTTATCCTTGACATACCTTCCTTTCGCCCCTATTACCAATATTATTTACCGTTAATGTTTATTCGCTCCCTTGGAAAAATTAGAAAGTGCCTTTCACAATTGTTAAGGGGTTTTTGATTTCAAGCCTCCCTTTCATCTCATTTTTGCTACTCTAACCTGGATAAGGTACATCTACGTTGAAAATTTCATATTTTTTGCGTCGAAAAACTTGGAGAAAAATGGAACTTCGAGTGCACACTGTTTTACTAAATTTTGGTATTGTTCTTTGCATACTTCCATCTTAATTTAATAAAAGAAATTTGAAAACGGTGAATTTTACATTTTAACTTAAGAATTTGTTAAAAATTCTGAAACGCCGAAACGGAAGATTTTGCGGCCGCGATTGAACATCTATCTTCTTCCACGCGCCGAAAATCCGCCGCAATGAAAGGGTTAATTAAAAGCCGGTGCAGCCAGTGTCGTTAAGTGAGACCAATCGATGCTGTGCGTGGGATCGTAGAACACGGGTTTCGCGTTATTTGTTCGGTGGAAATCAAGGGACAAAAACTATCCAAACGACGGTGAGGACGATTGTGTCAACCGCCGAGGGGTACGCGGAAAGAGGCTGCTCGCGATTCCTGCAGCATCGTCTTGCGCCAATTCCCGACAAATTGTAATTTCTAGAAACAAATTGAATATAAACGCGGCGTAATTCGAATGCCTGCTGCAGCGGCACCGACACAATAATGATGACGGCTGTGTAGAAACCAGCGGCCGTGGCTGAAGGGAGCCGAGCCAGCGCCAGAGATGTAGCCATGCGCGAAACAGCAATCTTTCGAGGCAATCTCTTTAATAAATGAAGCATACGTTCCCGCTTTTGAATTACGTCTACGTAATAGCCTCCCCCGCCTCTTTCACCCTCCTCCGCCTCCTCCCGCTCCACCACTTCGTTTCTCCTTTTCTTGTCCGCTGTGCCAGTTCCGAAACGAGACAAAGGCCAGCCTGGAGTGTGCTACTGCGACCCGCGATTTCCGCGGGTTCGAAAAATAGCTGATTTCCCGGCAAGAAAATGGGGAAGCGTTATCGATTCTCAGTGGTACCATAGCTAAGTGTTCGCGATATTCCCAATTACTGACGCGTGGGCAGTGCTACTTGGGATTTGCGTTTTGTCGATTTATGAAAATCTGAATGTAAACACTTTCTCGGCCCAAATTCCCGCGAATTTGGAAAACACTTGATTTCCTGAGAAGAAAATAAGGAAGCATTATCGATTCTCAGTGGTACCAGAGCTCAGTATCGTGATTCTTCAGTGCTACTTAGGATTGCCAATGTCCCTTTCTTAATTTAACGATACTTTCCGTATGAAACCGATTTGATTCTCCCTCTTCTCCAAGGATCAAAGCGAAAAGAACGTCTTTCGCTTTAAAAACCACGAAGGCTACAAATTCGAAATTCACACCCTCCTGAAAAGTGCTTGCTTCTCTAAGTTTGCTGCACCTGGCCGCAGCCTAGCATAATTCGGCAATTAATCGGAGTAACAAACGAGAATATCAAGGAGCAAGTATAAAATTGTCGAATGTGCAAATATCGCGGCGTAGCTGTTTGGGGCTGAACGAAATACATCGACAATAAAACCGCAACGATTCCCCCGTTCACGGTAATCTGCGAAGATTATAGACGGCAGGGTTGCCGAAATAACTGCGCAAGTAAGTAGCGTCTACCTCCATTGTTTCCCTTCAAATCAAAAGCAGTCAAATTCTCCATTGTGATTGCATCATGTGCTATGCTTACGCCGCGGTGTGGTCGTAGCGAAGTTGGAGACGCGGGATATAACCGTTGCTTATGTATACGTGTCCTCGAGAGCTGGTCGCGTGTATGTACGCGCGAGATTTGGGGTTCGTATGGTGGCGCGTATCCGCGACAACCCTGCCTCTCTGCGTGTATACCAACACGAGAATCGGAGAATTGGTATTCCGTCGACTGACAGAGCTAGGCAAACAATGGACGTTTGATTGTTCAAGATTTAGTGCTAGTTTACTACTGTCGAATCCGAATTCCTGCTATTGCGATACCTCCTGTCTGTTCAATTTCTGTTATCCTGACTGTACCCGGTATAGGTTTTCGTCTTTTCGCCTGCTCCTAGCAATCGTTACACAGGATGGAATCATGTTCCCCTTGTGATTTTATCAGCTCTGGGGAATGTTAGATTATTCCTTTGATGTAGACAGGATGATTCTGGATACTGGATCAGGCTGTAGCTCCAAGTGAAGAAACATTTGTGAAATGCAACTGCAGTGATGCTCTTTCGAACGAAATCTTAGGATAGGGTGATAAGAGATGGTTGAGCAGTGCAATGTTGTCTTCTGTCATTTTTTTCTAACTTCACTTGGAACAGAGCTATAATCTGGCCCAACAATTGTGTGGTTCCATTAAAGAAAGAATGTCAATCGTGCTATAGAGTTGATTAAAGAGTGCAATATTTTCCTCTGTGATATTTTCCTAATTCCACTTGGAGCAGAGCTACAGCCTGGCCCAAAAATTGTGTGGTTCCATTAAAAGAAAATGTACAATTGCACTTTCGAAAAAATTGTGCTATAGAGTGATAGAGCAGGTTAAACAGTGCATTGTTTTGCTCTACGATTTTTTTCTAACTTCACCTAGAACAGAGCCTGACTCAGTTTCTTGAATCACCCTGTGTATTGCGAACAAACGCTCAGATTCAAGTGTAACAACAAGTTCATGTCACGGAGGCTGAAAATAATTGTCATTGTTCCGATTGTGCAATTCCTTTTGGCTACTCAAAGTGATAAACAATAAAAAGAAAAGATTTACGCTGTTCGAATATTTTTCAAGAACTGGTTGAATCGTTTCGGCCATTGGAAACGTTGAATGTCCAATTGCGACTGGGAAACCGAAACAGTACGTCCTTTGGAGCAGTGTCCGGCATTTGTGCTATTCACTTTAAATGCCAGGGAAAGGAGGACCCCGTTGCTGTTCCGCTGATATTGTACTCGAGTGTCCAGTTGTGTCAAAGTGGTATTTTCAATAGACCGTGGAATTTGAACGACGGTCAACTGTTATCCTGACTGTACCCGGTATAGGTTTTCGTCTTTTCGCCTGCTCCTAGCAATCGTTACATAGGATGGAATCATGTTCCCCTTGTGATTTTATCAGCTCTGGGGAATGTTAGATTATTCCTTTGATGTAGACAGGATGATTCTGGATACTGGATCAGGCTGTAGCTCCAAGTGAAGAAACATTTGTGAAATGCAACTGCAGTGATGCTCTTTCGAACGAAATCTTAGGATAGGGTGATAAGAGATGGTTGAGCAGTGCAATGTTGTCTTCTGTCATTTTTTTCTAACTTCACTTGGAACAGAGCTATAATCTGGCCCAACAATTGTGTGGTTCCATTAAAGAAAGAATGTCAATCGTGCTATAGAGTTGATTAAAGAGTGCAATATTTTCCTCTGTGATATTTTCCTAATTCCACTTGGAGCAGAGCTACAGCCTGGCCCAAAAATTGTGTGGTTCCATTAAAAGAAAATGTACAATTGCACTTTCGAAAAAATTGTGCTATAGAGTGATAGAGCAGGTTAAACAGTGCATTGTTTTGCTCTACGATTTTTTTCTAACTTCACCTAGAACAGAGCCTGACTCAGTTTCTTGAATCACCCTGTGTATTGCGAACAAACGCTTAGATTCAAGTGTAACAACAAGTTCATGTCACGGAGGCTGAAAATAATTGTCATTGTTCCGATTGTGCAATTCCTTTTGGCTACTCAAAGTGATAAACAATAAAAAGAAAAGATTTACGCTGTTCGAATATTTTTCAAGAACTGGTTGAATCGTTTCGGCCATTGGAAACGTTGAATGTCCAATTGCGACTGGGAAACCGAAACAGTACGTCCTTTGGAGCAGTGTCCGGCATTTGTGCTATTCACTTTAAATGCCAGGGAAAGGAGGACCCCGTTGCTGTTCCGCTGATATTGTACTCGAGTGTCCAGTTGTGTCAAAGTGGTATTTTCAATAGACCGTGGAATTTGAACGACGGTCAAAAGAATTTGAATTTCTCATAGAAATCGCTAGTATTCTCCTCGATTCACGAATAGCGTCCCGAATGAAATTGAAATTTCTGGTGTGTAAAAATTTATCGCGCATCTCGTACAAAATTATTTCAGAAAGTCAGTAAATCCGAAGCAACAATTAATGTCACTGTCTTGGAACTCGGGAGACGGTTGGAAGAATTTGAACTTCCCTCTCAGACGAGGGTCTGCCAGGTTGCGACTGGATCGGGCATGTATTCCGAGCCTTAGGAATTCGAGTGATTCCATAGCTGAGAAGACAGAGCTCGATTGGAAATGACACGAAGAGTACGATCAGCTCTTCTCCACCCCAACGGAATCGGGGAATGTAGAGTATCCGTAGATTTCTAGATATTAAGACAAGTGTCTCCCTTCGTAAATGGACGAGAAATTTCGGTATTTCTCCAAGCTCTAAAATTTTTCGAATCTCTAGAAATGTTGGCTAAATTATAAATACCTGCAATCCTTGGAAAACTACGCAAATTTAGATGTACCTGATATAGAAAGATTATCCTCGCCACATAGTGCTCTAACTACGAAGGGTTAAATGTCCCTCGACATTTCGTATTCAGTGTTTAAAGAATGCATTTTTAGGTCTGAATGAAAGTTTCTTAGAATAGGAACGCTGCTAGGTATAATACAACAGCTTGATCACGATTGAAGCAATAGAAGAATACACCTGACCGATTCAAAGTGAAAGCTTTCATGGCACACCGAACCGCATCATCGTATCCGAGAATCTCGAGTCCGGAAGAGTCGTCCTATGGATGATCGCGAACGTTCTCTGCTGCGCGATAAGTCGTAAATCCACAGTAGAAGAGGTCGTAAAAGGAACCAAAGTGTGTCCTTATCCCGAACCCTGTGTAATCACGAACCCTTTACCACGCTGAGCTATCGATCCACTTCGTAATTTCGCCAGTGAGTATCCCCGCTATCTATCGTAAAGGTAAGCCTCGAAATCGCCTTTCGAGACGGCGCGGGGGTTGTTTTAAGAGGTTCTAAATGTATTCGGATTAGAGAATTTAAAGGAGGATTAACAGGATCGCGAAAATATTCCGTTTTTTAATAATTTTACCATTGGAAACGTCCACTGCCGTTCGAGTACATTTCGAGGATAGCTTACTAGACTTTTTTACGAGAGATACTAGCGAGCACCGAGTTGTACAAATTTCGAAAAGGATCTACGAGAACCGACAATGCAGAGAATATTCATTTTGTATCCAATCGTTAGGTTTTCCACAAAATTATTTTAATCGCAATATCAAGGCGAGCAAAATTGTCGTAAATATTTCAAAGGATCTGGAAATGTACGTGCTTACACTTCAAGAGAAAGTCTGCCTGTAGCATATTGCCGAAATATGCTGAAATATTGCCAAATATTGAAAGGCTGTCCAAGCATATAGAGGAGTTTTTTTTTTTTCAATTTTACGATAGCTATGAAAACGACGAATTGCAAATCTATGCAGCAAAACAACGATCCCAGTCGGCAGTTAATATTTCTACCATAAATCCGTCAAGTGCAGAGGTAACGTGTCGCATTCAGTTTACATGATCTCAGGAAATCTATAATCGTCCATAGTACATGTACTATGTGTGTCGGACGCGTTCGGTGTGTATTCCTTCAGTGGCGTTGAAGAGGGCGGTAAGACACTCTCTTCCGTGCGACGGAACGGTAGGAGGATATCTCATTCAATACGGGTGTATTGTTCAGGTCTTATCGTAATATCTCATAATTAATATCTCCGCATTGTAGTATGGATGGATAGGCTTCGCTGCCAGAGCCAACTGATAGCGTTTGTGCCAAGCAACTCTCATCCTCTTCTGTCTCCTCTACCGCTCAGTCAGTGCCTTCACCTTTCTACTTCGATCCAGAATCAACCATATTCCAAGAAAACTCTTTGATCTTCCAAGCAACGTGCACGAGAGTGTCCCCGATGAAAATGATAAATTCTCCATCGACACCGTCGGAAGTGTACATTTAATTCGAGTACACCTCTTTGATCACCTCTGTATCGCTCGGCAAAGCTGTACAATAACTAGGAAAAGCTGTACCATGGTTGGAAATGTATTCGATACCTTCGAAATTGATCTTATCAACGTTTGAACTGTGAATTTTCTCAAGTGAACCGCGGTAGAATCTCTATAGAGTGACAATGCAGCAAGGCTCCATTCCATTCAATATAATTTTATCCGTTACCGGGAATACCGTCTGTCCATTGAGCGTAATTACATTTCTAGGTAAGATTGAGATCCGGCTAGATCCAACCGGCAAAACGCGTTTATACGACGAATACGATCGTTTTGCGTGTGTATCGAGCGTCGGTGTGCAGATGTACGGGCGGTGTGTATGCATTCAATTACACTGTGGGTATACATGAATATATCTGGTGAAGACTAGAAGGACTCTCGGCGTCTTAGAAACGCTATTGAGCTCACGGGCTAGATACGAGCTTCCCTCTGATGTTCTCCTATCCCGCCTGTTTATCGTCTATTCCCGACATTTGGACAAGCGTCTTCCCTCCCAGATACTGGAAGTCGCTCTTGATCCTCAAAGTTCTCCGGACACTGTGTCCTTTTGGATGGCCAGCTGAATCGTCCTTTCGAGGATCGGCGAAAGGTCAGCGTCTCAATAGACTTGGATAAATCGCGCGAAACATCTGTTCAACGTTTACGCTCTGGCCAAGCTTTGATTAATCCCGCTTTGATGTATTATCCAGATTTACTTAGACTCGACCAACGTCCGGCTGCTAGCCGTTCGAAACGAATATTTGAACGTATCTTGCGCAAGTACATGGATGCTTTGGTAAATAGTAGTGCAGATTGTAGGGCTGTGTCGTTTATTATACGGGATGTCTAGAAAGGGATGATTCGTGAAATGATTAACCTGAGATTTTGTTCTTGAGAAAATCGATTTTGGAAAATCTCGGAGGGTTCGGGTCCCTGTCTTCTCACATTTTTCTTAATTCCCTTGTTGGATACTTGAAATAGTTTGACTAATTTTAGGAGCTCGCTATATTTCTTCCACCGACTATACCTCTGACCGTTCGGCTGGCCTTTACAGACGACTGAAAATTTAGTTGATTTTTCGGAATTTTTTCTGAGAAATCTGTGGGTTGGATTAATCTGAAACTCTGCAAATTTGTTGAAGTACATTTCGTCAGTACCCAGTATTTTTTTGGCGTTGAAATATTTATTCATTTAAGAATGATAGCGATTTTGCCGGAGCGCTTAAATATCGATCTTTTTCGATCGTCACAGCAGAAGGACCTCTTAAGGAAGTATTTTCATTTGCAAGCGTGGAAAAGGGTGGTTTTTTAGAAATTTCTTTCTCGGGAAATATACGTTCAATCATGATTACGGGGTGTTGAATAAATTCTTTAGTATTTTTTAATTTATAATAAGGTAGCCCAACTATTTAGTGAGTGCATTAGGAAGCCTAGCTGTCTTCTCAGTCTTTTTCCTCCTTTCGCTACCAAACTGTCACATTCGTCGGACCTCTTCGGAGCACGACCGAAAAAAACCTTCGGTGCTGATAAAAATTTGTGAAATAGAAGTGCAGTGGAAACATGAAAATGAGTCTGGTGGTAATTAATAAGCGTGTTGCGTCGGACAATATGATGCGAGGCGAGGTGCAGGTTTCGGCTATCTTCCTTTAGGTATTTTCAGGCGTATGAAAGTCGAAGAGAGGAGCGGGAGAATGGGACAGCAGAGTCGGGGGTGCTACAGAAGATAAGGCGAATTAAACCGTAAATAACTGCGGAACGGTGAAAAGGAAAGGGTTGAGCGGTATGGAAGAAGCGTGGAGGAGGGTGGTGGGTACGACGCCTCGCCAGCTGCAAAACTCTGCCGAGTTTTATAGTTGAATCGCATGACTCCAAATCTCCATACATTCCCCGGTCTGTTCTCTCTCTCTTTTCCTCCTTGTTCCTCTTGTCTTTTTGCACCAACTTTCGTCTCTCTCCCTCCCTCCCTCTCTCTCTCTCTCTCTCTTTCTACCCTTTCTTTCTCCCTCCTTCTCCTCCAGCATCGGCTCATATCTATTTTTATATCGCGATTTCTTCCTATGAGCTCGCGGCTTCCACTTCACGTAACGCCCTCCCAGTCTTCGCGAGCAAACCGTTCTCTCTCTCCGTACATCTGTGTGTTTCTATTTGTACGCGTCGGATCTGCGGTATGTACGTACTGGGTGGAAGAGAAACAGTCGATTAATTTCGTATTCCTAGATACTTTCTAACGTTTGCACGCCAGCCTCATACTTCACCGCTAGGAGAAGAACGGCCAAAGAATTGGACACGTGATCAATATATACGGTCGAAACCTGAGATTACGCCTGCAACCGGCTACCAAGGTGTACAGTTCGGTCGAAGACACGTTTCAGGATCGAGCTGTTAGGCTTTTTTTATTTTCGCCTTGCAATTGGTGTCTTCAACGTCGGCGAAAGTTATATTCCGTGATTTGTAAGGGAAAGGTACAATTGCAGAAACAAATTTCAGAGCAACGTGTACAGCTGTTATAATAGTAGCATGGATTTGGCGATGCGAAACACAAATAACGACCGTTTTCCCATTCCCAATGATTTCAAAGATATTGCAAAAATCGAATCTTCAACCCTAACTTCGACAATTATTTCATTTTCTCTACCACGAATGTCAGCACCTTTCGAGAACTGACTTAAGGGAGGTGTGCACTCGAAGTGTAGAATTTCCCTATTTCTTTTTACCTCTCATTCTTAAAGGACGCACTGGCAGCTCCATTTAGACCATTTTTTTCGACACTTCAAGTCGACGGAAAAGGCGAGCAATGGAGGATGAAAATCGTTAGAGCGAAATACTGGAAGCGCGGTTGTTACGAATAAGTACGCCGCGCACGAATACGGCACGCTTTCAGAGGGGAGCCAGTTATCTTTTCTATTTACGAAAGCGCGAGATACGCTTGCACAAGTCTTGCGGCGCGAGAAATCCTGAAGCAAGTTTCCATTCGTCGGCTGATCAGGTGTATATGGGGCGTGCGTGCGAGTTGACCCGACTGGGTTGCCCCTGAGCGGCGGCGGAGGGGCGAGCTGGTGGAAAGTACACGGAAGGAAAGGAGGGTGAAATGCAAGCTGAAGTCTGTAATGCTGAAAGTTTTAACGAATTTGAGTGATCGTGGTCGATGTGACCGCAACAATAATGGCAATAGTAATAATCATACCACTCCTCTTGGCTGGTACAAACTTATCGCGTTGCTTGAAATGGAAACTTTCCTCGCGTTTCTCGGTCTCTCGATTGTTCCTGAAAACGACCAAAGACGTGGAAATGTACGTTGTGGAATTAATAATGCATAATTAGGTTTGTGCAAAAGTTTTCAGCGCTCAGTATGCCAAATGGTAAATGCTGATTTTGAATTCTGATTCGGGGAATTTCGTTGTTGCTGATTTTTCGTTGGAAATGTAAATACGTGTATTTTTTTAACGAAGTGATGAATTTTAGCGAAAAATTCTGGAAACTAAGATTGTTCAGCTATAATGTGGAGGGTTTGGAATATACGTGCACCCTCAAAATTCAGTATTTAACCCTCGTGTGGTCTTCGGGTCTTTTTTGACCCATCGCCTTCTTATTTTTTAAATAACTTTTACTATTATCAAATTTATGTTTATTGTGACGAAAATTGTTACACCTAAGGTCTTTGGATTTTTTTTTTGACCCATACATAAATATTATTAATGCAAGACGCTTCTTTTAATGTATCGTGCCTTTATCACCCTTATCATAATTAATACAAATTTCAAAAAATTTGGATAGTTACGAATATCCTTTTATTCGTGATGGTTTACAGACAACTGGCAAGCTTTTGTAAAGCCTTCTCAAAGGAAACGACAGTGAGGGTGAAGTGAAATAAAAATTTCCCTATCAACTGATATGTTGATGTGACATTTTTCACTTCGTTTTACCTCCTCTATCACCTCCCTAAAGAAGACCCCAATTTTCATAAATGCACTGTGCTTACTTTTCGAACGCACACAAAATTCGATTATATCATCTAAATGAATCATACGATCGAGTGTCACTGCTTATCAGAAACGAGCAGAACCTATCCCTGCGATATATCAAGTTCTAGTATCTTCCGGAAGTCGAAGGAAAACCGAAAGATTTCGTTGCCTTTCGTGTGTTCCTTCACCTGATTGATCTACCGTTTGCCACCCTCGGTGCAATAATCCTGCTTGGGATTAATATATTGCGCAAATGGATCGACGAGAGCCTAGGAAGGGAAACAGGGGAGCAAGGAAGAGAAATAGAATCGGAGAAAGAAAGGAAGGAGACGATAAGTGCACGGCGAGAAAGAACGCGTCGAGCCAATACATCATTCCACGATGGCTGTTCGCCGCGGCAGACCCGCCAAAATAGCAATTACCTCCGTGGAATCAAATGAAATAAAATTGCATTATCTGGCATGCCATGCCGCGATCAATCATACACCCTTTAACTGCTTCTTCGCCGTTCTTTTAGGATACCTGTCTATACCTGCGTGTGTGTGCACCATACAGATTCCAATATACTCGAAAGAAGATTGAAAGGATCTCGTTTGACGTTTGTTTTTAGAAGCACTTGTATGCTTAGGTAACACGTTAAAAGTCAAGTAAACAAGCTACCCTAGAATATGTAATTATTCAAGAAATAGGGATTTGATCCTTTTCTCCAGATTTATCTATTCAAAAATACAACAGATAAAGAAATCTTGGTTGCCTGACAAAAATTTCGTTCGACGTTCCCTTTTTAGAAGCACTTGAATGCTTAGGCATCACGTTATAGAATATTCGCCATTGAAAAAATGGGGATTTTCTCTTTTTCCTATGTTTACCTAAATTGGACAGTAGGCAAAATATCCTTGTTACCCGAGAAAATTCATTTGTTCTTACCTAATTGCTTTTGTCCACTTGGACCAGCTAAAATATCTTCAACTGGTTCAGCCAGTTAGGTGTCATTAGCGACGTGCTGCAAGCTCGTCAGACACTTGTAGCTCTGTACCTATCTACCTCCGCTACATGTTAACGTACCTGTGTATTAGAAGTGATTTCTTCGAGAGCTTGACGGATAACTGGTGTACTTAGACGCAACGAAGCCTAGATTAATAACGAACAAACCTACGAAGCAACTTTCCGGGAACGACAAGTTCCTCACAGGTGTGTCTCTTCATCGACAGTTTCTCAAGAGTATTCTCTTTCTCGCTACCCGCAAATTTCTCAATAGCGTGAAACCCTTCCGTCCAAGTGCGCCCCTTTCGTTATCACCGCGCGATTACGATCGATTTAGGCGGCGTGTGTAATTTCGCGTAACGACGAATCCATTTGAACATCCCGATCCCCGGGTACACGGTGAAGAGGCACTAAGCAGAGGCGGTCTCCGTTGACGTTAACCCCGCGGCACATTTCCATTTGACGTCGCGGTGCCGCCGCGGGTAGACGGCGTCGCCGCGGAGTTGGTTAGCGTTAATTGTAATGCTTTTTGGCCCATACGCGATTACACGATGAAATAATCCCTCATTTATGAGTTAAGTGGTCTGTGGAACTACACGGCGCTTCTGATGAAATGCTTGTGGCAAGTGCGCCGCCGGTCCTGAGGAGGGTCGTTGACGACGGAGAGAAAGAGGGACGGAGAAAAGAGAGAACGTTTGAGTGCAAGCTAGAGAGCGCGGAAAGGGTGCTAGAAGGGGGCGGTCGGCGGTGGAGGGGGACAGGAAACGAGTTAGGATCGGGGGTGGGAGGAGGGGAGGTGGAGGCGGAGGTGGAGGAGGGCAGGTAACTGCGGTGCAAATCCTGCGACCCTTAGGCGACACGAACCTTTGCTCGTACTATAATTATATTCTGCCGTCCGTAAAATTGCAAATAATTAAGATTCGGTCAATGAGAATGCAAACCGCGTTTTCAACGTTTCTGTGTCGTTTATCGCGGCGAACCGCCGAGCATGCTCTTGCCTTCTCTATAGATCAGAGCCGCCAGGTGAATCCACCTCTTCGTGTCGAACCGACGTTCTTGAATAATTACATTCTCGATTCTCTCTCCGTGCTTCATTAACGCTCAACGATAAATACAGTGCTGAATTGTGTAACGTGGATTTTGTCAATTTTTAACGTGTCCTTTCGTTGAGGAGTGAGAGTCGTGATTCTTAGCATCTCTCTCTCTCTCTCTGGGAAGATGCATTTTGGGTTGTGTATTTTCTCGCGTAGAAACTTTTCCCCCCCGGTAATAGTACGGGATATCATCCACTCATATCCCCGGACTAAGTCTGGCACATCTCTGCGCGAACGTGGCAGAGCGTGCGGTTCGAGGACACGTCGAAGAAGCCTTGAATGATATATGGTGACAATATGGTTCCATATTTCTATCGCTGTCGCAGCGGGATTAAGCTTATACTCTTTTCGCGACCGAATATCTTTGGCTGTTGTCACGTA
This sequence comes from Habropoda laboriosa, assembly GCF_001263275.1. Classification (NCBI taxonomy): domain Eukaryota; kingdom Metazoa; phylum Arthropoda; class Insecta; order Hymenoptera; family Apidae; genus Habropoda; species Habropoda laboriosa. The sequence continues at coordinate 783,910 of NW_017100227.1, read as the reverse complement.
CTTCTTCTGCCCCCTCCTGGAAAACAGTCCCTTCTTTCGCGTTTTCTCCTGCCATC
>NW_017100227.1:768277-780852 GCF_001263275.1 Habropoda laboriosa | reverse complement strand
TATTAATTTTATATTATTTACAATTTTTTTTTGGAAAAACGAAGGCGATTTCTTTAAATACCGTGTATTTTTTTTATGTGACATCTAAGTGACTGGATATTTAAATCGTGCCAAGTTAGGGATCGAAGCACTTTTACTTTTACATTTAATTTTTATACGTAATTCAATAGTTTACTCTTTCTTCTATCGAATAACGGGGACGTTACATCGAGTTTGACGAAGTTTGTCGAAGTTTGGCCAGAAAATCGTTCCTACAGTCCAGATCCTCAAAACTGACATAAACTAGTAATACGAAACAACGAATTAGCAATTTTTCAAAAGGAGCAAGTGTCCCTTTGCAACGCAATATCGACTTAAAATTAATGAAATATTTCGAAGAGCTAACACGTCACGTATGGTAGAACGGGATATTCCAGAATTTCGTAATTTTCGGGTACTATTTTGTACATATATACCAAGCCAATTGCCTCCCACCCCACGCACACTTTGATTCCTTTCACGAGATTGGGACACGGAGCGCACAATGCGGTCACGAATACAAAGAGATGTCCATGCAACAAAGACTTATAGCATTATCCTTCTGTCTGCTCTGATCTCTTCGAGGCAGCTGATAGAAAGAAGAGACGAGAGGAAAGAGAAATCCCTTTGTATCTCGCGTATACACCTACCCTTGTTTATTATTTCCGTCTCTCTCTGTCTTTGATCTATATTTCCAGTCTTTCTGTATCTCTTGCCAACCTATCAGCTCACAGGCGACCATTAATGGCTGCGTGAAAGCTATTGGAAGCCCGTCTATCTTCCGAGTGGTCCACGATTTCGTAGGCGTTGTGTTCCCTTTTCACATTTCTCACTTTCATACGTACTTCACCGTTTATAATTGCTTCCACTTTTCTCTCTCTCTCTCTCTTCTTTCTCTGCCTTAGAGATGTGCAATAGAAAAGCGTATAGATGCGTGCAAAATTACTTTTCCCTCTCGTACGTTTTAATTAGGCCCGGCGATCGATTGAAATTTGAGAGCGGCGAATTATCCAACGGTAGGAAACCATCAAACGCAATCTAATTTCTCCCGTTTTCGTGCATCGCTCGCTCCGAAGGATTAGTATATCGCATGTCGTGCATTGATGGGTACAGTACGACGTGATTGTACCAATCATGCGATATTATAATCAATAATACGCGCTATTAAACCTTAACTATATACCACTGTTGCTAATACACCACAGCGCCGTTAAACGACACAGCAGTTCTCATTTGCCCTTTTTTTCGATCTTCACACTCGTTCGAACGGTTTCGTATCTTTCGATAGAAGTAACGAATTCTAGAATCGATGCTTTTCGTTAAGTTGGGAGGTGCGAGTGCCGTGGTGAAGTTAGGGGAGTTAGGTGTGAAAATTCGAGGCGAAGCTGAAGTTATCCAATCTGAATGAGAATCTCTGGTTAAACGACACAGCAGTTCTCATTTGCCCTTTTTTTCGATCTTCACACTCGTTCGAACGGTTTCATATCTTTCGATAGAAGTAACGAATTCTAGAATCGATGCTTTTCGTTAAGTTGGGAGGTGCGAGTGTCGTGGTGAAGTTAGGGGAGTTAGGTGTGAAAATTCGAGGCGAAGCTGAAGTTATCCAATCTGAATGAGAATCTCTGAGTAAAAGCAAGTAAATAGAAATAGGCAGTGCCAGTCAGTGCTCGGAGCAACGCAGTTTGAGACCTCTGAATGCTTGCACTGTCGTTGCATTTCTGTGAACGCTATGGAAAATCCTCCGAACACTCCATAATACGAAATTTTACGTGGCGATAGATGATCTGTTGGCTAATCATAGTAGTTTAGACCTGGACATTTTTCAGGGATGACGTTTGTTCTACATTTGTACCTGGTACAAAGTTCGTGTGAGGGTTGATAATTAATTTCGTTCTATTTTTTTACTTTGGAGAAAATTCAAATCGTTTTGAATTCGAAATTGCTGTGCTTTTATTTTACTTTTCTCGGAGAGTTTGTTTCGTACGATTCGTTTGAGAAAATTTTTGTTGTCTTTGTAATGGATTAATGGATGTGAATTTAATGGTTGCCAGGTTATACATTTTAATTGCAGAAGGGAGAGAATACGTTGGAATTTGACAATATGGGCAATCAGCATCTGCAACGATAGAATCTTGCAGGAGCGTTTTCGATTGATTTCTGGAAGGACAACGAGGCGGAGATTGGCCGTGTTTTCGTGAAACGATCCTTGAGAATAAAATCACTGGTGACTCGATAGAAATTACGCGAGACACTTGTCCCAACGGGGACGCTGGATATCGGAGGTGTAGAGGGTAGTCCGTGAAGCGTCGTCATTAACTGCCAATCACTGCCATTCACCAACTGAGAAGACGAAGACTGGGGAAGGAGGGTGAAAAAAGGAAGCTGACGCTGAAGGGAGATTCTGATTATTTATTTATAAAATTGGAAAACCACTGTATTTCCTCCTCCTTCCCTTTTCCGTTGGACACATAAATTCAGCTGTCTCATTTTTAACGAAAAACTTAAAAATTGGCACATAAATTCAGCTGTCTTAATTTTAATAAAAAAAAAACTTGAAAATTGATAAATAAATTTAACAAGAAACTTAAAAATTGATAAATTACTTTTATTTGAATTTATATTTTTGAGAAATGTGAACTTTTGCAAAGAGATAAGAAAATCCAAGTCGTGTCCATGTTACAGAACAGTATTCGACTGTGACATCTTTGTAATTAATATTTTAGCTGTCGGAAAAGGAGGAGAGACCTCACAGAATAGATGGCAAAGAAAGAAAGTGAAACCGCAATTTTAGAGAAATTTTCGCTTGAACTCTTGCAAAGTCTTCGCCAGCCATTGGTCTCACCTCCTTCTGAAACAGCAAATAGAATCACAAGGTCAATTATAATGGGAGATTACGTTTCGTTGATTCCTTGCCTTGCTTTTGGAAATAGCTACAAGAAGTATTAGACAAGCATTGGGAAACTTATTGGTCCAGGACAAAAACGACAAATGGCTCGTTTAATCCCAAATGGAAAATTAAAGTTTTATTCATTTATAGCATTCTTTGTTAAGATTGTCGAGTGTAGAAAATAACAAAAGTATTTGTTCTGTTATTTCTCGAAAGTTTCGCTAATTGAAAAAGTCTCATTATGGCTAAAAGACGATTTCGTGAGACCGAAATTTTTGGAAATCATGGCGAATATCTATAAAAATCTTGCAATAATTTCGCACATTTAAAATACCGCCACGAAAGCTTCGAAATTGCCGTATCCAGAATAAAATTAGGTCAGCTTCCTCACACGTATATTATAATTACAACATTTCCGAAAAATCCGTATCCAACTTTTTCAAGCATCGATCGAATCCCCTGCATAGAGAAAGAAAAAGCGCCGGTGGTGGAAGATGACGTAGAGATCTCGGGACAACGATATTCCTCGAATCGTCGAGGAGACTCGCAAGCTTTCAACCGCGGAATTATCAATTCCGTCTCCTCGGAGGATTTAAGGTAGTTTCTCGTTTCGTCGTCGGTGACGCAGAGTTTGATGCAGGTTACCGGTTGCAGAGGATTGTAGGCATTCGTACTTCGTCCTCGTAGCGGTCCTCGACCACTCGGGGAATAAAGTACAACAATACGAATCGTGGATTGTGTTCGGGAGCCGTCGGGGGCCGTAGACGACAGTGGCAGCCTATTTACTCGGATAACGATGCTCTGGTTCACGTCGAATCGACTCTCTCTCTTTCCACCCCGTTCTCCCTCTCTTCCTCTTTCTCTCCCTTTCTCCCGCTGTTTTTCTATTTCATCCTTATCTATACTATCATCTCTCTCCCCCCTTTACTCTCATATCCTTCTCTCGCTCGTTCTTTCCTCTACGTTTGCTCCTTCTCCCGCCGGCATTAGCCTCGCCCCCATTGTTCCACCATAAAAATGTCAGTCCGCGAATCTATAGTTCACAATGAAAGATGTATGGAAATAGCCAGATAGGCAGCTAACCGGGATTCCGACGACTGTCGCTGTAGGCTCAACCCACTCGAATGCACTTGTCGTGCACATTTAAACGACGGTAATGAACCATTGTTGAAAATTATCAGTACAGCTACGTTCAGCTCACTTGCTAATTATCAACGGAGGAACGAGCCTCCGCGCTACTCTCTTGCCCAACCCCTGTCACGACGCGTCGACGTCTTCTGGCGTCGCGAGTTAAGATTTTTACACGGGGGAACGTGCAATCGGTGAAGTTCTTGGTATTTTTAATTCTGACGAGGGAACGTACCGAATTCACGATCACCGATTTTTATGAAACTTTGGTATAAACAAGTTTTGGAAAAAATATTCGAAAATATTGAAAATTCTGATTTATCCGTATTTGGTATTCGAGTGCGTACTGTGCACACACAAATTTATGCAAAAATCGATTAATATTTTAGAAGCGTTAGTGATTTTTAATGTATTATTTAAATAAATGGACTTTTTGCAAATCTGTTTGCGCAGTCAAATTTGTCGTTAAAAAATACAGAATTCGTCTATTTACACTATTCCTCTATCTCTAATAGGTTTCGAGATATTAGATTGACTTATTAACAGTAAGTGGAGCAATATTAAGTATGTTCACCGCACACAACTTTGAGGACGATTTTCACCCCTTCAATGTGGACAATTGCTGATATAAAAAAATACGTGTCGAATGTTTTTTTGAGAACTACAATATGCCAAAGTTTCGTTAAAATCGGAGATTATTTTTACATGTGTAAATTTTACATGCTCCTTTAGCGAAGAGATAGATAGAATGCGCTTTAATCATTTAATACAATAATTAGCGGGAGTATGGCATATTAAATTGACTATACCAACTTATTAATATGAAATTGTTTCTTAAATTTCGCAATCTTTTGAAATCTAGCAGACAAAATTGAAATCTTCGTTTGATCTGATTATATTAAACGGTTCACTGTGTGCCTACATTCTGCAACTTCTCTGCATAATGAAAAGGATCTTTTCTCTAAGAATTATGGTATTCTTGTAACTTGTGCTTCATGAAGGGACTTTTTTTTTCTTTTTAATTCGAGAAAACTATTTTTCATCGATCACTACGTCAAATCATCGAAGTTTCGCTGTTGCAGGCATCATCGAATTTTTTCTTCTTGGTATTTATAAAAGAAAATCTTGGTAGCCAGTGTCGATGGGGAAAACTTTGATTTCACTTTAATTTAACTTCATCGAGAGTTGGTCAATAGCAATATCTTTAATTACTCGTCGGCAAATCCTACCAGTCTGTAATGGCACCCTTTATTGAAATTCGCTCTAGACTTTCTCACTTGAACACTTCACCGCCCCTTTCTTTACGTGCAGATTCAATATTTTAATCATGCCAGTTCCACCCTGCGAACTATTATACAATTTCGGATCTTCTTCCTGCTTGTCGATCTTTTCTCCCTTGCAGCCTGCGTGAAGACGTCATTTAATTGTGGTCCAAAAAGCAGCTAAACCTTGATCCGAAGCCTGAAATTCCTAAAAGCCTTGAATGTCTCCATAGATTGGATTATGTAGGTCTTGTATTTGTTTAAGAGCAGGAAATATAAATAAATAGTTATTTTTCACAGATCTTCCCTTAATCATGATATGACTTTCCTAGATTTCAATTGTTCCAATTATTTCACATATTTGTTTTAAATTCAAATTAGTAATTTTACATTTTCAAATCAAGGAATGTCTTTTCCTAATTAAGGCAAGATCAGTAAAAAATAAATTTCAAAAATGTGTTTTGCAGTTTAATAACTAAACTACCATAAATATATTTTTAATACTTGAGATTTTCCACATTTCAACGGAAAATCCAATTTCAATACTTCGCGCTAATGACAGTGCTTGGGCATTCAAAATTTCCAATTGCGAGCAGATTTCAAGCTCGCAAATGGCAAAAAATTCACGTTTCGAATTTCTGCGGTATCGAAAAACACATACTTCGAAAAATCGGCTGCGATCGAACATTTAATCCGGCGCAGGAAAACTGGTCGTTCGTTCTTACGGAAAGAATTTAATCGACCGATCATCGTTTCTGGGAGGCAACGATCCTGCCCGATTCGGCTGGTTTCCTCCGGGCGGAGCGCGAGGAATAAAGAGGGAAGGCGGATTGTAGCCAGAGCGTAGAGAGGCGAGTTTTCGGCCGAATCTCCAACGGTCTTATCTTAATTATTCCGAAAAGTTAATTAGTTTTTTCCTGCCGCTCCACGAAAACCCTTTGAACGTTTCCGCGTCTGACGTGGACCTCGCGTTCAAGGAGAATCTCGGAATGAGAATAACCGTCCAATCGTGGTGGCTGGGCGGTGCAGCGGCCGAGTAATTCGCTAGGCGTACTCTTTTGTGCCTTTAATTATTCTCCTGGCCAAAAGGTGGAAAAAAACCCCCCTCCGCTCACACATGTTCCGCGCTATCGTGCGCGTCGTATGTACGGGGGCGGATGTTAAAATTTTCTCGTATCGTTTTCCTAGATGGTATCCGACAGAGCAGCTCCTGCACGGGAGTTCGTTATTCGTTTTAATATCGCGTCCGACGAAACAGATCCGCGGAAATAAAAGGCGGAGCATGGACATCGTACGTACATGTTCATAATTAGACTACGATTGATCATCAGACTCGAGATACGTTTGAAGGGACTGCGAACATTTTAATACGCGGAGATAAAATATTGCATGGGAATAGCGGGATTTAAAGGAATTTTCCGTGAGAAGTCTCTCTCTCTCTGTTTGATGCTAATTTTTATTACAACGGTGAAAATCGAAATTCTAATTCGTACTTTTGTCTGAAATTTGTACACGCAAATTTATGTGAGAGTTAGCTGAATGTTTTAATTTTTCATGCCCCGTTGAAATCTATTAAATACTTTTTTTTTTAAACAAGCAATTACTGCGTTCAAACAGTTCTTCGGTCCAAAATGTTGAGGCCTATTTACACAGCAGTCGGCGCGAAAATGAATAAACTAGAAAATTTCTTTTATATTCATTGCGATACTTATTGCCACGTTTCAACGTGGAGTTTATCATTGCACTCAAAATTAACAGAATATTTTAATTACTCGTGCATCGTTCGAACGAATCGATCTTCTGAAATTCGAGGTTCGAACAATTTTCCTATCCCATACAAATCTAATTTTCTTCAAAATTTTTAATCTGAAATAATTAGTTTACCATTGCAATCGGACTTAATACAACGTTAGTCTTGAAACGCCTCGGTTCACTCCACTTTGTCGGCATAGATTACAGTATTAACACGCGCCAGTTTCACGTGACTTTCCATCAATCCCCGTGGGTCATCGATGACCCACGTTGCTGCGTTCGTTATACCCATTATCTTCCAACACCAATACTTCACTACGCAGCGTATGACCCAGAAATACAACGCACCGTACATGACAATTACATCAAACGATGTCATAAAACATTTCTTCTTCCACGAAATCATCAAAATGTCCTAAGTGTATATACTCTACCGTGTCACACCGACAGTTCTCAAGGGCGCTGAACGTGCTAATTATTGCAACAAGACACCGCGATTCCGCAATGTTGCACACAGTGTCATTACCTTAATGACAATTCTCAGTTGACGGCGAAAAGACGTGGTTGCAGTCGCGTGCGCGCGTGTGGTGGGCAGAATTTCGGGAAATACCGCCCCAAGGGGTCGAAAGCTGCTTTATATGTATGTACGGATACTTAATACATACCTGTTGGATGGCGTAAGCATGGGCTGGCAGGCTGCAAACGGTCCTGTAGCCACCACGCGAACGTGCATTACGGGTGTGGTGCCTTTTTACACCGGCAAACACGACAAAGGGTGTTTTTAGAATATTGATATCGAAGCTGTTGAGCTTTCAGGCATGTGAGAAGCGAAAGGGGCGGCGGAGAAGGGAGGGAAACTTTGAACGCACATACGTGAGACGACGTAAAACCCGACGACGCAAGCTTTCGTTTTCATTTCTTTTTTATCTTTTATTCGCGATGGACCAACCCCTTTCTCCGTTCCATTTGCATCCATACGCGCTGGCTTTTTTTTCCTTGGGACGACGCGTTTCCAAAGGTTCGACACGTTGGTCGTGTGATCTGACAATCTCTGTTCGCTTTCATGCAACCTTCCCTTTTCTTTTTGTTTTTTAATCAACTGAAAGGCACGCGACATATCAGCCACGCCGCTCTATACGCGTTTTGCCACTGTTACAAAGTAGACCTTGCGGAAATTAGCGGCAATAATTGGGTAGAGAAATTTTTCTACCTCGTGGAACAAATTTTTCGGAAATATCGATTATTTTTGTACGTATCGACGTTTGTGGTTTGCGATAGCGGTGTTGTTTAACACCCTTGATTTGTGATCTTTTTCAATGACTGTGCAAGTGAACGTGGGCTGTTTATTGTTTTTACCGCGTGAAGTGAGGAAAGTTGTATTACACGTTCTTCGCAATTTTATAATTCTTACCGATGTAACTGTTTCTGGTATACTTTCGCCAGAATCTGTACCACGAGTCTGACTCGTGAGGCAAGGGGTTTAGGAATAAAACAGGTTTTAGTAAATATGTGAATTTTGCTGGCTGAATTTCTCGCACCGATTTTTATTGGCAAATTGAAGAAACGTGAATCGCTCTTGAGCTTTCTCAAATCTGTTGGAAATTGTTTTCAGTGTTACCGTTAATCACTGTAAGCACCAATATCGACACAAATGATACGCATAATAGCAATGTTAAGTTTCCGTAAGATTTCCAAGTAAATTTTTTCGAAAAATAGCGTTCTACATTTTCATCTCGAGTCACCTTTTACAAGGCCGTTCCGCTCGTCCAGCCCCACCCTGTATAACTTGATAATAGCCTCGCTATCTGAACGCATCGTCTCATTAGTTAAAGCAGATCGATATTTTCAATATTCGTAAATGCAACTTTTCCTCGGTGTTTGGTATTATTCAGCCGTTGTCACGCCGTCTATTACGGCATTCTGTTTCTCCCTTCTCGTCCCTCTGCCTGCCATTCACATACCTTTATTGAGAAAGGAATGTAAACTGTGGAAACATCGAATATGCAGTCTGACAATAAAAGATGTTAGCGCTGGGAAACGAACCCCTCGCGGAAGGACCCTCGAATTCGAAAGCAGACTCGCAATTTCGTAAATGGGGATTGTCGATATATCGAGCAACGCTGTGCACCAATTGATGCGTTCACTGTTTCACTGTCACTGTCAATGTTGATATACAGGGTGTCTGTGAAGAAGCTAGTCTCCTTAAGTAAAACCTCTCCGATCGACGTACTTTTTAAAATGTGCAGTTTAAGAATGCGACGAACGAACATTCTTTAAAAATCGAATATTAATTTTATAGTATAGCCTTGATATACAGGGTGTCTGTGAGGAAGGTGGTCTTCTTAAGTGAAAACTGTCCGATCGACACACTTTTCAAAATGTACACTTGACGAAATAAAAACTGCTTCAGAATATAACGAACGAAAATGATTTTAAAAATCGAATATTAATTTTATAGTATAGTCTTGATATACAGGGTGTCTGTGAAGAAGGTGATCTCTTTGAGTAGAAACTGTGCGATCAATCTACTGTTGAAAATGTACAGTTGACGAAATAAAAATTGTTTAATAATGCAACGGATGAAAATTCTCCGAGAATCTAATATTAACATTATAGTACAGTTTATCGTTTATAATCAAATATTATGTCACTTTATTTGTATTACAGTTGTAGTATAGTTTATGTAATTTTTTCTCTTGCTGACTTTTTGATTTCGTTTTGGAAAAGCCAAAAAGGAACTTTAATCTAAAATTTGAAAAAAGCGAAGTTTGAGTGTGAAAATAAATTGATCAACAAGAAAACAACAGCCGGTTAAAGCGAAGTCGAATGTCTCGACGAGTTCTTTCCTACCAGACTGTACCTCCAAAGTACATTTCCATCGAGTATAGGGTCGCGACGGATGGGCCAGAAATTAAACGCAATGACAAATTCACGTCGTGCAGATAATTGGAATAAATAAAGGAATAATAGAGGAAGGTTAAGAAAGGGAAAAAAGTGAGCAGAACGCCGTGAGGAGGACGGACGGTTGCAACCCCTTGACATCGGTAATTAAATGAAAACAAAAAGGAAGTAATCGTACGGTCTCGAGGGGACAAGTCAAGACGGAAAAAGAAGAGAATCTGATAGGGAAGCGAGACAATGCCCTCTTGCTCGTGCAAGAATGAAATGTCACCCGCCGGACACGGACCAGCGATTCGTTTGAATCGCCGTTCTTCCGGCCCATCTTTATATTTCTCAAGCCGTTTCCCCTTCCCCTCGCCAACAGGGTGATTTCCTTTACTTCGACGGAAAACGTCTTCGTTGAATCGATCTGTGCCTCTGTTCTCGATTGTTTTAACACGCGCGAGGAAACATCCTGAAACTAATAATCAGTAGTTCTCAAAAAAACATTCGACACGTATTTTTTTATATCAGCAATTGTCCACATTGAAGGGGTGAAAATCGTCCTCAAAGTTGTGTGCGGTGAACATACTTAATATTGCTCCACTTACTGTTAATAAGTCAATCTAATATCTCGAAAACTATTAGAGATAGAGGAATAGTGTAAATAGACGAATTCTGTATTTTTTAACGACAAATTTGACTGCGTAAATAGATTTGCAAAATGTCCATTTATTTAAATAATATATTAACAATCATTACCTTTTCATTTATATGCTTCTAAAATATTGGTTGATGTCTGTTCAAAGGAGGATGTTAAAGGAAGGCCAATTTTGGCATACGGTTGGAACGAAAAATGTAATTGTCATTTTTCCCGGAAATGATGGGAAAGTTATGAAAAAAATAACTGTTTATTGGAGTCGTAACTCTCAGAGAGTTGAGCGATGCTCTCAGACAGTCACTCTCAGACGCAGTGTCCACTCGCGAGAGATACTCTCGAGAGCAGCTCGCGATAGTTTTACACTGAAAAGGACAGCTAGCTTTGTTTAATTCGATGTACGTACAGCGACCCAGGCTCGCGTTTCTTATGTTTGGCACGCAAGAAATATCACGAGTTCTAAGAAGTTAAGGCCTAGAAATTTTCCCGGAACAGTTACGAGCGTACAGCGATCGGAAATCGGGCAGGACGACTCGTCCTTAGTCGGTGTTTACGCGGCAGTCGAACGAGTGCCTCGACGAACGACGAACGTCGCTTATACTGCGCGATTATTGTCTTGTAGGGAATACAGTGCTCGCTCAACGCGTTTTCGATTATACACGGATTTCCAATCAATTTACGTACTTAGCATATTCGTTCGTGTGAATTAAGTGCACCGAATTCAAGTACACAACGAACAGCTCAGCTTGGGAGAAAAATATACGTACACAATCGAATGATTGAGTTAATTGAAAATAGAGGAGAGCCTGCGTATAGCTAATTAGATGAATTACTGCAACAATTTCGTTTTATCGTATCCTAAGTTTATTTTTCTTGTAATAAGATGTGTTATAGCTATGAAACAACAACAAATTAGTTTTTTTACTGCTGTCTCCCCGAGACATATACATATTCTGTCCTTTTCTGGAGAAACACCGTCTCTTAGTAAACAACTAAGTCTTTACACACGACCTACTTCGTTTGTTATTATTCTAACGACAATACACGACAATTGACACGTAGTGCAGATGATCAGACTTCAGTTTTCCGTAAAACCGGGGGATGGTTCCCAACTACGCGGATTTCCATCTACGCGGACAGTCGACGTCTCTAAACGCAGTTAAGAAATGCAAATTCTGCCAAAATTGACCTTTTTTTAACATCCTCCTTTGTGTGTGCAAAGCATGCACTCCAATACCAAATACGGATAAATGAGAATTTTAATTTTCACATAAAAAAGTACATAAGTTCATAAAAGTCGATGATTATTAATTTCGAGTGTTCCCTTGTAAGAACGAGTTTGTCTTGGAACTTTTTGATCAGTGTAGCATTGCACCAGAAAACTTTGGAAATCGAACCTTCGTTCATAATAATTATATTCCTCATTTTAACCATATCTCACGTTGTCACTCTCTACGTAAGCAAAGAAAATTTAGTAATATATTTTTACGCTAGCCCAACAAATAAGGAATGAAAAATAGGATTTCACAGTGTCGTTCCCCTAGCAGTTCACAAATGCATTCCGTTGATACGTGCGTCGTATCGAACACGTTCGATTCAATTGTCCATCTACAGAAAACGATTGGAGCATCGCGAGGGCGCAAATCGACGTTCGAGCTCTTGCTGCTTGTGACAGTAACACATTACTTTGAAATTGTCTTGGCCATCCCTGCTCTTAATACAAGCCGCACGGCGACATCGGAAAGCGTTACCAAAGACATCACAGAGCGATCCGACGCGAGCAATATGCCATCAAATCCCCGTAACCATCAATATCTTTTCAGGAAATCACCCGGTCGGATCTCCACCCTTCCAGCTCCGCTAAAATGTTTTACATTGCAAAATCAATGCCGCCATCCAGGCCGCCCCTCTGTCGCGATACAACCGGCAGCCCTCTTTCCTTCGCTGTTCCTACGATTTCTTCCGGTAAATCGCACAATTATTGAAAACG
>NW_017100227.1:755443-768256 GCF_001263275.1 Habropoda laboriosa | reverse complement strand
GACAGCATCGAGAACACCGGTAAAACGGTCTCGTATTAATTGCATGATTTTTCTTTGCCGCGGAAATGTATTTTCACGCTCTTTCTCTGTAAGAGCCGCGAGGCTTCGGTGTCGGTGAAAGAAACGAAAGTGAACGTTCGTGGTCGATTCTTTAATTGCGATGGATAATAATGCAGGGTGGGTTAGGACGAATAGTTGAGCTGGGTAGAAGGTTAGATTCTCTGTGAAAAAATACATCGAAGATGTAGAAAGAGTCAAGTCTGATCTGTTTTTTAATCACCTTGTACACAATAAGAAATTCTACTGATAAGTTTCGAATATGCAAAGGGAAGTACTTTTCTGTTACACAATTGAACAGATCCAAAAATATTACAGTATCGTTCAGTTTTCAGCTACTAATCTTCTTTACTCACAGATAGACATTTAAACAATTCTTAATAAAGTCTTAATTGTCTCTTCTTTTTTACTCACAGGATTTTCTCTATTGTTCAATTTTCCATTTTAAGGTGTTTATGGACTACATTGACAAGCTTTCCTTTTGATCCTCTCCTTACTCACAGATACTCATTTAAACAGTGAATTTTCTACATAGCATAACTTCAAAAAATTCTACACTTCTATCCATGTGACATAATATTTGCATATGTCACGATAATTCACTACGATTCAATACCTTAATTTAATTTCTCTGTCAGTTAAAATGTCCTCCTTGCAAGTTGTCAATTTTGCGAAATGCACGATATCGCGCCAAAGTGTGCTGGTTTCCCGGAGAAGCTGTTACGTTTGATCACAGCGATTCGCTGCACAGAAGTCGCAAACGTTTGCCAGTTCGATGAAGCGCCGAGAAATTTGGATGTACCGGATAATACATTATGCACCGTCCAATCTCGCAGGTGATTTCCCTTGAATCGAGAGAGGCAATCACCCTTTTTAAATACTCAACGGTCGGCTCGAGAGGACCAATAAAAGCTCACTTCACGGATTGGGTAATAAAGCTCCAATCAACGGCTTAATTATTCGATTACGAGTTGAGCGGCAAGGAGGAAGGAGAAAGAGCTTGGATCCCCGGCTTGTTTCCGGCTGGTGAATTACGAAATCGAAGATAATTTGAAATAAATAACAACGGATCCCTTTTCTTTTTCTCCTCCCTCCGTTTCTTCCCATCTTGTGCTGATTGCTTTGATTAAAACTCGTTGTTCCTTCTTTCCGATGAGGCAGATACACCTTTACCTGTTATCGATGTGATCTTATTAATCTCAGGGTGTAGCATTTAAATGGAGATAATTTTGGTGTGCAAAAATGATTTCTATAAAGTATGAAATTTATATTTTATCGTTGAGAAATATATCTAGGTGATAGAGAAAGTGTCAATTTTATATTTTACTGTATACATTTTCCCAAACTTAAAATTCCCTTTAGTCAGTGCACTCATTTTCCTTCAGTTTCTCACACAGAAACAGTGAATTTTTAGCAACAAGATTCGACAGTAACGAATTGTTATTTAAAAAAATTGAAATCCATAACACCTGTTATTATATTAAATATCCATATCGGAATGTAAATTCGATTTTGGGACACACCGGTGTAATTTGTTAGATAATAATTTCGTCGACTATTACCAGCAAGCAATTTTTCATCTCACCTTCCATCAATCAATCGGAGGATGCGTAAAATGGCGCGTAAATTCATCCTCCATTGATAATCGTAAAAACCATCTACCACGATTCTTAATATCCATACATCGATATATAATATTTATGGGTGTCCCCAGTGGGGAATTTATAATCATTGTCATCCCGATAAACGATAGAAGGAAGGAAGGAAGAGAGAGAGAGAGAGAGAGAGAGAGAGAGAGAGAGGGGAGAATGGGGAGAAAGCAATTCGATCTGGCGGCATTAATGCAGCTTTTAATGATCGCCGATATATCGAGGAGAGCTTTTGAATATCGTCGCACCGGAAGACGGATCGTTTCTTCGGCGGGACTTTATTAAATCCGTGTTGGAGGAACGCAAAGCGAATCGTTCACGGCGTTAATACGTTCGACAATTTTTATGCCCACGCTCTCCGGGAGAGACATATTGGCGGCGTTAATGCGACATAAAATTTCACAGCCCTGTCGGTTTACCGGCCGTATATATCGGCGCCACCTATATTGAAATACATATTTCATGCGGACGCGATCATCGCCGCGTTTACCTTTTTACGCCAACCCCATCTGCTCAGCTTCCTTCGGATATTCGGATCACTGAATCACTCGCGCTGTTAACACGCGAAAGAGGGGGTAGAGGGGGGTACGGCTGTGTATCAAAAGTCATATTGAATTCATGCATCGCGACCTAGCTGTCGTTATTGCGTTTTCGAATAGAACTGTTTCTCTCGCTTACAGGGGAAAAATTGACGAAACTTTGGTATGTGGTAGTGCCGGAAAAAATATTTGACACGTATTCTTTTTTATCGGCAGTCGTTCACGTTGAACGGGTGAAAATCGTCTTTGAAATTGTGTGCGGTGAGCGTATTTGACGTTGCTCCACGTATTGTTAATAAGTTAATTAAATATCTCGAAAACTGTTAGAGACAGAGCAATGGTGTAAAGTGACGAGTTTTGTATTTTTTAACGACAAATTAGGCTGTGCAAATAGATTTGCAAAAAGTCCATTTATTTAAACAATATATTAAAAATCATTCGTTATGCTTCTGAAACAATTATTGATTTTTGTGTAGATTTATGCGTGTAGACTATACACTTGAATATTAAATACGGATAAATTTTGATTATCGTATGAAACAATACGTGTCGAATATTTCTTTTCAAAACTATTACGTACCGAAGTTTCATAAAAAGTTGGTGATTATCACTTCGGGTTGTTACCTTGTTAGAAGTTTATTTCCTAGTTTAGAAAGAGTTAATACCTGTAATATTTTACCCACCTCTGCCCAAAATAAAAGCGTTAATTATCTAGCAAACCAGTGATACCGAGGACTATTGGGTAATTGGAAAGTTACATAAAATTGAAGTAGTAAAGATCTACGAGAAACGAGAGAACGTTCGATCAACTATCCGAATCTTTTCATCTCTCCAAGTTACGGTGTACTATAGCGAAGGTATAGGCGGCGAAATTGAGATGGACAGAAGCTTCTTGTTAAATAATAACAGACGTCGCGATCACAGGCTGAAACGGCTGGAAGAAGCTTGAACTAATACGACTGAAAGTATGAATTCTGACGAAGTTGTGGTGCGAGGGATAGCATTCTTCTTCGAGACGACGATTCCCGCGAAACTTTATTAGATATTTTCTTCAATAGGATAGAAATGCAAATAACAGTTATCAAGTAACTTCCTCCCGTTGAGTGGAAGAAATAGACGACCGGGTCGAAGAAGAAAGACGGAAGGGGATCGACTGAAAATGGAGGATAGAAAGAGGATGTCGGGGCACCAATATTGAGCCGTGGTAAAAGTTCAGCTCTCCCTCTTTCTCTCACTTCACTTCTCCTCCAGCCCTTCGTTCCCTCGCCCAGTGAATATTGTAGAATATTGCATTTCAAGATTTCCTCTTGGAGCACAATCGAACGCATTAACCCTTTTGGCAGGCGAGGAGAAATTCACGAGCGAACAAGCGCTAAGAAGTTACTCCACTGTTACTGCTTTCGGAACATCGAAAATATTCTCCAAATGAAACGGTAGTTTGAACCTTTGAAAATAACGTGCGCAAGGTTTTATTGAGAAATTTCTGCTTTGTCCATCTGCATGTTGGTTAGAATTTAGGCCGTCTTTACGCGAAGACCAGGTAATTTAGAGTTATACCAGATAATAGTTACAGATTGCAATACAGTTGTACGGAAGATAGTTTGAAAATCCTTGTTCAGTGAATTAGAAACAAGTGATATTACGATGTATTGCAGTTAGTGTTCTCAGCGAAGGCTCTAAATCATAAATGTTCCGGATTATCGGTTGTGAAGCTTTGCGTATAGCTCAAGAAACAGATATCTATTATTGAGGTAACCTCATTGTATAGTTGAAGAAATAGATATTCATTACTGGCAAAATTTCATTGTATAGCTGAAGAAATAAATGTCTATTATTGACAAGAGTTCATTGCACAGCTAAGGAAATAGATATCTACTATCTTCAGAAGCTCGTTGTACAGCCAAAGAAATAAATATCTATTATTGACAAGAGCTCAATGTATAGCCAAAGAAATAAATATCTATCATTGCCAAAAAAGTGAATACTTCCAATGAAATTCTCAACGACACAAAACACACTTTTACTAAATTCACGTGAGAAATCGAACACTGACGAACACAACCTGAAACTAGGTCCCCGAAACACTCGATCACCGATATCCCTGACAAGCCGTTTCTAACATTTCCCCCGCGCTGGTGTTTCGCTGAAAAAACAGCTCTGCGTCAAGATGAACGACGAAGCGGGGGGAAGAAGAACAAAAAAAAAAATAAATCCCCGCTGAAAATCCGCCGTGCAACCCCGGAATCGAAGCTCGCGTCGCGGGCAAAAGGGCGGTCGCCTGTGGCCTGAAACTTCAGTCGGTGTTTTTATTTACACCGCATTATTTACTTGCCGTGTATCCTGTGAACGAACGGCGGTATAAAGCGGTTGGAGGAGACTCGGATATAAGCACACAAGCTGGTTCATTAGAGACATTTGAGCTCCTCGCGAGGATGGCAGCCTGGAATGGGTGGACGGGGTGGTTCAGGCTGCAAGAGAGAAGCGGGTGGCGACGTGGGCTGGCTTTCAGGGGACTCGCCGGGGTGGTGGTTGGGTGGAAACAGACAAAATCAACAACGAGTAACGAGAACTCCGCGATATTAATCCACTCGTCGAGTTTTCAAACTTCCTACAAAGGCACCACACCCCATACCCACCCTCTTCGTTCACCACCGCTTTCCCTCCCACTCCCTCCACCGCCACCCATCCATCCAACGGCCCAGCAGCTTCACCTTTCCCTTGTAGTCTGCATGTTTGCGAACGCAACCATAATCAATATTTTATCGTTGCTCGTTCCGCCACGGATGCCTCGCTGCGAGAAATTAACGAACAGGCCTATTAGATACGGTTCAAGATCGGTAGAATTCATCTTTCGGCGCGTAAGCTGGCAAGGTTTTCTGACCTCTTTCGTTGCACCCCACTGATGGCCTGAGGAGTTTAACCCTTTAACCTTTTCGCTACGGCGCGCTTGTGACAAAATATTACTGACTAGTCGACACTGAGGTACATTTCATATCTGATTTTTGTTTCCCATATGTTTCCAATATCTGTCTTATAAGATTTAAATGAAATTTGGCAAACGATAATTTTGTCGCAAAAACAAAAAAGAAACAAAAGTATATATGGTATGAACGTACATGTACGCTCTTCGTACCCGAGCGCCCACTTTTCGAGAGCGTATGTACACGCTCTTCGTATATGAATGTTCATTCTTCGAGGGCGTATATATACGCCCTTCGGAGCGAAAGGGTTAACTTATGATTTTTTTTTAACTGTGCATCTAAGCGTGTGTCATTTAGTGTTTCAGTACTGTATCAGGTAAGAGAAGTTTATCTGTTACAAATTAATTACATCAAAGGGCGTCCACAGATCGTTTAGAAGTGAGGTGGGTGAGGAACGTCGTTACCCTGTTTTCACCTCAATGTATTAAAGTATAAGTGTATGGTCGTATAGGCGTACAATTGGTCCAGAAAATACAATCGTTCATTTTGTTACTTGTCCCGACGGGTACGTCGCGATGGTCGGTAAAGGAACAAACTGTCCGGAGGTGTAGGCGTACTGTGTTTTTATATTGTTAGGACAGGGAGACAGGGGTAGCGACAGATAAAGATAGAAGTGGAGAAAGTGGTGGAAACGGAAAATTCGTTCGTCCCAGTGCGAACCTGGATGCCACATGTGCGCTTCTTAGGCCACTCGAGGACGAAGGCAAGTCTTAACCCGGGGAGGGACAAAAGGACGGAAGGAGTTGGAAAAGAGCAAGTTCGCGTGGAAGAATAGAACGAGGTTCGGTAAGGGTTTGTTGACGACGACGTACCCGCCACAGAAGGTACAAACACAAAGATTTAATACCACGCGTTGTTTTGTCACGATCATTCAACGCTTCCAACAAAGATTGTCGTGGAATTGAACACGAATCGACGAAGGTTCAACGAGCGCTGGCTAGGAAGTGTCTAGTAATCGATGAGACGAATTAATGGAAAGTGATCGAAGATGTCGTTAATAATATCACCACTTGTTCTGTAGTACGCGTAGGTGAATGGTTGTTGGGTTTGCCTCGTGTGTCACTGACTTGCCACGATTAGTCATCACGGTCAATTGACCCCAGATGCTCGTATCGGATGTTCTTACACGGTCTCGGTGTCAATTGTGGCACGCGCCGACGATTCACGGTTCGAGTGATCGGCTGCCGTTACGTCACCGTCGTCGAATCGACACCAATCATTGAGAACACGCAACCGATTCTAAACCGTGTTTTATTTTTAGTCGATGTATTATTGGCCACGATGTCACGGCTTGGACGCGAATAATAGAAACCGGAGGAGTGATAAATTACGGGCGTTTAGCAAGTGTCGTTCACATATATAGGCTGGATTAATGTCGCGCCGAAACAATGGCGAAAGTGGATATTTAGGAAAAATCTGGGAAATGCGCGAACGGTTTGCGTCGATGGTATTGTTTTATTGAATAGGTAAATTGAAATAGAAGATAGGTACCGTTTTCTGTTGTGAGAAGCTTAATTCGACGGAAAGGAGAATGTATAGTCGATGGAAGAAATATGTGATAGAGAGGTCGTAAATTGAAGGATTAAGTTTGTTTTTTGATTGGGATTGAATGAAAGGTGAGGCACACTTTGTGTGACCCTAACCGAGATTTTCAATCTTCATCTTCTTAAACCTGTGAATTTTGACCGAATCTTGCGACCTCGTTCTGATCATTTTTCTCTTCATTTGTGAACATTTCTGTGGAATCTAAGTGCTTCTTACTTGGAAAAGTAGACACTCATGTGTTCTTTAAATTTTTTAACACTTTTTACTGCTATTCTCTTCTACCTCTGCTATCACCTCCCACATGAAGGACTTAATTTTTTAAGACACCTTATATACTGGTGTCCACAAGTATAGACACACTTATTATATTTTTGATTTGGATACGATATTGTTCTAAATAATTTCTCAGAAAATTAGTAACTTAGTAATAATATTTTTGCTGATTTGTTAATAGTACATACTTAGTTTGAACGAAAATTCTACGCCGAAATAGTTCAGTCTAAGTAAAAATCGTTTCGACACCTTTCGACATAATTTTACAGAGAAGCGGCTGAAGAAAGATCGAATGCGTCAAGATAATTAATTGCAAAATTCGCGGGAAGGGCAGGGTGAAAATTCGGGGCGAGGCTGCAGCTTGTAAAAACTTGTAGAGGCAAATCGAATAAAGTCGTACGGTTACTCAGCCCCGTGGCAACGAAAGGCGTAGGTACGTCAGAATTCAAATGTAGATTCGGCAAAATATTTTCGCGGCTGGTAACGCCGGTTGAAGTATGTTTCTTTCACACGAAACCTGGAAATTCAGAGACGTCGTAACTTGGTTGGCGAGAGAAAAAAAAAGAAGGGAAAAAGAAGAAGACGATTATTGTCTGTCCGTGTATTCTCGTAGATTTTTCAGCACGATAGTCGCGAGTAAATTGTTGACAATTAGAAGCAGCAGCTACGGTAGCGTTTTAACAGTGACCCCTTTAATTATTTATGGAAACATTCCGGTCGTTCCACGATTCGTCCATTTACGAGCGTGAATCAGAGTCAAGAATAGCTATGATCGCTGTATTACCAATTGTATCGGTGGAATTGTCATTTAATTCAGAGTGTATAGCGACCAAGTTATTCGTATTGCTAACTTCACGCTCTACAGCTGTCGCTGAGCTTAATTAATCCGTCCGCTCATGGCCGATTTCGACCGCGATTGTGGCAATTTACAATTGATCGAAATTGTTAGGCATTCTTCGCAGTTCTTAGGTTTCTCTTGCTTCAGGTTATTCTCGTCGTGTTCGAGAAAGCGCGTGGACACCAAAAATAGGGTACTTTGTGTGTATGCTATATACATATTTCCCGAAATGGTAAAATGGTCAATTATTAACACAGTTTGGAATTCTTCGAGGTTGCTTCAAAATACCAAATATTTCTAAACTTGCAGTGTATTATATCATATTCGATAAATAGAACAATTGTGTACATACCATAAATATATACTTCATTCATGAAATGGTAAAATGGTCAGTTATTGACACAATTTGAAATTCTTCGAGAGTGCTTCAAAATACTAAATATTTACAGTCTTGCAACATACTGCAACATATTTGATAAAACGAACAATTGTGTACATACCATAGGTATCCTTCGTTCATGAAATGGTAAAATGGCCAATTATTAATACAATTTGAAATTCTTCGAGAGTGCTTCAAAATACTAAATATTTCTAATCTTGCAATGTATGACAACATATTCTGCAAAAAGAAAAATTGTGTACACACCGTATATATATATATCATTCACAAAATGATAAAATGGTCAATTATTAACACAATTTGAAGTTCTTCGAGAATGCCTCAAAATACCAAATATTTCTAATCTTGCAATGTATGACAACATATTCTGCAAAAAGAAAAATTGTGTACACACCGTATATATATATCATTCACAAAATGGTAAAATGGTCAGTTATTAATACAATCTGAAAACACCAAATGTTTCTCATTTGAACACTTAACGAGCCTAATATTTGACCAAGAGTGAACCAACGAAATGGCCATTTTTTGGCCATTCTCCTTAATCTTCCTCAAACTTGGTCACCGATAAGGCATTAAGAAACTCTTCCGTTACTCTATATTTCATTTAAACGACCTACCACGTCTTTCAACGCACTGGAACTACTCTGATTTCTAATTTGGACGGTAAGCGTAACGTAGACGTGTGTCCCATCGAAGACATCGCGACAGCTCCTCTACGTTCGATAGCCCTTTACGCGTGCTGCAAATCCAGCACGCTCGGCGAAGCGTCTGCCGACGGTATTACGTATTAAAAGTTGCAGCCGACGTGAATTTTTCACAAAGGAAAAAGTATTCGGCGCCGCTCTCGTATCTTCTATATTAAAACCTAATATGCGAGCAGGTAGACACGTAATATCTATTACAGGGTAATATCACCCTTGAAAACCTTCAGCGAGTACTTTGTCACATTTATTGTTCATATTCGAGGTGTCGCCACCATTGTGTTAAAGAGAGTTGTGTCCTTTTCGATATGGATGGAAGATCGGTGTATGGACCTGTTCTATTTAGGAACTTTGTTTGATGTTCTCGAAATTTTCGAGGAAATTCACCGATGCAGATGGACCAAAAGAAATAGACGACCAGTTGGTGAAAATTGAATGAGAAATTAGCGAAGATTCGTGCGTAACGGTGACCAGTTTTTCTTAATTTTTCCAGTTGTGTGAGATTAACTAATTCTTGAAAACATTCAGCTGTCGTTGTCTTCGTAGCAAAGCTATTTAATAAAAAATAATTTAAATATTTAGAAGAAACATTCGAAAGATAGACGAGTCATGGTGGAACGTAATTTACTTGAATTTCATTTACTTTTGTTCAGATTGAGGAAATTTTAATGAAACATCACTATTTCACTTTGTTTCACTTTTCTTGCGATGTGTCAGACGTTTAAATAAGTAATCCCTATTTCCATAGGAAAAGGTAATTGGGCAAAAAATGCCACGAGACACTGCAGCATCCATTATTTTATAAATTAATCATTTAAGTCTGCCTTAGTAATAAACGATAAAATTGAGTAGTTATTTAATGCCAATGCATGCTTAATAAAATCAACAATTGCCACAGTAAATTCGTTTATTTCATCAAGCTAACGTGTCACAAATTAATAATCCCGAGAGTCAGGTCTGAAGATCGAAGTACCATTAAAAATCTGTCGCTGATATATCAGAAAGTTTTAACTGAGAATTATGAATGACGAGTCGTCGAGGTTGGAGCAAAGTGTCGTAAAGGAAGAACAGGAAGTGCAGCGAGCAGAACCCCGCAGCGAAACGATAAAAATTTATATCGGGGTGTTTGCCTCGGTTGGATAGTGAATTCAAACAGGCGTGTAATTGGCAGTATCGTAAAAACGACTGTTGGAGATTGGGAAGGGGCCAGCTCGCCGGGTCCAAGAAAATGAAGAAAAATACAGTGCGAGCCGAAGAAACGGGAAAGAAGATGAAAAAAGCTCGAGGGGATCGCCTGTCCTCATAATTTTTTATCCTAAAACCGCTCCATCGCTTCGGAGAGCAATATTGTTAATATGCAAAGGAGCTTCGGAAAAATGAGGTGGCGAGGAACGAGAAGATAACCGAGCACCCTAAAATTAGCCTGCATCTCTCTCTCTCGTTTCAGAGAATTACGTTGTTCAAGGAACATTGCCAACTTTCTTACGAGACATCGATCTTCGAGTGTTACTTAAATCACTTGTCACACCAGTCTCGAGAGAATATTCGTGTATTTTTTTTTCTGGCAGAAGTTCTGAGCACTTGATAATTCTCCGATGACACGAGTAAGAAGAACCGAGGATCGAAAATTCGTAACGTTTATAAACTCGCACATGTGAAGATCTGATGGATCCTGCGAGGAAGAGCTACCATTTCTCATTAATTCCGAATTAACAAGATTTCAAGAATGCTTGAAAGTGGAAAAAATTTCGAACAGCTGTCAGAGTAGAAAATCCATGAATTTTCAGTGAAACTTTTTTCATCTCCTGAGAAAAATTATACAATGGTGACTGTTCTACGAAGAATTTGCTCAGAATCTCAAGTCAGGGCGCTTTCTAAGACCACTCTGAGTATTTACTACAGCAAATCCTCTGTTTTAATTTTCCAACGCAATTATCTTCGAAATTACTAATTAGAATAGATATTTCTGACTAAACACGAGCAGTGTCGTTGTACTCTAAAGAGAATTGCTTTCTCGTGCACGAATTTCTACGTTAAACTGATGTCTTCGAAATCTTTGATCGTCGGAGCCATTTCTAATTCAAGTCTCTTCAAACGCCAACACTTTCCATATTCACACCACAAAATGTAACAGTTTCTACACGCACACACGATGCAGATATTCCCCTTTTTGTTTTGAATAGAAAGTCGTCGGAGGAATCCACGATGCGTAATAAAAAACAAAAAAGAATCTGATCTGAATCGAAGGTTGCCAGGGCGACGCGGAATAAGGACCTCACCCTAGGCTGGTTTAATCAGTTACAGATGGAACAACGTTCCCGCGGCGGAAGACATGAAGTAGTAGTTGAACGAATTGTTTTGATAAGTCGCAGAGACAATACGTCGTTAAGGTAGCGAGGATTTCTCCTCGAGAAAAGGAGGAGAAATTAGACGTTGCTGGTAGATGGAGGAAGATGACTGGCACCCCCTTGAAGGAGGAGGGTAGCACGACTGAGGTGGTGGCAGAGGAAGATGAGGACTCTCCAAGTTTAGATTAAACTCACCGCGGATAAATATTCGTAATGGAGCGCCAGGGTGCTATAAATTAGCATGCTGCCCCCTGTTGTCCTTTCCCGATTCGACAATCTGTACACCGGGGCCCGTTACCTTCTACTATAAACTTCGACTTTTACGCGAGATCATGTCGCTGCCCGTCGATAATAAACGAACTTCCGTACAACTTTGACAATGCTTGGATTCTTGCTGGAGAAACTTCATATCAACCTGGTTTTACAGCTGCGTGTATCTCGAAGAGTACGCTGAGTGTAACGAAACCAAAATGGCATTGGTGGGTTTTAAATTTTATTCCCTAGTTGGATAAGTATGCTGGTCAATGATATTTTGAGTTTGTGAACGTTTGACAATGTTTGTTATGAAGATACTTTAAAACGAACTGGTTTCAGAATTAATTTCATTGTCTACATGGAAACAAAAATGGCGTTACAGTGTTTTAAAATTCATTTCCTGGTTTGATAGATGTATTAGTCGATGGTTTTTTGAGATTATGGTCGTTTGACAGTGTTTGTTACGAAGATACTTTAAAACGAACTTGAATAATATTAATTTCATTGTCTGCAAGGAAACCAAAATGGTATTACAGTGTTTTAAAATTCATTTCCTAGTTAGATAGGTGTGTTAGTCAATGGTACTTTGAGTTTGCGAACGTTTGACAGTGTTTGTTACGAAGATACTTTAAAACGAATTTGAATAATATTAATTTCATTGACTGTAACGAAACCACAATGGCATTAGAGTGTTTAAAAATTCATTTCCTGGTTGGATAGGTATATTAATGAATGATACTTTGAGATTGCGGACGTTTGACAATGTTTGTTACGAAGATACGTTAAAATAAACTGGTACAATATTAATTTCATTGTCTGCAAGGATACCAAAATGGCATTGCAGTGTTTTAAAATTCATTTCCTGGTTGGATAAGTATATTAGTGAATGATACTTTAAGTTTGTTAATGTTTGACAAAGTTTGTTAATACTGATACAGTATTTGATTTGAAAAGAATGGGAATTTCGAACAAAAGGTCATTAAAGGTCCTCTTTAGATACGCATTTTCGTATCTATAATCATGGCTTGGAGATTTTTGCACGTGAGTCTCTGTATGTGAAGCACGTATTTAATCCTGACGCGATAATAGGACCGGAGGACTCGAAATGTGCGTTGTGGATCGTGTGGAAGGCACTTTTGGCTGCAACGCAATAGAAGAGGGGGTAAACCGCTATTAATCCACAGCAAAATTGAGTATTATTAGGGGATACATCCAGGATTTGCG
>NW_017100227.1:752572-755398 GCF_001263275.1 Habropoda laboriosa | reverse complement strand
ATCTATAAGATTAGACCAGACGCGGATTTACTTTGTTTTATTGGCCAGGCCATCCCCACGATCTGGCCTGAAAGGGACTTAATTGGTGTTGCGGGATCACTTTGATACCGCAACGTTTCCAGACGCGTCTACCCGTCGAATTCCTACTTCAGATTTCCAATCTGGGACTACTCTTGTCTGGTCATGTGTATACACGATGCTGGGATAATATTTACCCTTGATTGGCGTGCCTTTAATTCCTGCAGAAATCGGTTGCTTCGAATATTACTTAGAAATATGCGTTACTTGGGTGCCACCTGTTTAGTCCAGTAAGAAAAAATCATTTCACTCGATGAACACACATTGCGACACTTATCCAGTTTAATCTTTTTTGCTAAAAATATCAGTGACACCGAAGTCATTTCTGCTAAGTAATATTTTCGTCAAATTTTAACCCCAAAATTCTTAACCAATTAAACGACAGTCTAAAATGGCCTGGAAATAAATACTCGGGTGCTGCATGTGCTCGTAACTTGAAAGCAAGTGATCCTCTAGCCTAACAGTACTTGTCACCATATTGCAAGGAACGTGTCAAAAAATGAAGCATCTTCTCACAAAGTTCTGAACTTCAAACGAAGGACTTTCTCATTCAGATCAGATCAGACCTTACACGGTCAGATTATCATTATCTCAAGATGCTGAAAAGTTTCTAAAAGAGAGAATCAGTCGAAAATTGGATAATTCTTAAATCGAGAAATTCGAGCAATTTCAATTTCGAGGTGGATTATCTCTCAAGTGAAACACGCGCGAATATCAGAGAAACACGTTAGGACGAACAGAATGCGAGAGACAGAGAAGAAAGGAGGGAAAGCAGCCACAAAGATATTTTGAATCCCAATGGTGTCTCCTTCGATCTCAATACATCTTGGCATGTCTGCAGCGTAATAGAGAGAAAAAGGTTCCTCGATGCTCACAGGGCTGCTTTCTGGATTGAAGTGGATTAATTGGTTGAACACTCACGGGGGTTGGAGCGAGACCACCCCCCCTCACCCCCATTCAATTACTTGTGATCTTTGCCGCCAACCCTTCGGTACTCCGAGACCTCCGGATATATTTCGCCGCTGTGAAAATTGGTCCCCCTGCCGCCTGCCACCCTTTGCGCCAAGGGAAACTGCGCTATCGCAGGTATCCCTTCGAATAAGAAAACCTCACTGGGGAATCTTTCGACGCATTCTCCACGTGACTACCATATCGATTCCACGGAGCGATAGAAGAATTCTCTGCTAGCTCTCGTTGTCTGAAAATGTACCTTCTCTCGAATATACCTTGGCGAATGGCTCAGTTTTCTGTCTTCAACGTGAAACCAGTTGTTACTCGAATCTTATCCAGTCTTAGTTCGTTGGTTTAATCTGTCGGTGCTAGGAAAGCTATCCTAATGGAACGATTAATGCACCCTAATCCTACTCTTACCAATAGACACTTTCTATTTATTTTTGCACCCTGTATCTGGTTCCACTATTCCACTGTACCAGCTAACAGCTTCTCTACTTTCTCACAATTAATGAAAATTTTTCTATTCTGTTTCTATTCTATATGTTCTATATCCTTTCTATTTTATGGTGAAAATATAAGTTACAGTATCATAAACAAATAGGAAAGTTATTTCTGTACGCCTAGGAAGTAATGAAAAAAATATAAAATTGAAAATTTTTGGTACATCAAGTTAAGAAAAATGTGAGCGTTAAAGGGTTAACGCGCCCTAATTTTCTCAATAGGCACGTCCTATTTACTTTTGCACCCGTTATCTTATATCACCTAGCACCTTCTTCGTTTTCTCACGAATGAAAATTTCTCCGCATAAATTAGGCACCCTAAGGTTTTTAATTCGCGGTCCAGCTGAAGTACGACAATTGTAACGAAGGGAGGGCCAGTTAGCCACGTTCGTTCGGCACCTCTTGTACATGTATATGCACCAGGTTCCGTGATATTTCTTAATTAAATATAGCCTCAAGTTAAAAAATGAAATTAAATAGAAGCCAGTATTTTTCGCCTACCAGTTCTCGCTCGTTCCCTGGACGACCACTCTTTCGACCAGTTTCTCGGTCCTCGACAATGGCGAACAAGGTTGCACAGCCGTTTCGACTAGCCCCTCTCGCTTTCCGCGAACCACCCACCATACATATTTCACGTCGAAATAATTAAACGCCGCTGGACCGCGAGTCGACTCGCCTCGACCCGACTTCGAGCCTGGCTTCGCTGATTATTAATTAGATCGTGCGTGCCTTACCGGGCCCAGTCTCTCGATTTCCCGATAAGCTCGCCATCGGTGTCGCTTACTCGAAACCTCTTCTCAACTGGATATTAATGAAAATTAATACGTGCACCCTTCGATTTGCATAGGAAATAAGAAAATGTTTATTTTAATCCTTTATCTAGATGAGAGCAAAGGAAAATGGCTACTCGAAGTATTGTACGTGGAAAAGTTGTAGCATTCACCCTTAGTTTACAGTTCATGAATTATTTCATACTGTGCTACTGACCGAAAGTTTGAAACCAGTTGACAATTCGTGCTAATATTGAATCTGTTATCAATTTTGTATGGGTTTGGAATTAATTCTGCAGGATTCCATAGATTTGGTCGAGTACAGTATATTCTCCACAAGTGTCAGACCGCAAGGAAGCTAAACCTGACACTTGTAGAGTCAGGGACTACGTTTTCCAGCCTCGCGCCCGCCTTTGTAGTTTGCCGAACGAAGACAAGGACAGCGAATAAAAGATAAACATGAAACGTGTGTCCGAGCAACCAAGCGATTTAGATATCAACTTTTTTAATTTTACGTTTTTTTA
>NW_017100227.1:746027-748226 GCF_001263275.1 Habropoda laboriosa | reverse complement strand
TGGAGGTAGGCCGACTCTATGTGATAAACAATTGGCAACCAAACGGTGGCTCTCCCTCTACATTCGACGGATAATGTGTTCAGGTATTTAATGTAATTTCTTAGCTATTTGTTTTTGTAATTCATCTAAAGCGATATATTATGAAATTAAATTAATCACTCAATAAGTTTTAACGTTAGATTGTTTCCTCGATATGGCCATGGTGGTCATCAGTGACTGGAGCGCCTCAAATGTTTAGAATAATTAAAATAAAATAAATGTTGTCAACTAAAAATTTTGAACGTCATAGCTAGCTAGACATTATTTTCAATTGAAAAAAAAAATTATAAAGCATAATACTATTATCTTATGCTTAAAATGTATTTTCTTGTGGCCGCCTGACAGCAACCTGTAAATCTGGTGTGACAGTGAACGTGTTAATAAGTAAATGTTGTTCAAATTATATCGTGTTTGATATCATTTTCATCAGAAAAATCTCATCAATATGTTAAGAAAAATTTCGGGATAAAAAAAGTAAAATTAAAGAAATTATATTTTTCTATTATGATTTGTCAAGCCGTGAAATCTCGTAAAGGAAACCGACTAGTGTAGCGTTACAGGCCTGACTGACTGTGAGCGAGATAACATGGGCGCAGCAATGACGCAGACCTAGACGTAGGACCATTTATACTGTCACTTGTAGAATCCAAACTTACTGACTCTTGTAGAGAATTTACTGTAATAGGAATTAATATTGTTAATTCTTTTTTTCAAATTAGCGAAAGTTATTGTGAGTTTATTTCAATCAAGCTCCTCTGCTGAATAGTTCTATTTTGATGATTCAGGTTATATTAGAAATTATTTCAGTATTATTTCAGTAAAATTGATAAAGATAGCATAAATATAATTATTAAGCGTGAAAAAGAAATTTCAATGGAATTTACCAAAATGTTTAATTTTTTCAAATAATTTCCATCGTTTTGCATATTTGGAAGGGCAGATCCAAGCTCTAGAAAAATGTTTCAATTTACTTTTGATAATTTCCATTATTTTCTTCGTATGTGTAAAAGAACAATGGTTTGATTATTCGTACACCCTGTGGAGCGAATATGAGGACTACAAGCTGATACGAAATGAAGAATTTAAATGTCTTTACAAACGAAGCTTTTCGATCTTTTTCTTTCGACTATTGTTCCAATAATTTGCTGTTCAATTTGTCGAGAAGCACGACGTCCACGTTGTGTTAATTCTTGGAGATACTGTCAGCCAGGCGGCGATTATCAATTGCCCTGTCAATTACACCCCCTTCCAGGAATGACGTGCACATGCTACTGAACCCTTCTGTGACTAACTCCCTTCCTCTTTCACCATGTTACCGCGACCGAATCTCGAGGCTGGCATGATCGCAACGAGTTATTTAATTACCATGATCTATCACCGGCTGTCAGCTTCCAGTCTATAATGCATGATCGATCGAGCCTCGACTTTCCTACGGTCTCAACTTTACGCGTGCACACGTGTTCCTCTATCCGAGACACAGAAGAAATCGCTTTCGTTTGATCAGATTTTCTGTTCTCCAAAGATAAGCGTAGTTTTCTTTCTTGCTGTTAGTGGATCTAGATTTTTCCTTCAGAAGTATTGTACTTAGCGACAGTTTCACTTCCTGTCGCTGTCAACGAAGGAATCAGTTTCTTTGTTTACTTAAGAAATTGCACAGAAGAGAGAGGGTAGTAAAATAAAAATTCTTAAATATTCGAACTTAGAACCATCGAAGCTTGATATTTCTATCAGTGAAGGATTTTTTGTTAACGTAAGGAACTGCGTTAAAAATTCTTAATTATTCAAACCTAAAATTATCGAAGCTTCCTGCTTTTAGCAATGAACAACTCTTTAGTAACTTAAGGAACTGCGCGAAAAATTTTTAAAGCTTCTTATTTCTATCTCTGAAGGAATCTTTGCTAACCTAAGAATCTGCCCAGCAAGGAAACACAGTAAAATAAAAATTGTTCGTCGAATGAAAAACCAACTCTGCTCGACGTACCAAGCAGAGATTAAATCCAGCCGAACCGAAGCGAAGTTTCTTTGTTCCGGTGAATATTAGCCGCGAAGATATCGTCGCAGCATCAAAGGGCATCGTTACGCTGCTTGGACGTGAAATTTGTTCAGGGTGGAAGGGAATCAGGAATCGATTAAGGTGTAAGTTTTATGAGACGGAGAGAT
>NW_017100227.1:743682-746014 GCF_001263275.1 Habropoda laboriosa | reverse complement strand
TTTCATCGTCATTTTTATCGGCGCGGATAAGACAGCCGAGCTAATTCGCATTCCCCTTGATGTCTGCCGGAGTTAACAGTTTTAAGGGATGAAACGAGTATGGATCGAAGGCTAGGAGGACGGCGATGCTTAAGAAGGGAGCAGACACGCAGGTTAGGGGGTGCGACGACGAGAAAAGGAGGCGAAGCAAGAAATTGATATAGCATACGAAAATGAATTGCCCCTTTGCCGAAGAATGTTCCACGGCAATCTGCCTCGTGCCTCGCTTTCTTATACTTTTTATACTCATTTTCAATTTTCCCCATACTGCCGATCCTCCGGCTCTCCTATAAAGCCTTGCGGTATCACCGTAACGTGTCATCCCTTCTCTCTCACCTTACGTTTTTATTCTTTCCACCGGTAATGGGATGAATACAAACTGACTCATTATTCGCCATGCCATGCCTCAACTCGCGATTGAAACCGTATTACCCTGTCTATGTACCCTGTTCCATAAAAATTTGTACAACGTTGCTGGAAGCTGTTTCGTTGGACTGTATTCTGGTCGTAAAATTTGAGACATTGAATAGTGCAACGCGAAGGCTTGCGAAATTAGAACTGAGAATGGGGCTTCGTTGACAAATTATTTTTTCAAAGAATTCATTATTTATCTGTAGATAATTGAGATCGATTTTTATTCGAGTATTCAAGTGGGATATGTGTGTCACTCTGGGTATGGAAGGGTTTTCATTAACAAAATATTACTCTGTAAAGTTTAACGTGATTAATATTGTAATTGAGAGAAAATTTTGTTTATGCATTTCCACACTGC
Source organism: Habropoda laboriosa (assembly GCF_001263275.1). Classification (NCBI taxonomy): domain Eukaryota; kingdom Metazoa; phylum Arthropoda; class Insecta; order Hymenoptera; family Apidae; genus Habropoda; species Habropoda laboriosa. The sequence goes on along the minus strand of NW_017100227.1, from coordinate 745,203 downwards.
AATAAAAATTCTAAAGAGTTCGTATATTAAAGAGGGATGAAATTTTATTCGTACATTGAAGTTGTGTCAAGAGAATCTTTCTTATATTATGGGATCCAGCTATCTATATAGAGTTTATTCTTCGAGTAGTGACAAATTGAGGAACTTATTTACGAAAAATATATCAATGAGAGAATCAGTAAATTAATCCAGAGATCTGAGAAGCGTATTAAGGTTAAAATAATACCATAGCAATTTCTACCCTTGTTCCCCTTTGACCACCACCCCTTTTTCGACCAATTGTGGTTCCCTTTGACCCGCCAACCGTTTCACCTCGTACGTTCAGTTTCTTCAAGTGTAGACAGAACCAGAAGACTCACGGTTCCGATCGATCCGCACACGTTGTACAAGAAATACAATTAAAACGTGAAGGACAGAGGAAGATAAGAGTTCGAATGAAATTTAAAAGGACGTTCTGGCAGGCAGGCGGCGGGGTCGAAGAAGATAAATTCGAGTGGAGGATACGGAATCAAGACTCGAGAATCTAAAGTGCTTCCAAGACAAGTCGTTGCTGGCGCGAGATAGGGCCGTGTTCGTTCTGTTGCTTATTTGTCGCCGGAGAAACGAAACGAGCCGGGGAAATGGTGAGTCAGTTCAGGGGATGGAGTTGAAGTCGGGGTTCTTCGATACGGTACAAATAACACTTGCAGCCGACGAATCCTCTCCCTCTCTCTCTCACTCTTCCATCCCTTTATCTCTCTTTCTCTCGTGCTCTTTTCAAGCTAGCAACCCCCAATCCTTCCATCTACCTCGAGACTCCTTCATTCGAGGTTCGATGGCTTTGTAGATACTATCGTTGCGGGAGGAATTCGATACCTCAGCAATACTGCCTCCAGAATCCTCGATTGCGATACAGTTTTCCTACAATACCTGCCCCCCCTTTCGTCCAAAGGTATTACAGTTTTAACCAGCGAGGATTATACTCGCGATACTCGTAACAATTTACAGGTGAAGTGAAATCGTTGAGAAGATTGTAATTCTCGTATCACTCGCGAGGATACTATTTACACGTGAAATAAAAATAGCGTAATAAAGAAGATGAAATTTTAGGGAAGACGTGTTGTAACTTTGCACAGTAGTACAGTCGACGAACGTTTTCTAAGTAGTAGATCCTTGTTGTACAAATAGGAAATATTAGCACACGTGGAGTAAAGCTTGGACGTGGCTGTAAGCCGACAAACTTCTTACTCGTATAAATGCAATACCGACACTTGGGTCAAATATGCATTAACGAAGCCGTATTAATCTCGCTGGGAAAGACGGAGCGATATTATCGAGCGACGTCCTCAGCATGAACGTCAGTTCACCTTCGTCGTAACTTTTTCATGAATAATCCCATGGCTAATTTGAATAAATTATAACAGGCGGCGTTTGACCGGGCCCGAATTCCCCTGACAGTGCTATTGATAGCCGTGAAAAACGAAACAAGAGCAGTGGAGGGGGGGAACCCGCGGCTTTCCATTAATTCCTTTGTTTCCCGCT
>NW_017100227.1:691289-743630 GCF_001263275.1 Habropoda laboriosa | reverse complement strand
GGCCAATCCATTAAAATATCAATTAGAATGTACCGGTACTTCCTTTTTCCCTCAAGATCGATGCCTTTTCTTCGTTTCCCTTCCTTGCTGGCGGCGAATCGACTTGAATAACCGCATGAAAATCGAGTCAGTCCATTGTGTGGCGCGGAACAGAAGGGCCAGGCGGGCTTACAAAACGGAAATAGAGAGTATTCGCTCCTTGTTGTCAATTTGCTGAAATTTTCACCGGGACCTAATTGCTTTTCAACGTCGTTCAGACTGATTGTAATGGATAAGAAGAAAATGATTTTTTTAAGTAAACTATCGGAGAATTAACTTGAAGAATAGGTCTTTCGAGGAGTGATATATCAACGGACCTCCTTTGGGCTCGATTTTCCAGGCGACCAACCTATTTTTTACACGTCACTTCTATAGCTCTTGAAATTGTCGTAAGCTTTCTTCTTAATTTTTCCTCTGTCACATAATATCGTACAAACGACTTACCTTTGTTTGTTAAATTTGCAATCTGTACATTCTGCTATTTACGTGACAATTTCTTTTCCACTGAAAACTACGCTAACTTTTGAGGCCCTGCTGGCTGCTGGGTGATATGGCAGACTAATGCAAAGAGAATTTTTCGAAGGTTAACTTACTCTGAGTACATCAATTTGAAACTGGAAGCTAGCCTAAATTCGTCAGTTATTTTATTGTTAAATGTCAAGTTATTTAAGAAAATTAACCATAGTCCAGTATTAAATTCTACCGATCACTTTTTTCTTGGAGATCAATTTCCATTTCGTTGAAAAGTAAATTGTTAAATTTTGTTTTAATATTGATTAATTAATTAAATAAGATTGAAGAATGACAAATGAAGCCTTCTCTATAGATAATGCGTTCTTCCACCTGTAAATAACATTCTCACGGGTTTCGTACTGTACCACTTGCAAGCATAAAAATCACTCTTATTTGCTATTAAAAAAAAAATCGCTGACAAATTTTGTGATAATTGACGTATAACGAATAACGTGAAATTTCATTTCACGTCTAAATAATTACAAATTTTATCCAAGACTTAAAACAACCCTTATTTCTTACAACACAAAGAAAATTGTCTTCGTGGTAGGTATTGCTGATAACAGTTCTACAATATCAAGTTAATATCTTCCGCTACGGTGTACGTTAGCGAATAGTTAGAACATATCTTAAGACAGATTCTTTCTCTCTCTCACAAAGATGAATTATGTACACGTACATAACGCACACATATATACAGCGGATTTGATAATCTGATGCGCGAGCACCGAGAGCACGGTAGATTTTTCTACTTACCGTGGAACGATGCTCAGAATCACGTCCGTAACGAACAAACGTTTCTAGAATACCTGGTACCTACGGCGCTGGAAAAAATATGGGAAACCCCATCCTTGGCAAAGAAGTGGGGGTGGCCGTGAAGGATGGGGTGGTTACCGTGCGATACGTGGGTAAGTACGTCGATGCACGCGCGCGCGCGCACACACGCGTACGTACCCTCTGTGTGTGTTCGTATGCGAGGCAAGCAAGCAAGCGCAAGGGTTGAATTTTAATTATTTTCTCTTTGGTAGGTATAATATTTCAATGCTCACCGGAGCCTGTCCGGCAGGGCTCGTCTCTCGCTGCCATCTCTGTCAAGTAATGTTATTATAATTATACGCGTGTGTGCTTGGTCGGTCATTTCTTGTGCCCGCCCATCCCCACCTCCATGCCACCCCTTTGTCTGTCTTTCTCTTCTTTCACCTTTTCCGTCACCACCACCGGCGCCTGCCTGCCTGCCTGCCTGCCTCTTCTGTCGCCTCTCTTCTCCTTTTTACCTCGCCTTTCCCTCTCTCCTCTTATTCGACGTTCTCTGTGCTCGGGTATTGTGCAATTAAAATGTCGTAATTGTCCTTTGGAATTTATCTTGAAATTCGTCGCTCGGTCTTTCATTTCCCTTTTCCCGTGTCGTTTGTCCGCGATACTCGTTTCCCGTGTATCGAACATTCATAGACGTTTAAATTTCACCATCTACACTTTCCAAATATCCATCCTTTTCCTCCCTCGATGATACATGCATATGCGGCGGGAATCGTGGGTCGTTTCTTTGAAAAAAATTCGTGTGCACAGTGGGTGTTGGAGGGAGGGAGACGGTGGAGAATTGAGAAAAGCGCCCTTGGACGGGGGCAGGAATCCGTTGCATCTGCATTCTTCCGCGAAGCCCGGTCCACTGCTCGAGGCAGCAGCCTCGGTCGATACTTACCCTGCGACGAAAGGCCGCCGCGGAGATAAAACCGGATGGTGTGTATGTATGTGATCACCTGAATTTCAGAATTGCAAATTCTTTAATTCACGGGGACGCAATGGCCGCGGTTTGCGACAGTGCCGCTGCTCCCGCCAGGAAAATACCTTCGCCTGACCTATACAAACATCGCGGGAGACGAGGGATGTGTATTCAAAAATTTACATAGGTACATTTTGATTAAAGTGTCCTAGAAAGCAAATCTAATACAGCAGCCGGGCCGTACCTACACTTTCCTCTTTTCGTGTCTCTTTTCTCACGCCTGCTCCCTCTACAGAGACAGACAGAGAGGGGGGGAGAATCGCGCGGAATTGCGCAGAGGATTATTACGTATCCTTCGGAAACTTTCCGCTGGACGGAGAATTCGAGAACGACTAGGTGTGAAAGGACTGAATGTTTCACGGGCGCGTCTATTATATCACGATAATCTCCGGATTTATTACCCGGTGTACTGGGCTTATTTTCACGCAAACGTGATGCATTAAGCGACTCGCGAGTGGAAAATGATTCGCGCGAATCTCAGCTGTACGGGGCGGGGGAGGATCTAATTGAAAGGATTCTTACGACAATGGTAATTTCAATGGAAACTTGGACGAGAACGAGTGCTGTACCGTATCGTTGATAATTGAATTGCGTCGATCTGAAGTTTCGAGATCGTGGAGAATCGAGCCATTTGCTCTTGCTAATTGAAATCTGGGATGTGAGGACAGGGGACATAATTGAGAGAATTCAAGCGCTCAAAGAATTGAGATCGCAGAATAATAATCGTTATTCGAGGCTTCCGGGTTCGAGCAGTGTCCAAGAATCGTTGATATCGGACGCGGTTAGCTTCGTCAGGGTATCGAGACACGCCGGTAATCAACAATTCTCAGAAACCTCGAACAACAACTCAAGCAATCCATGCAACGAAAGCCTCCTACCGTTACAAATGGAAACGAACGTGAATAAACCAGGAAAACTATAGCAGAGCCCAACTACGGTTGACGAAACAGTTGCAAAATAGTTGACAGTAATTGCCCACCAAATGAACCCTTTCCCCCTATCAGAATCCGCGAATCTTGCCAGCGATAGGAATGAGAAATCAGAACGCATCTAAGATTAGGATAATACCTGTGCAGGCATTTACTCCATCCCCTAACGCGATGTTTCCCACATTTCCATAATTAAAAGCTAGGTGATCAGCACTCGCAATAATGATTCCCTTGACGTTCACAAAAATCTACGGAAGATTTATCTCTCGCGCGTCGGTCTGAAAGAACGATACTTATCGCGCCGGCGGGAGGAGGGAAGGGCGGGGGGGAGGAGGAGGGAGAGCATGAAAATCCATATGAATCATCTGATGCAACGCGCTCTACATGCGTATCTCTTACGTCTGGGCGAACGGCAGAAGAACACAAAGCTAATGCAATTTTGCAATTACACCGAGCTCGTGCTCCTCCCTTCCTGTGAGCTCGGCCAGGCTCAGAGGAATGTCGGCAATACCGCGAGAATATTTAAATTTCGTTTCGTTTCCGCGTCGTTATTCTTTCATCCACGGTCCGCCGGCTTTATCCCTCGTTGGCAATTAATTGGCAAATCCAATCGGCGCACGAGGACGCGAAAGATGCGGTCTTTTATGCCCGTGCTTAAGTTTCCCGGGACAGAACGGATTCCGATCTCCCTAGTATTTCTTCCACCGTGCATGGTTGCTATTTTTTTTTTTCTTTCTTTTTAAGAGGTAATAGAATCGATGCGTCGTCTTGTGTAAAAGTTTTTGCGAATTCCATCTCGTTGTCGGTTGACTTATTCGCGAGATAGTGTGATGGACTAGAGAGCAGTCGTTTTACTGTTCAATTTGTGCAGTGTAGTTTGAAGGATAGAGTGTTTAGCAGTTTTCAGGAGTTTTTGCAAATTGGGTGAACAACCTTTGTGAGCTTCATTTGATTGCTTTTGAAAGTACTGGCAAATGTGTGAGTTTTCAGCTACGTTGGCAGAGATTTTGCTAACATCCTGGGATAACTTCAGTACGCAATGTTGTTTTGTATCGTTTGAGACGCCCGAGTGTGGAAAATTCGAAGATTCAAACTATACACTTGAGGTCCGAAAAGACTTCGGGTCTTTTTTGACCCGGACACCTCATATGTACTAATTTCTGTTACCACCACGCCATATGAACCTAATCACTGAACTTCCAGCAGCAAAAGTCATTAAAAAAGAAAAGTAAGAGGAAGATGCATCGCGATGGGTCAAAAAAGACCCGAAGACCGCACTAAGGTTGAACACTGGAAAACGACAGTTCTTTCTGGAATCGTACGAATTCCGTATTTCCATTTGATTTCGCTGCACGGCCTTAAAACGTGTTGTCCGTCAAAATTAGCGAACTGTTGAAAAGGAAGGTGATAAATCTGGCAAAAAGATCCCGTTGTCAGAGGAATACGCGCGTAAGGACGAATCACGGTGGTTCGCAACGAGTCGTACATTATGATTTAATGCTAACACTGTAGCAATGTCGTCAGAGAGACTTCTACGTATAAATAATTCGCGTGTCCGGACACCCAACCCCCGAGGATCTCGAGTCAGGATGGACAAGGGTGGAGAAAGCAGAGAGCCGGAGAAAGAGGTCGCCCAGAGGGGGTGTGGGCCAGGGGTGGCATGTTTTTAATGCGGCATCTCTGGGGGCGACGAGGATTACCAAGGCTAAAAAGGAAGTTTTTAATAATTTTTCATTTTCTCTATATTTATTATCGCGCGCTTCCTAACCGGAGGGGGGCCGCTGGAGACAATGGAGGGTTGGTACACTGGTCCGTCGTCCAGGGCTCTATAGGAAACAGCAAGGGGCGAATTCACGATTGTCAGTCGTCGTTGTAAAATTTTCATTTGTTTTGTCCTGCCCTTTTATGTACGCGTCCTGCTTTTTTTTCGATCTTATCCACGCAGGTACACAACTTCGTTTAAGGAAACTCTTTTGACCATCGTTCCCGCGTGATAACGCGTGTTGGACGACCTGTCGACTGATTTCCTATTTTCGAGGATTCGAACCTTTTATTTTCCTTGTATGTATTTTATTTCGCGACGAGGAGAAACGCCTAACGCTTAATTGGTTTTTTGAGCGTTTCACCTTTTCTACTCAATGGCAATTGACGTATCGCAAGCTTATTCTGTAAAAGGACACGTGACACGGTAGAAACTTGGAACACACGAGGCATTTGACAATATTATGAAAAATTGTGTCGTGAGTAAACATCATTTTATTTGCTAATAAAAGTTGGAGCTAACTGTAATATCGATCAGGCTTGTTCTTACATTCCGAGCGCAATTTCGACCAAAGAATTCCAGAAGATTTCGACGAATTTCTGTCCGACTGTGAAATGTATCTGTGACTAACGGACATTATTGTTTCTACTCTGCATTTCATCTTGCCCTCGTTGACTCCCCAAGCGTGTCAAAGAATTCCTTTCTTTTTCGAAGAAAATCTGTTATTGGCGTGATCTTCAAAGAAATTACGTTTCTCGGTTGAACGGGCCTACGAAAGGAAGAGAGACGAAGAAGGAGAGAAAAATAACACAGGCAGGAGTTTCGTTAAGGTAAGCGACGGGAAATTTCAGCGGAGTACGCATCGAGGAAGAAACGACAGAGGGTTCGAGGCAAGGGAGAAATTTGTCTGTGCTAATTTGTTGCAGAGATCGCGGAATTGAAGCAGGCGCGGTGTCTCTTCCGTTGGCCCGAAGCATTCCGCTGCACGCCTTTCTTCCGGCTACCCCTGACTTTCTTCTCCACCCTTGCCAGCCCCACAATCCTATCGTATTTTCTGCAGGTTCCATTTCGAATTAGGAAGTACTCTTTGTCGATAAGGAAGAAAGACAGCTGTGAAGTACGAGACTGGAAATTGTCAAGGGTCTCTGTTAATTAATTGATGGTAGATACCTAATTTCTGCTACTTCTGCACTGTCAAACGATTAATTAATTATCGCGGGTTCCTTCGTTGCTAATTGTTGCAATTTCTCAATATCGAATATTCACGTTTACATCTACTTTCTCGTTGATTGGCGTGAGTTTACACGAGTGCAAGGTATATGTACAGTCGGTGGAAGAAATATAGCGAGGTCGTAAGTTCGCTTAGGCGTCAGAAGTGTTTGGAACCGAGCAAAGTTGATGCAAGGAGTGCAGCGAGGTTCTAAGTTCACTTAGCTGTGAAAGAATCGACAGGAACCTGAGGAGGCAAGGGTTGGAAATCTCGGTTAGGGTCGCGCAAAGTGTGCTTTAGCTTCGATTTTTTCTAGCTTTCGTATTTTATGATGAATTTTTCTGCTCCATTTTCCAGTGTTTGAATCTAATTAATCGACACACAAATGTCACCGTGTATACATATAATGATGTTCATATGCAAGTGTTTGTACGACGAGGGAAAAATGTCTCGAGCCTTAGCTTCCTCTTTAATTCAATAACACGCAGCCCCGTCTTATTAATCACCAACACAAGGCAGCGCGTATCATAAAGCTCGAAGTATCGTAAGAAGGCGGACGAAAACATCAATGTCAATAATAATTCATTGATTACTTAATTCATAGTTACCATGACGACCGCCTCTCGCTTTTCCCTCGCCTTCAAGCTGTTCTGTTTTTCTCGCTTCGACGAAGGAGAGTTACGTGCTCCTTAAGCTCGTCTCACACGAAATCTGTCGATCTGAATTTTCCACCGATTGTTCCATCCACTTTTCTTACCTCTGGTTAAACCAAAACACTCTGACGTTTCGTCAATTAAGTCGCAACCTTTTTTCAGAAGCTCGAAAGCTTCGTACGCTGCAACGAAAATTTGCATAAGCAATGCTAAGTCCAGAAGCGACGGTTATTTAAAAATTCCTCGTAAGAAACAATTCTCTCCGATACTTTCCACACTCTCGAGTACGTGGTCGGTCGAAAGCCTGAAAATTCTCAGCGACCTCCTGAATTCTTCAAGAAAATTCTAGCCAACTCGTGTTACATTAATTCCAACTAAATGGAAAGCTGGTAAAATGATCGCAAAGTTTCGACATCGTCGATTTGTGGGCCGTTTCGGCTTATCGAGGATGGAATCGCAGTTGACGGCGTTTTAGCAAAGCAAAGGGACAATTGGCCATCCGGTTGAGCCGAAAACGAAGCGCGTTGTGAGGGACGCATTAGCCTTGCTTACGGGTACGCAAGCAGGCAAGGAGAAACACGAAATGAATATTCAGAAGTTATTAGTCTGTAGTGAAATGTGACGGGGCTCACCCTTCTCGAAAACCGCCCTGGCCTCCGCCACATCGCCCACTCTTCTGTCTCATCCTCTGACTCTCGGCTTCCCCCGTCCCGTGCCTTCGTCTCACCACCTCCTCCTCCTTCTCCTCCTCGCGCCCTCACAGTATAGATTTTGCGATACATCCTGGCGGAAACACTCGCGAGTGAGCAAGACACACTGCTGCTTGCTTGCTTGCTACCAGTCGAAGAAGGGGTTGAAGCCTCGATGAAATGGGGGCGGGGGGTTGGTGGGTGAAATCGTGAGAGATGAGAAGCTGGAGGAGGGAGAAGGAGAGAAGGAACACGGAGCCAGCAGGCCCGACGGGAACCCGACGAAGCTAGCGAAAGAGCTTTATGCATAAGCTAAGAAACGCCATTGACGGGCACTGAGCACTATGCATACTTTGACTCGAACAGTGCGCTTCATAAACAACGTTGTAGATACCGTCTACGTGACACCAGCCCGTCACGTACCCCGAGATACATTGTTCCTGCCTTCTGACTTCTCTAATTGTCATCATTATATTAACACTTGCAGCGTGAAATGTGCACGCCGGAAGAAACACCGGTTAAATACGCTTGGAAACTGGGATTTTTATCGATATCCTTCGGTTTGTGTGTTCTTAGAGGTTGTTTCATTTGTCGTCTGTCGATTGGGAAGTGATTTGGCCGGCTGGGTCGAAAATGACCCGTTGGAAGTTTAGAGAAATGTGAATGGCCGATAGTGATAAGAATTGTCGTTTGTAACTTTCTAATTTTATGAATCAGTGTCTCCTTTCTCTCTGTTATTAATTTTCACTATTTATTTAAAGAGTATAATCCCACGAATCTGATACTAACTCTTCACGGATTCGAAATTGACGTGCGGATCATTAATAATTTACTTCGTTTCGATTTACTTTTTTCTAAAAATTTTTTCGAAACTTGCAGTGGTTAAATTACTAATGGAATTAGGGTGAAGTTACTTTTCTTTTTCTCGACTGACAACTATCGTTAACAGAGAATTACTCGGAAAATTGTAAATTATTTTATGCATTTCATTGCCCTTACCCTAACGTCCGCTACTTTGATCTATGAACATCTTGAGAAGCGTCGTTCGATAATAAAACGGAAATACCTACTCCCCGAGCAGATAGATATCTGAGGGAGCACACAGCAAACGCCTATAGAAATGGTAGCATCTTGGGAACGTGTCGCGGCGCCAGCGATATTCAAATGGCATCAATTTCTACCGAATTGCTCCCTATATCTGGCCGCAACCTGGATGCAAGGTTCTCCTCTCGCTCCCTTTCGGAAAGAGGGAGCAAACCGTATTGGCAGATAGCTACATCGTTTTACAACCCCTTATCTGGATAAGTCGCGGATATCTGTTCACAGTTTCTCCTTCGGAACTCTGGCTTCGATGGTGTCATCGATTTCCATGGAAATTCTTCGCTCCTGTCAGGGGCAGTATCTTCGAACGAACGATAAAAAAGAAGCGCTTCGTGCCTATTAGCTGATATTTCACCGTCGCGCTAAGATATATCGTATTCGTAACGTGTGTTTATCTTTTACACGTGAAGAATGGTATTTTGCTTTTGTGGAAAATTCTTCGGTAGAAATTCGGTAGAAAGGGTGTGCTAAATATCAACTGTTTTTTGGAATTTCATTCAGTTGTAGAAAAAATGGTACAAGGACTGCATCTTTGACTTTCAATATCTAGCCTTTTTTTAGAATTTTAGAATAATACTAACTTTCAGTACCAGCTCCTTTTTTAGGGCTTTATGACAATAGTCTTAATCTTCCTAATCAAAGAAAATTTGAAAGATTCTACTTCGTTCAGAATCAAACTTAAAGTTGAAGAAATGACAGAAAGGCTGCGTTTTTGATTTCAATAGCAACTCTAGTTTTAATCTTCTAGAATATTTTAGAGGCTCTACTTGAAGAAATGGTAGAAAGATTGCATTTTAAAATTAACAGTCCAATTTGACTTTCAAGTTTGAATTTTTCATCACAGCGAAGGAGAACTGACGTAATTGAATTACACGTAGCTTAAGGGATAACATGATCGGATAATAGTAACGAAAGAAGTAAGGTGATAAGGCATATCCGTCGATCGTTTTCGCGACACCCAGTATATCGCGGCAATTCCCTTCATCTGCTTATATTACACATACAGTATCTGGATATCGAAGTCGGTTGATCCCGGTAAGTTCTCTCCCTTGGCAGCGAGCCATACATCATACTTTCTTCTTTATTAAACTCATATTTTTCAAAAAGTCTCACCTCCGCTATCTGGTACGGCCTCTTCTCGCTCGCAACTCAGAAATCAGCTCCGGGGAGAACGAAAAATTCATTTGACTCTCGAGGATAAGATGAATATGAAAATTGCCTGGCTGAAAATGATTTACATTCGAACGTCACGTTGATGATATAACCGGAGGTGACTGTCTTACCATGAATAATTTATTCCGCGCGGGAAAATGATAGAAAAATATTTCGGTACTCCGCAAATACAAAATGTGAAAATCATTTTTTGACTGCGCTCCGGTGGAAATTGATATTTATCAAAAATCTCGGTGCAGTTTACTTTATGTTTCGATACACTCTGCATTGCTCCAAGGATTATTCAATTTTCCGCAAACAAAAATCATTTTTCAGCAGAATGCTTCAATTTCAGAAGTTTCTCTCGGAAAATTTATTCATTCACCGTTCTTTCGCGCAGTTTTCTTTTTAAGAATTTCTTCGCTCTGCAAATGAAAAAGATCTAGCTATTCAATTCTCTGCGAATAAAAATCATTTTTTAGTCTATTGGAAATCGAAATTTATCGGAAACCTGTTACAGCTGGCTTTATTCCCGATGCACCCTGTATTGCTCGAGGAACCGATTCAATTTTCTCTGCCGAAAATTTATTCATCCATCGTTCCTCCGCGTAGTTTCCTTTTAAAAATCGTATTCATCGCCGACGGACGGCGAGTCCTTCCCTTGTAACGCGAAGTTTCCTTGAAAAAATCTAATTCGCCGGTAGTTGACTGGCAAAGGCGAAAAAAGAAAACGAGGGAAGTCCTCTAACGAGCGGCGGTTTCGTCGCGTGGCGATTTGTCTGTTCGCGGCTTGGAGAAGTTCGGCCACTTTCGTTCGACGCGTCCTGGAGAGATTGGCCGTTCTACGGGCATAAAGAAGAAAGCCACCCCCTTTAGCCGGCTTTCAGGAAACTCTCTCTCTCTCTTACTCTCTCCCTTTCGCTGCCACCCTCTCCTCATGACCCGAAACCGCGGCCGGTTATAAAGCATTCTTCCAGTTTATTAGACGGAGACTCGCGGGCTTCTTTTTATATTAAGCATGTGCATTATTAATGCGAGAGTATAACCGTAAAATGCTGATGAAAAAAAGTTGCGGAGCCCCACGGGCGTTTCTTCGCGGCCAGGCGGAAAAAGAAGGCTCCTGCGAGATTGCTGCTTGACCGACTATTCCTTCGTTAGCTCCCCTTGATAACCTGCAACACGAATTTCAACAACAAATTCCGTTTTCCTGACTGTCTCTTCTTCTTTCTTTCTTTTTTTACAGTCTCGGCAGTTCGTCAAGCGAACTGCCTTTTTATTTATGCGGTGTCGATAGAATTCTGCGAGAAAGTTTGCAATCCTTTTGCTTGATTCTTAACGCGCTTTTGCGGTAGATATTAGGACGTAACATGCTTCGTTTGGGCGTTTTGAAAATTGTGAACTATCGTTGAATTAAAATTGAAAATGAACATTTTTAAAATTAAGGCGGAAGCACGCGAAGAAAAGGTATTACTCTCGAAGAGAAATGAGTACATTCGAAATCTTCTCCGTATAGCGACGTTTCGTATTGTAAAATGTTTGTATAGGCAAACAGCTGACTCGTGCCAGCGGGCATTGACCCCAGGTTACTGTCAAAAAACCATTACACAAATCCCTCTCATTCGCACCTTGCTTCTCTCCTTTTCCTACGTTCATGTCGCGTTTCTATTGTCTCTCTGTCTTCGTCTTCGATTCTCCTTGTCCTGCCTGTATTGTCTCGCGACCTCTTTTCGGAATACGCCAATACTGATTCTTCGTTCACCGATTCTTATTGCATACGCGATGGATGAAATGTTTGAAAATTTTAACTGTTCCCTAAATTTGCAATATTCTCCCCGCTTTTTCAAAAATGTTGCATGGTATTATTATTGCACTCAGAGTAGATGAAAATTTTGAAAATTTCAAGTATAGTCTCTCTCCTCTTCCAGAAATGTTTTGGTACTATTGTTACACTCAGAATAGACTAAATTTTGAAAATTTTCAGTATATTCCTTAAATTCGCAGTGTCCTCGTTTCTCCGGAAATTTGTTCTACTATCGAAAATTAAAGAAACTGAGATATCTCGATCATCCCTTCCCTCTATTCTCTCGCGTTGCACAATTATATACCATAAAAATTCGTTAGAAGTAGCGGGGAATTTTTTTTCGGATCGAGCGGTATACAGAAGCCAGCAGGTAGCTTCCTTCGCATTCATCGTTCCCACTCCCGGGTGCACCCTGAATATTTCATCCGAAAGATCTGTATTTTTCTTCGAGTGATTGTCATTCGACGAGGAGCAAAAGCAGCGACGACGGGGTACGCCGCGCGCCGGCAGTCTGAAGCAAAATCAATTATTCATCCGAATTGGTCGGGAAAAAGTCCTAATTATCCAGGGCAAATACAAGCTTAATACGCGGAGAGAAGTGTACCAGCCTCTCCCACCCCCTTTCGCGTCCATGGAGCCCTCCATCGGTTGGTACTTGGCCTCACAGTCAGTCTTCAGGCTTCCTTCTTACCGTGAATAACCATTTGTATTTCCAATTAGCTTTGCTAATAAGAAGACGGAGGCATTGCCATAGTTAAAAAAATGTATAACCTCATCCAGCCACTGGGGAAATAAAGAAAAGCGCCGCTCCAGTATGACAATACCGGCGGGTCGAGCGGGGTTATGCCGGGCTGAACTACAATTAAAAATCCTCGCTTCACCCTCGCTTAACCCTGCTTCCTCCTTATGCCGTATTAACGATCGGGACGTGCAAAGAGGGGACACGAAACATCCTACCAAACATCGGGCCTTTCTTCGCTAATTTTATACTTGACCCCATCTCCACTCCACCCCTCTGTCCGTCCGTCCGTCTGTCTGTCCGCCTGTCTTTCTGTCTATCTTTGTGTTTTTTGTTTTTCCCTCAACAGTGATTCCGACTCTTCGATATCGTTCTTCGGTGATTCCTGCCGTGCGATGTTCTAGTGGAGCATAGTTTTTCGTGAGAATAATTCGATTCTCGGTGCTCGGGATTTAGAGTAGGGTATCTACTTGTGAAATTGGAATTCGTATTTTACACTAATGCTCAGAGATTGCGAATTTTGTCATTGCACAGGTAAATTAGAATAGTGTACAGTGAAACTGGAATTACCACTTTCCACTGTAATTTTACACTAATGCTCAGAGATTGCGAATTTTGTCATTGTGTAGATAAATTATAATAGAGCACTTTACGCCAACTTCAGTTTCTCAGTTTTACTGTTTACTATTGGCGATTAACGAGATCAGAAATCTTCTGGAAGGTCTTCTGAGGAAAGGGTTAAAAGTTTAGAAAGGATCTGCGCGTGTCTGAAATCTGTGAATTCATTCACACTTTGGAAAAATGAAAATTCCAGAGAAAATCGTATTATAAAAGATTGCATAAAGTATAGAGAGTGAACTGATAGAAATTACTATGTTGAGTAACTATGTATAAGTGAAGGAGGAATTTTTCAAACTTTGTTTCAATTAACTTTCTCAATAGAAATTATTTACTGTCGAAGGGGATATCATATAATTACAATAATTAGACACTCCTGTTTTTATATTTTTATATAACATAAGAAAGTATCTTTCTTCCCCTACATTTCTATCCCCCTTACATTTTTCTCTCACTTACACAGTCCTAGAATTATTAAAAATTGCCATTTATCGGTCCACCCTATATGATAATAAGGAAAGAAACAACTCTGAAATCACGTTAACTTGGAATTTATCCTTTATTCCTTTCAATCCTACCAACTGTTTCCCTCAAAATCGCGTTAAATTCGAATCGTCATATTTTCCTTATCTCCCGGTATCGAGCACAACACGTAAATGCGACGAGCAAGGATAAATGTGAAACGATTCGAATTACTATACAGTAGAATTAGAAAAAAGTATTAACTCCTATTAGCAGTCTGTACGACGACGGGTCAATAAGCAGATCGGATTCCGTTGAAGGCAACTTCGTGTTTGCAAACTTGGATTTCCGTGCTAGGCGATTCCACTAGACGCCCTTTGTTGTGCCAACCGTCAAAGTCGACCTGCGGTCGGCTAAACACTGTTGCTTCACAGTTACGGTTGACGCGCGGTGAAATGTGTGTCTCGTGCTCAGGCATCTTTGATTCGTGTACATTATTCGATCCACGGTGTGAATGAAAGTATTTCTCCTATTTTGTACTGGAAACAAGAAATTACTCTCGTATTTCACTGGACACGGATGTACCGTGCGATGTGTTGCGTAAGTACAATATTATGTCTATACGTAAGTGAACTTAATTAAACGATATATTCAATTCAAGAGATCATTGGTAGATACATTTCAAGTACAATAGTATTTCTGAATTATTTACGTAGAGAGACGGTAATTACGTTTTCAATGTTTTTTCCTATATTTTGCAGTAGTTTTTATTTTCCTCGAATTGTTCGTGTACGCTTAGCTGGTACGAAATTACGATAAGCAAACATGAGAGTGAAAACGGTACCGAGGCAGCGGATAGTTCCGGTAAATGGAATCTCCGAGACTGTGTCGGAGATTGTTACCGAACCAGGACAATCCTCTGCGAGCAGAAGAAGAAAGGAAGTGTCAGATGACGAGGAGGACGTGTCACACGGATCGAACGAACGTACAATGTGTAATTTAGACGTGAATCAGCTGGGGGATCGATCTGTAAAGGAGGAGAAAAAGGACGGGACGTTAAATTATTGCGAGGAAGCGTTAGACATGTCGATTAAACAGAAGGTAACGACGTATGACAGTTTTAGAGAGTATGTGTGCTTGTGTGTGTGTGTCGTGTAGCGTGTAAGTGTGTTTACGTTGACAAATACTCGACGCTCGCGACGAGATATCGAAAGTATCTCGTTAAGCAGGGATATCGAGATTTTTGAAATTTCAGATATTCGATGTACAGGGTGTCCTTTAATATGAGAACGCTAATTTGTATACGACAATCTGTTAATGTAGAATTTTTTGTCAGTATGTGTAGTAATTTTAATTTTTATAATATTGACGAGGTAGAATTAAAAAATGTCGAGTTTTGAAATTTCAGAATACAGAAATTTTAATTTTTATAATGATAAGGTGAAATTAAAGAAACGAGAGTTTTGAAATTTCAGAATATCAGCTGATTTGCATATGAAAATCTATCAATGTAAAATTTTGTCTCAGCACGCGTAGAAATTTGAATTGTTATAATATTAATAGCATAAAATCAGGTATTCCAAGCATAATAACGCTAATTTCTATATTAAAGTTTATCAACGTAAAATTTGATCTCAGAAGATGGATAAATTTTAATTCTGAATTAATTTTTTTATTTATAATATTAGAAATAGCTTACCAACCACAATTTTTCGAATTGTTCTAACTTCTTCCGCAGACTGAAGCTCCGGAAAAGGATTCGTCGATAGCCGGTCCATCAAGACGTCGATGTTTCGCCTCTCATTCTCAAAAAGGGCCGAAAAGCTCTATTTGCGACAACGATAACAACAATGTAACTTTGTGTCACTATTAACAGCTCTTCTCGCACTCTTCTCTCTCCTAAATTCACCAATTCATTTCAGATACCAAGATTAAACAGCGAGAAGAAAAATTGTTGCTGCGTAACTGCTTCTTCAAGCAGACAAGATTCGCAGTCGTGCGAGAGCGAACCTTCTGTTTCCGCAAATAACGACGACAGACTAACAGTAGCTGTTAATTTATGTATAAAGGATTTCGAGAAGAAAGAGATTCCCCCTAAAAAGCTGAAAGACACTGTCTTATTTAAAATTATGACAGATTCGGCGTTCTTGGAGAATATACAGAACCATAAGCGACCCAGGAGATACGTGTGTCAATTCTGCAAGAAAGAGTTCGTCAACAACGACGATCTGACTGATCACATGGACGTGAAGAAAGAAAAGTCGCATCAGGTATAATATAACAAACTCGAAGAAGCTTAACCCTGTCCTTCATATTTCTGTCGTTTTCCAATCGCAGACCGAGGCTTCAGAGAGGAATTCATCGGTTTGCTGTTCACTAGCTGGCCCGTCAAATTGCTACTTGCACTCGGAAGAGAGGACAAAGGATTGCGTTCCTAACGACGACAACAACAATGTACACGTCACGATTAAAACCATCTTTCACTCTTCCTCGTTTTAACAAACGATCAATTTCTTTCAGGCAGTAGCATCGAACGGAAACACGGAGAGTTGCTCCGTGACTGGATCTTCGGGCGGGCAAGATTGTAAAAGCAACGACGACAGATTAACAGAAGCTGTGAACCTGTGCAAGAAGGATCGTCTCGAGGAGGACGTGTCCAGACGCAGCGAGAGCAGTTGCAACGAAAAGCTGGAGAACACTGTCCTCTTCAAAATCATGACCGATCCGGCGTTCTTGGAGAACATACAGAACCACAAGCGATCGAGGAGGTACATGTGTCAATTTTGCAAGCAGGAGTTCCTCAACAACGACGAGCTGACCGATCACATGGACGTGAAGAAGGACGAGTCGAATCAGGTGGTTTGCTGCGCGTGCAAGAAGACGTTCGCGCAAAAACGGTACCTGAGGTATCATCAGAGGTGCCACTCGGAGAGAACCAAGTTCACCTGCGACATTTGTACCAAGAAGTACACCAGAATGGACAATCTGTCCAGGCACAACACGTTCCACGTGAATCCGGGAAAGTTCTCGTGCACCTACTGCGAGAAAACGTTCGCGAGGAAGGATCTGCTGAACAAGCATTTGAAATGTCACGACAGCAAGTATCGTTTTTTCTGCGAGGCCTGCCAGAAGTACTTCAAGGACCCTCTCATGCTGGACACTCATAGGAAAAGCTTTCACTCGATCGTGTAGATATGTTCCTTTTTTTGTAAATTACATGTAGCTATTGTGTCCAGTTCAATTGGGAATTTTTGATGTTGGAGAGACACGGTAGTGGGATATAATATGAACGGCAAATAAATTGAGAATAAAATCGCTGCAATCTTGTGTATCCTTGATTATTTTACTTGTAATATTTCTTCTCGTCTCATAAGTCGTCTACAGCTTTGGCGAAAATTATTAGGCACCTTTATTATTAGAAAAACTATTTCTTTGAAACCTTTCTATTGTTCGTCGTCCTTTGTCGGCTAGTTCAAAGGAATTTTAAAGCTGTGACAGTGGGCCACAAAACATCTGAGCGATCCATAGTCTACATTTCCTGGTTCTTCGTGAAAGTCACAGTCTGCTGTTAGCAGTCTCCGCTAACACACGTTGGCTAGACTTTAGTATTGCTGTTAACATTTTGAAAGTTAGAAAGTTAAGCGAGTTAGTTCTTTTTCTGAAACTGGGTAAAAGTCGGAAAGAAATTGCTGTGATTGTCAAATGCTGGCACAAGAAAATTAATAAAAAAATCATTGTTTTCACGTTGCAGTAGTTCGATTTTCATATCTTCACATTGATCACAATCTTGAACCTTGATTTATTCAGGAATGAAGCTTGGTATGACAAAATGTTCCTCTACACTTTCGAATGATTTCTTCATCTTTTCTCGTGTGATACTAGAAGTTCGAAAACACGCGGTATTATTTGGTATGTGTGAAAAAAGTGAGACGAAGCGGGAGATTTGACTGATCCATTGTTTAAAACAAGAGAGGAGTTCGAAGGCATTGCGACGAGAAGAAACGCGGGGAAACACTACAAGAAAACTCTCTTACCCCGAATGCCTCGCGTGGTCTCGAGAACTTTCTCTCTCTTTCTCTCCTTTTCCTTTCGTCTCCGGCGTTCGTTCATCCCCTCATTGCTTCTCGGTGTGGTTTTCTCCCCTTCTCCCCCGGTCTCTTCCAGTTGGAATCTAAAACATAATCCGTTTCTTCCGTTCTACCTCTCACCCTGGCCACTTCGCGAAAAAAGCGAGCACTCTGTTTGTTTCGGCTCAAAGGGTACAGCCGCGTCGCAATAAGGAGCACTTTGAAAATCCGACGTATTACCGCCGGCACATCCAATCACGAAATAGAACAACCATGAAGGTTGACCCGCGCCTCCCTTTCCCCCTTCTATTTGCCCTCTTACCTACCCCTGTTTTCTTATTTTTTCTTGACAGCCTTCTTCCAGCCCTCCTCTCTTCCTCCTCCTCCTCCCTCTTTTTTTTTCTCTCCTCTTCACTTTCTCTGTCTTTTCCTGTTACTCGCCTCCTCTCGGTCCCAGTTTAATGCAATTAAGTCGAGCGTTAAAATATCGTTCTTAATTCGCCAGCGGCACCTTTTGTTTCCTCTGTGGTTTAGCGCGAGCAGCTTGCTATGCTTCCTCTCTCTCTCTTTCTTTCTCTCTGTTGCTGCCACTCTTTGCCACTCCTTCCAACGTGCAGTTCGTTTTTCCCCCCTAAGAAGAGAACACACGATAAAACCACCCTTCCCACGTTTCTAATCACCCTTTTTTTCGTTTTTCCATTCTGTTGAGATGTTCTTCTTATTCAAACGCAATTAGGCTGCTAAGCGTGTCACCTTGTTCGTTCCGTTTTGTGTCGGGTGGAGAAGCGTTTTCAATTATGAGGGAATTGTGTTCGTGGAATGTGTCTTTTGGTAAAGCAGAGTTGGCCGAGACGCAGCGTACACTATTTTTGCAGTTTTTGGGACAACAAGATGAAGCAATTCGATGAAAGTGTATCGGTTATCCTGAAGATGTCGAGTTAGGCTGTGCTTTGTGACTATAGTCGCCTTTAGTATGCAGCGTTCGAAGTTTGGTGAAAGGGTTAATTCTCTAAATTTTCATTACACTGCGATCTTTAAATGCAACGCTGAAAATTTGTATTTGACTTTTCTAGGTGTTTAAAGAGTTGTTGCAATGATTTCACAAAATTACTTTAACCCTTTAGTGACCAGTAGAACCCATCTGTCCTATTTTAGTACTCGAACAAAAATTCATCTCAATTTAGTATTCATCACAGACACGCTCGTCGATAAATGATAAATTCGATAACGATCATCGTCGATAAGATAAATAAGAAATTTAAAAAATTTTTCCCCACAAATCTGCTTTGCATCTTTACCAAAAATTTTGATCGATCATTACCGTGATCCGAAGAATTTCCACGAACTTCCCGGAAGACATCAGAGAAGGAATGCAACGCCGCTTTTCTTTCGTTTACACCTCTTTGTCAGCCTCTTGTTACGTTCAAGCTTGTCCCTTTGATCCGGCTTATTCGGCCAGCGTATGTCGTCGAGTCGACCAAAAATGTAACAAAGTTTTCGCGAACGTCCTGGCACGAATGCCAGCAGAGATTTTGTGGTCCCTTTGCCGTGTGTCGAACACCGTTCTTCCTTTGCGCGTTTGACCATCGTCGTCCTTTTCACAATTACATGTCGGACAAGGTTCTTGAATATTCATCAGGAATTCCGTAATTCACGAAACTACGTTTCAAGCATTCTTTGCCGTTCAATGTTCCACGCTAAGGGACATTTTGATAAAAATTGTCGAGATACTCCGCTGTATTTATACCTTAAATTCTTTTACCACTTTATACCGGGTGGTATCGAAAAGCTCGCGTGATTTCTTGCGGAAAATTAAAGCGACAAGTATGGAGTGACATTTTTTCGTAGGAAGCTCGGAGAGAAAAGCGAGGGAAAATTTCGTTTGCAAAAAATTCACGATCTACGTGATCGAAGAACTAGCATGATTTCTTGTGCAAAATTAGCTCGACAAATATGGAATGAAAGTTTTTCGAACGAAAATTTCACACGAAGCTCTGCAGAAATCATTATCTACATATGCGTGCAACTATTGTTACACTATTTGTTTTTTTTTGTGATAATAATAAAAAGTAGTTTTGAAAATACTTCAGAAAACAACGAATTTTCAAACTCAATTTTTCTTTTCTCATGACTGATTATTTTCTTCTCTGCTCCATCACGATTTTTGATACACCATGTATACCTAATATCTCGTGTTTGCGAGAAGTAAACGAAGGATATTGAAATGATTGAAGCCTGGTTACTATAAGTAGACATTCTGTTGCACACGCGTCCTTTATATCCTCGCCTCCTGTTGTGCCTTAATTTCTCCTCGCAGCGAAATTTAAAGTATTATACTACGGAAGAATCCCTTTGATGTCGAGCTTTACATACAATATTTACATACTATCGAGGGAAGACTTTAAACTTCTTGAAGATATTTTGAAGGTCCCGGAGTACTTTCCGCCGGGCTTGCTGCATTAAGAATTTAAGGAAGGGGGACCCGGTGGCATTTATTCATTCGGGCATTAATGAAAAGTTCTCGTGGCATTTAGTACAGAAGTAAACACCGTGGAAAGCTCATAAACGGTAGAAAAGAACTTATCGATGATTTCGCAATTTATTCAGCTAACTAACCTCTACACGTTAATTAAGTCCTTTTACAGTTCTCTTTATTAACAGATTTGCAAATCTTTTTAACATTGAATGTGTATAAAAAAGAGAAAATAGGTGGCATATTTGATCCAGCAGATTAAAGATGAGAAAATCTGTTACGGGGAAAGTAAATATCTTGTTAAGTAAAATAATTTATTGTGAGAAAAAGGTATACTCTCGATGGAAATTTTTTTAACAAATATTTCTGTAGGATGCAATTTTTATATATTTCATAATAATTTGAACTTCCATAGATGGAAGATAAAAAAGTCTATTGTGTGAAAATGGGCAGAGTGCCGTGATAATTTATTGTGAGAAAAAGGCATACTCCCGATGGAAATTTTTTAACAAATATTTCTGTAGGATGCAATTTTTCTACATTCTGTAATTTCCTAATTCGAACACTTGTAAAGATCGAAGATAAGAAAGTCTGCTGTGTGAAAATAGGCAGAGTAGATTTATCGTGAGAAGAAAGCGTATTCTCGGTGGAAATTTGTCTTTTCTCAAACTTCGTTCACCGCAGCTTCCAGAGTTCTCCTAAAAATATTCACGAATCGTAGCAATGAACATTTTACACGATCGGCGTATCAGTGGAATTTTTCCGCCGGTGAAACGCGATTCGTTCGGCGTTTCCTGAAAGTAAGAATCATCGCGCCGTTTTCCCGGCTCATAATTAACGTACCCAATTACGAACAATCAAAGCGGCGCTAGAAGCAAATAACTCGACGCGGCGACAATGCGAAGAAAAATCTCAGCCCCTGTTTCTCGTGCAACCCCTTTACGGGGGTGGTTTTCGACGCTGCACCGTCCCGGCAGCCACTTTCCGATGTTTTTTCAACGCGGTAAAGTAAGCATAAAAACAAACGTCACGACTTTAGCCGAGACGAGAGTGCACGCATGCAGACTCACGTGCGAGAGTTGGAAAAACGAGCGACAAAATGGCGAGGAGAGAAAACCACGCGCAGATTACATTGCACACTGTTCGTTTTCTCTGACTCGAGCGGAGTTCAAGTCGATACGGAACACCAGCGATGAGTTTGAGGAAAGCCAATGTCGCCAATTATAAGAACAAACAGTAATCAGTGGAATTCTCAGGTGTTGTTTGCGATGCTATCAAACGTGCAGTAACGGGCGATAAGTATTAGAAGATACACCGGGTGTCTGTAAACATAGAGACTTTGGTATCTGGTA
Organism: Habropoda laboriosa; assembly: GCF_001263275.1. Classification (NCBI taxonomy): domain Eukaryota; kingdom Metazoa; phylum Arthropoda; class Insecta; order Hymenoptera; family Apidae; genus Habropoda; species Habropoda laboriosa. The sequence continues at coordinate 722,290 of NW_017100227.1, read as the reverse complement.
TTTGATGGCAAATACAATTCTGATAGAGATTATTGCTGAAAGAACGCTTCTGGATTTCTTACTCGTTGGAAAAATTAGTGATATCTATCGGACTGTATAAATGTCTTTATTTTGTAGAAAATTATCTACAGCTTTAGATTCTCTAAATGCAGTTCATAAATATGAAAATAAAATTCCCCAAATTTCGAGAGTACTAACTTACAATTTTCCAAAAATTGGTGTCCTCAAGTGTCAGGGGTGTCAATTTAGGGCTTCCTAAAAATAAAACTCCCCGGATTTCAGGGGTACCAACTCAAGATTTCCCAAAATTAAGAGCCCTCAGATTTCAAGTGTACCAATTCAAGAATTCCCAGAAATAAAAGCCCCCAAATTTCAGGTGTACCAACTTAGGATTTTCCAAAAATTGAAGCTCTGAGATTTCAAGTGTACCAACTCAAGATTTCCCAGAAATAAAAGTCCCCGGATTTCAGGTGCGTCAACACAGAATTTCCCAAAAATAAAACTCCCCGGATTTCAGGTGTACCAACTCAAGATTTCCCAAAAATAAGAGCACCCAGATTTCAGGTGTACCAACTCAAGATTTCCCAAAAATAAGAGCACCCAGATTTCAGGTGTACCAACTCAAGATTTCCCAAAAATAAGAGCACCCAGATTTCAGGTGTACCAACTCAAGATTTCCCAAAAATAAGAGCACCCAGATTTCAGGTGTACCAACTCAAGATTTCCCAAAAATAAAAGTCCCCAAATTTCAGGTGTATCAACACAGAATTTCCCAAAAATAAAAGTCTCTAAATTTCAGGGGTACTAACCCAAGATCTTCTAAAAATAAATATCTTTCAGGATCGGCACGAACTCATAATTTATTCCAGTATTGTTCAAACATAAAATGTTTCGGTATCAGTTTCTTTCTTTTTTGTTTCTTTCCGTTTTTAAACAGAATGCTTCAGCTTTTCCTGAACCCAATGGACTCAATAATTGCTATCTCATTGCGTCGGTGATACTTTTGGGATCTGCCATTACTTCATAGCGAGAGCGTCTAAACGCACGAAAGCGCGCGCGGTATTCGTTTTGTTTTCGCAGCCACGTATTCTCTTTTGTGTTACGCGGCTTTCTGTATTACCATGAATTCGTACACCAGGGAACAAGGACTCGTTACGAGACAGACGGTTGTCCTTTGAGTTTTGCTCGCTTAGATTAATATTATATCAATGCTGTGTCAAAGGGAACACCTCTTCCCATCCTCTTTTCCATCCTCCCTATAACGAACGTGGACCCTTTCGCACGTTCGAGGCTCGCTTGAGTGGTCGAGCAACGAGTACTTCGTGAATAATTGACGCGCGAAACGCGGACCACGAATACCACTGAAAACTCTTCGGATTTACTTCGGCAGAGAAGTCCAGCTTCCTCAATCGGCGATTTTGCAACTCGCGAAACACCTTTTTTCACCTCGTTTTCGCGTAGAATTCGAGACACTCGCGGAAGAAAATAATAACAGCAAGGGACATTTTCTTGAAAATCGTGAGAATTAACTTTCAAGGGTGCGTTCGATTAATATTTCGACGAGATATAAATTTACTCGCTGTGCAAATTAATCCTACCTTCATTGGTGTATTTGCGCAGTTCGGTAATCGAAGTATTGCTACTTTTTCCAAATTTTGCATTTCAGCGTCCCGAATGAAAATTTCAACTTATCGAATTTTACTTCAGATTCGTCTAAAAACGAATTAACATTATAAAAGAAAGTAGGAATTTTCAATGCACCGTTTAAGCAACAGAATCTTTCACCAATCCTCCGTTCAAAAATAATCAATCTCCACGTTCGTCCCATTTTTCTGCACCCAACACTTCCCTAAATACCGAAACCCCAACCTTAAAGACTAAAACCTTTACACTTAGCGAATTTTCTTCCTCCGGTAAGAACGAAAGATCCGAAGAAACATCCGATGCAGAAAGTCGAATTGATTCCGGTCGAATTATTCGGCTGAGGGTTTGCTAACGGGAGAGAGAGAGAGAGCAGGGAGGATAAAGAAAAATGCTCGTTTCCGGAGGCAGCTAGGCAAATGCGGCCAATAATCGCTGATAATTTATTAAGGGGAAAATACTCGCGATCCGGCCTTCTGCCTGGCTTCTGCGTTATTTAAGAAAATAAATATTTGATATCCCAAACAAAGGCTCGTCTACGGCGTCTCTCTTCCCAGCGAGCGGGGAAACGAAGAGAAGAAGATACGATGCCGGGGCTAACGGAAAAGGAGAAAGTGAGAGAGCGAGACGGGGTTGAGGAGAGAAAACTTGGGAGGAGAAGCAGTCACCGCGGCTAAAAAGTGCGAGGGAGGGTCGAGAGTCTCGCACAGCCGACGCGGAGGGCTTCAAGGAGAAGGGGGTGGCGACTCATTGGCCGTGAAATATGGGGTAAAAGGTTCGATAATTGATTACACAGATTTTTTATACCGCAAGAAGCCTTAATTCTCGCCGCGCCACCCTCGATAACACCGGGCCGGGGAAAGCAGCCGACGAGCTTGGAATATCGAGTCCGATGTAAAACGATCTACCAACCCTTGGCAGAGTGTTTCCAGTCTGTTGAGCCGACGCGGAAGAGACTCAGCCTCTGTTTAGCTATCGGTGGAAGGAATAACGTGATCGTTGGCGAAAAATTGCGACCTTTGCTCAAATTTCGAAGTTACGCCGAGATGTTGCTTACCGGGTTATCTAAGAGTAACAGTTCCTTATATAGGAAAAATTAGTTTGGCACGCTTATGCGTTAGATTGACACTTTAGAAATGACACTTTACGAAAGATTAAGGCGTTCTAAGAAACTGTACTGATTCAACCCTCAGACAGCGGATGACGTGATTGTCGCATCAATACGCCGGATTCTGGGTCAATTGTGACCCGATTATTAAATCTTTCTCCTGTGCAAATGAAACGACATTTTAGTAGGCATTACATTGTTTAAAATTACGCAAGTATGTTACGATTAAAGCAACAAACATATTGGTAATACAAGAAGAGGAGCATTCATCGTCCGAAAGTTAATATCTCGTCTTACAAGTAGCTGTGAGGACAGCTTACAGTTACCTAAGAATATAGTCTCCTTTCGTGCTACATAGTATCAGAAATTGTCACACCAACAGTGACGTTTCACTGCAAAGGGTTAACTTCGTTGCACGAGCCAATTTCCACGGGACCATTCACTTTCGAGATGCACAAAAGTCACAGTTGAATTCATACTGTAGGTGGTGAAAGGGTTCGGAAAGAGGGATGCGAGGTATACGGTGGTGAAACACATCGACATGGCGATAACTGAGAGACGATATTTAAACACGGTATTCACACACGAATTCTGATATTAATTTTAATCGAGATCGAAAGCTGACGGAAAGGTGGCTCGATAGAGGGGCAGCACGCTCGACGGGCTCTGACATATTGATTAAAATGTGGACCGGGGAGCAAAGAATGCTTTGTTTCGTTGGAGAGAGAGAAAAAAAAAAGTCATCGCCGTGTTAATTTGAAAATATTGAAACCACATTGAAGCATGATACGGAGAAAGAGTGAAAGGGGTTAGGTTGGTCGGTTTATATACCCTTCGCGCTAACGTTCGATGGGAAACGTCGCGTCGCGTCGCCGATACCGATAGGCTTGCCTCCTTTGTTTTTCTACTAATTAAATTGGCCCACGACTCTTTCTCTCCCTTCCCTCCCTCCTTTAACCCTTCGCCGCAGCCGACCACCGTTTGAACTTTTCTCTTCGCCGACGATTCCGAAGGGTTTCGCTCATCGATTTCGCGAGATGGACTAATTAATTACCGTGGAAGTGGCCCATTGATCCTGCTGCCGCTCGTCAAGGAGATTTAACTCTGCGGCTTGGCAGTTGATTTGCCACTTGTACACTTGTTCCGTGTCCCCTTGATGGAACCGCGGATTTTCGCGTGTGTCGTTTCGGAAATCAAAGGAAGAATTTGGTGGCGAGTCTCCTCTCTGGGAAACGAGTTTTTTTTTTCTAATAAACGGGTACCTTACCGGTGGCGAAGTACTGAAGGTAATGTAACCTACCTTAGTGGAAAATATTGTACTGCTGAGAAAATGTTGTCGAACTCATTGGTGAAGATCTTGAAATTTTTGAATTCTTGAATCGTGAAATCTTGAAACCTTAGGATTTTTCAATTTTGCAATCTTAGAATCATGAAATCTTAAAATCTTGAAACCTTGGGCTTTTTAAATTTTGTAATCTTGAAATCTTAGAATTTTGAAATTTTGAAATCTTGAAATCTCAGAATTTTGAAATCTTGAAATCTTAAAATTTAGAAATCTTAGGATTTTTCAGTCTTAAAATCCCAAATTTCGAATTTTTCTTTAGTAAATCACCTCGAGGATAATTTAGATAGGTTCACTGCGACACACGTCGCGTAATATCCGTGCAAGTGGTCTCTCAGAGCTCCGAGGATCGAAGCAATCGGAAATAAACGACCTTCGTGCAATCCGTCAATCGGCGCAACATTGTTTAGGCACTTACATACGTGTGTGTACGCGTTTAGGGTAGAGGGGAGACAGGAACGAAAATTGATTCGATCGTCGTGATCGTATATGGTCTATAAATAGTGGCAGCAATGATGGAAGGTTTTAAACGAGATGATATGGCCTCTGATCGACCCAATCAATGCATCCACTAAATCATCGTCTAAACTGACGGCTGCGACACAGCTAGTTAATATATACTGGTGGTGGGCGACCGGAAGGGGCCACTCATCCAACGATTGTCGATGCGTGGCATCTTTATAGGATCACGAATTGTGACGTACTGCTTCTCATTTCCGCGTATCATCGTATCCAATGAATCACGTTTCCACCTCTTTCGTAACCTAACTTGGACAATTTTCAACGTAGATATGTATTCTTTTCATACAGTTGCCATGGTGTATCAGATCGACAAAGAAATTCGTTCCCTCTTTTGAACTAAGAAGTACTTTGTAAGATCCATTACGCTCTTTTTTCGTCAAAACTCTTCTCTCAGCTGTCTACAATTTTTTACCATTTTTTCGATAAAAGTTCAATACTTCAATAAACAATTCTCGTCTTTATTCTCGACTGCCTCTGTATTTTCGAAATCTGCACCTGATTGCTTATCAAACGCAATCAAACAGAAATCAGAGGAAAAAGTTAGGTTGAGTGGCGACTCTATGGCCCCACTAAATTCAGAGAAATTGTGTCCATAAGAAAAGAACACTCCATTCGAGCACAGTAAACAATAGTGATAGTATTGACAGCATAAAAAATTCATTTCTCTATTTTCAGTATTACTCAATACCAAATAAACAATCTTCTCCAGCTAAATGTTTAAATTGCAAATTTTTCACACCGCGATAATTTCCAAAATTTTAATAATTACTTTGGGAGAAATGTCAGTGTTCGATAACGTTTTATTATTATTCATCGCCGAAAGGAAATGTGACACAGAGACACGAAGAGGGTGCCACGCATGACTGCAATGCTACGCCAAGCGAGTGCTTTAGTACAATAAGAAAATAAGTAATCGGTCTTCCGTTTCCTGTTATTAGTGTCGTATAGTTCGACACAAAAACGAACATTCATTCAATCGTAGAAATTAGCAGGTGTCAAAGAAGAGAAATGGACGAGATGGCCTACAGATAAAAGTCAGGTTGCGCAATCATTATTACAGGTAGATGAAACTCTTAATTACCGTTTCAAGATGACAGTTTAATTAGAATGGAAATAACCTGATGAACTTTTACATGAATTTTCATCAGGATGCTGGTTTATTAGTTACCTCGAGAACGCATAATTTGTTAGAACATCCCACAACTTTTTCCAGGGATATTCTCCTCTACAAATTTCTTTATCGAGAGCAAAATTCTATCACAACATTTGAAATGTGCAATTATACACTCTGATTGAACATTTCACATTGATTCATATTTTGTTGCGCTTTGATTCAACGTTTCTGTGATTATTTGGATAGGTAGCCTAATCGTGGATGCACAGTTGCTTCGTCCATACTAGACACTCCTAATTTCTTACTGCATTTGAGCTTCAGTAGGAGCAAGATGACTTGTGAAAGATTGACACGAATTTTTGTCAATTTTATCCTCCTCTATCGTGCCAATAATCAGATCGATGTTCCCTGCTTCCTGCATAGCCTTCTAACTTCAACTTTAACGTGAAATTTCTCACTTTGGTTCCTCTCACCTCTGCCATTCTTAATGTACTATGCTAATTTAATAAGACGTGTGCATAGAATTTTCCAAAAGTGATCAAAGTCAGGAATATTTGATCCACTCAGAAGCCAAAGTGACTAACTCCATGCTATGATAAAATTTAGCAAACTTAAAAAATTAAGTAGCAAGCATGTGCGTTGATAGCAAAATTAGAAGAACATCGACAAGTGGAGTTAATCATTTTGCCTTCTGAGCGACTCATTTCCTGTGGATACTGGCAGATGATTGAAACGCAATGTGACAAGCTGACACGAATGGAATCTCGTATTCCGTGTATCAAAGGGGCGACAAGCTGATGGAAGCGAGAAGAGCGATAAATCGAAAAAATTGCGCGAACCCCGGTGGAAGACGTTGAATCGTAAAATTGGGAACAGGAGGCCGAAGTGGCTAAAAGGATCCCGAGCAGCGATAGGGACGGAAATGGCTTAATGCCACAGTGGCGAGCAATCGAGTATCGACTTTTCCATTAGCCACAAAAGTTGTGGTCACCGCAACGACGAAATTGGCTGTACCAAAAGGGACGTTTGCGCCAAGGTGACGTCGGCCAGTGCGCAGAGGAAACGCTCAAACGACTAGGGTGGATATCGTCGGCGAAGACACCGCGTCGACGGACAACGGAGGGTGACATTAATTCTCATAACATTTTACGAGGCGGTATCTGACCTGTGTGAAGTCTTTCCGACGGCCAGAAGCACGGTTTAGGAGTAATAACTTCCAATCACCTTAAGACATGCAGTCGCTAGCAATTCACGCAACCTTGCCGAGCCTTAATTCAACCACATGACCATCTTCTCTTTCAGATTTATCCCGACAATTGATAACTTTTCGACGTTTCTCGCAAATTCGTGTTGGCCGATCGATGGTATTTTCCAGCGAGTCGTGAAATTTTTCCTGTACTTTTTAAATCTTTGTCGATAGGAGTATGGAAACATATGTGTACCATGTTAAGTGGTAAATTTAAAATGTCACGATTAGTTATTTTGAAATTATTGTAATATTACATTTGGCTATTTTACAATTGGAAAAATGAATTTTGCGATTTTCGAAAATCGAAATTTCAGTAACCTACCACAACGTTGAATATAATAAATATTTTAAGGGCTAGCTTATCCTTGAATCTTCTTTGGATTTCGATTATAAATTCTTAAACGAAATTCAGTTCCAAATTTCCACTATTTTCCGATGCTGTAGTACATTTGTTGAGTTCTAATTTGGCCCACAACAAAGTTTTCGAAACATATACAAGATGTATTCCATAAATGAATATATTTCATTGTGTGCCTAATTCCTGTCCACGAAAGATTCTTTATCACACCCCGTACACCATGCAAAATTGAATCCAATCGCACCGAAAAATACACTACGAATCGATACAAAAATTGTCCATACCCCGTCATTCCACCGCAAAAACGTCGGAAAACTCCCGGTTGAGAAATACGATCTTTGGGGGGGGAGAGGGTTGTTAGCGAAACACGAAAAACGAAATTGTAATAATCCCAGGGTCTAGGTAAAATCACAGGCGAACGCTGGGCCAGACATGGAATAATGTCGGGTGATCCGGCGTAAGAGTGAATTTCCGTTCCGCTTGGTGTTTCATTTCTGTCATCTCTAAACGTGAAATTCCCCGGTGTGGCGCCGCCGCCGGCAGGGCGTCGTTTAACCACGCCGCTGCAGCGAAATATCGACCTCATTATCGGGACGTATCACCGGCAATGAAACGTAAGTCGCCAAACGCGCAGTGGATCCCGATGAAAAGACAGCCCACGGTAGACTGGGTGTTCATTACGGCCAGGGCCGCTATAGGAATCCATTAATGCGTGAGACGTTGCTGGCGATGAAACCGAGCATAATGCAGCAGCACCTCGTATCTGCGAGCGGCCACGAGGCACGGGGTAGTATGGGGCACGGGGCGGAAAAGAGGTGGGGGGGAGAAGGGGCGGTGGAGGAACGAGGGTTCGGTGGAACGTGCCTCGTTAAGGGAAACACAGGACACAGGGTGTAAGGGTGGCCTGAGGCAGGGGGTGTGCGTCATCGTTAAACCGTACCAGGAATATCGCTGTTCAATTTCGCTCCTCGCGCTTCAAAAAAAAAAGAAGAGAGAGAGAGAGAGAAAGAGAAGAGGACCGCCACCGCCACCGCTGCTTGCCGTATCGGCCGACCGGAGTTCTTTTTGATCTCGCTAAAGAATTCATTAAGTTTTGCGGCCGCGGTTAGGTATTAATACGCGGGGGGGTGGAAAATGCGCAGCGCGTTTTATGCTCACCCAAGCACAACCCAGGTGAATCTCTTTTTCTCTACCTCCCGCCCTTCTTTTCTCTCTCGTTTTTGTCCGCCGCGTTTCTCTCCTTTGTCTTGGTGGGGTGTGCAGGATTGTGTGTCCATCGATCACTCCTTTGATATCACCGATGGCGTTTGTCACTTTTCGCGCGATGTGAGAATTTTCACCCCTCTCGCAACCTCACTTCTGGGCACTTCAGTGGCGAGGACGGAAATTAGTCACGACGTTTGAAATTAGGCTAGTTAGATGCTTGACGAGACATTTGAAAAATTTATCGTGTGATATATGCGGTTTCCTTGTTTCGACGTTTCATTGAAACGGAATCTTCACTCTGTTGGGTGATAAATTATGAGAACGTTAATATAGAGTGTCCCTGAAAAAAGTCGTCTCCTTAAGGGAGCTGGTGGGAAAAAGTAAATTGACGAAAGTACGTATTTAATCAGTCGGAAGTCGTTTGAAAGCCCAGTAGAAGGTAAAACGAAAGTACAAAATGTATTTAACAAACGTTCGATGTAGCCACTTTTTCAACGAATGCAATTACACCGAAGTTGCATAATTTTTGTACTTGAACGTTAAGATTCTCGATTAATCTTAGCAAAAAATTTCCGATAAATTCTCATCGACAGCCCGAACGTTTCCATCGGCGAGACACTTGGAAAAACGTGGACATGTGCCAGTGCGACGGCGTACGAAGCGTGAAATAGCCGGACCTTCTTAAAAACCTGATATACCGAGTTTTCCTTCGCGCTGATGGCCGACGGTGAAGGTGGCCCGGAAAATGCCGGCCGGACGATAGAGATCGGTTAGAGGGTGGGGGAAGTTTAGGTTGGCTCACGCTGTTGGAGTGCATTTGGCCATCAAATAACATCGGCAGCGCCTATAACCGGCTTACGTCCCGACATAAAGTCGGCTTGGGCTTCTCTTACTTCCACGGTCTTTCCTCGCCATCTCGAACCACTAACTCGTGATCAGACCACCCGACCACCACCGAACTACCCGCCGTATCAAGAGTTGCGGTTCTTGGAGGGCTTAAGCTCGCGATATCAGTTGATTGGGTCTAGAAAGTATCGCCGGGAAGGAGGATCCGTTTTCTCACGATTCCACCGTTTCGTTTCACCTTCGAAACGGTAACGAGAAAATATTACTAAATGGCTGGAAATTGTACAGAAAAAAAGTTGCTAGAATATGCCTGTTTTTACAAGGAAAAAAATTGAAGATGATAGAGAATCGTTAGCTTGGTGTTTAAATATTTTCAAATTCTAGGTTGAATTTGAACAGGTACAGGTGTTCCTCGATAGACTCTATTTTGTAAGTTGTTTCTGCGAGAGAATAGGAAAGCGTCTTTCGTTAATAAAGATACGATTGGCTAGAAGGTTAATTTGGCTTCTGCCTCTCTATCCGTTGCCACTTTGGCTCTCCCTGATGTTTCCAATTAAACTTTTCGCGCTGTTCGGCCAACCATATTTTCCCGGATTAGCAGAGATACGTTTTGGCTGGAGGATACTGTGTAGCCGGGTGTGTGGATTTGGCGTAGCCGAGAAAGGGACCAATAACTTGCCAATATCGGTATTACTGGCGCACTGAGCACAATATAAACGTTTATGACCCAGTGCGCGTCCATTCACAACCCCTGTCCATCCTGTACCCTGTTCAATCTACTGTTTTTCCGCCAGTGGTTCCCAAACTTCTATTCTACACGTAGAATTTTGTCATCTGTTCCTTACTATACCGGCTGTTCCACAAGTTTCCATACGAACTTCGCCACCTTGTTTTACAATTAAACGTAAGTTGAAAATGTCACGTGAATACGTATTCAAAAAATTAGTCTAAATCGCAACGAAATTGCGCCCTTTACATTTCAAAGCGTTGCAACTTTTTAACAAAGGATCCACCAACCTTTGCCCGTATGACATTTTCGTCTCGTTTTTTATCGTAGATTATACTGGAAAACTTGGAAGGAGAAGTTAGGAGGGAACTTGGTAAATTTATTTTCGTTAATGCTGTAAGGACGTGACGTCATATATCGTAGAGACACTTATATTGATACATACGAAGTGATAATGGGAAAATGAGAGTTACTGGCTAAGGAAGATTCGTAAAGAAAGAAGGGCGAGGAGCCAATGTGGCTGCAATACAAACCGTCTATGACCCGTTTCTTCGACGTCCCTGCTAGCTGTCGTTGACGATACGTACAGTTTCCTATCCGTTGCCCTTTCGCGATGGCTATGTGTGTGCAGGGGCGCGTGCTTGTGTCCAGGACACTTAATGTTTCTCTATCTATGGCGGTCAGGGCGAGACAGTCTGGTATATTGTTATATACGACATTGTGAAGGGCTGCGAGGCAATTTTTTGCCACGAGAGATATCGCCAGCCACCAATTATCAGGCCCGACCAAGAGTTATTGAAAAGATCTCCCCGTAGGAGAAATCCTCCGGAATCGCGTTTTCGTACGGCTAATGAACACTGATTATAGTTCAACGAACGTTTGCCGATGATTTATGAACAGTATACCACAGGAATATACGCGTTTGCATACATTTTTTCGTGCGATAAAGTACTCTTTATAAGAAATTTTTTGGAAACTGGTGAATTAGAAAAATTTGTGGCTTCAGGAAATTTTAAAAACTTGAAAAATGGAAAAATGTTGATATAAAATTTAAAGATCTCCGACACGCGAGATAGTAGTTTAAAGTTAACTTTCTCATTCCCAAAAAACTTTTCCTACTGATGCATTGGAAAATTATGAAAAATCGTAAAACACTGTGATCCCTTATCATTGCACTGTCACTTTTCAATTTAAAGTCAGATTTACGAAAGAACTTAATCGAATGAGGAGATATAGAAGCACAATAAGAGACTTCAGTACTTCGAATCTACCTAGGATTTAAAAAATTAATTTTCGAAACATTCGTCTGAAATGAGATTCTTGAGACACAAAGAACTGAGAAAAATCCATGTAATTCCTCGAGAAAGACACAACCCCTGAATGGATTAGGGTGAGAATTTTCTATCACGTTCAGCTTGTATTTGAAAAGCAGTCGCGATTTCGACGACTATCACAGCGGTTCGATAAGTTTACGGTTATGAAGCGGGCATTAATTATTCCCTTTAGATTGCGCCCGGCGCCATCCGTAAAATTTCCACCCCAGCAAGGAGTGTTGCCATCAATTTCGCCTGTTCCGCCGCGCAATAAGGTTGCTCCCTGTATACTCCTCCCGGAGGTGGATCTTCGAGAAGTCTTCTTCGTCTCTCATCGAACGGCAATGGCTTGCTTTTACGATCGTCATATTTATAAATGTAAGCCTGAATTCCCCCCACCCTGCTCGAGGCCGAAAGGAGCGGCTGTTAATTGGGAATACTGATGGCAGCGAGAGGAACGAGAACGGTATTCGGATCGATCCTACTCCGATCCTGTCCTCCCTCTTTCGTCTATCCTCCTGCTTCAGTTTCATCTTCTCTCGGCCACCCACGCGAGATCATGGCGTCGGATAAGACCCGTGGGACGCTGTCAAAGGGAGCTTATATTTATGAGACTTTCGGCAAACAAATGGATAAATCTAATATCTCGAAAGAGGAACGCCCAAGCTCCTTGAGATCGTCGTCGTCTTCCCGCGGATTCCGCCTTCTAACGCTGGGCTACGTTCACCGGGCTTTGCCACTGCTAATCTTGGAATATCTTGTGTCCACGGATGAACGATCGATGAAATTTTTCGGCAAACTGGACGAAATTGCCAGACTATTTGCGTCGATTTAGTAGATTCGAGATACTGAACGATAACTCTGTGTTTCAAAGCCAGAGCAACACAAACCATTTTCTTTTTTTTTCAAAATTACATTAAGTGCACAATCTTACTGCTCTTTCTTTACTTAATTTAGCACTATTCGACCATGGTAATTCACAGAAATTCTCTTACAGAGTCAATTATCAGTTCTAATATTTTTTTATTCTCGCTCAATTTTCAGTCCTTTAATTAGTTCATTCTTTAGTCAAATTTATAGACAGTCGAATTATGTTACTTTCTGTGTGCAGTTTCTAGTACGTTTTTATTCTCGTTCAGTTTCTGCACAAATTTTCAATTATTCTTCGATAGGCTCGTCTTTTAGTTTCAGATTATTCTTTCACTCACGAGAATATTTTCTTTGGAAATGAGGAGCTAAGAAGTGCACACTTATGTTAGGCAAATGAAGATTTTCTTTTCGCGGAAAATACTACTCCTGTTGAGTTTAACAGCCTTTCTATATTGTTCGTTTCAATTATTTCTTCTTTCGCAACGTTCCTTCGTTGTCGATTCAAAATTTTATCGTCAGTCTTACAATGGTGTTAAAATACCGATTGACCCGTTCACACTTCGTATATCGGTGGTCTATAACTGAAGAAAAGGGAGGACCTTCGAATCACGGACTACGGTTTCGTTCTCCAGCGCCATTAAAGACGCTATAAAAGAAGTGGTCGGGTGCCAATGGTGAGAGTACCAGGCGAAATTTGTCAGTATTAAATAAATAACCCATAAAGGTGGAACATCAATCCGTGGCGGAAACATTAACGCCCAATATAAGGGACCCGGGCAATGGCTGTTATTTTTCATCCACCAACACTGTGTACGCATCGTAGCTGAGGAATCGTTATTTTCTTCCGTTGACACTTTCGTTTTTTATGCTTTTATGAGCCAATGGATTGTACGGGAACTCGTGGGCTAACAATTAGTGGTAACCTAGTATGCGATACTTTGCAAAGAAATTAATCGAGAATGTAAACAGTGGCATTTTTCTTACTTTGGTTTGTGGAAAGAATTGCAAAACGAAATTCGATCGCTGTTCAAGGTCTTTTCTTCTTTTGATACTTTCATGAGCCAAAGGATTGTAGAGAAAATCGTAGGCCAAAAATTAGTGGTAACCAAGTATGCGACATTTCGCAAAAAGATTAACTGAAAATGTAAAAAGTGACATTTCTTTATTCTGGTTTTGTGCAAAGAAATTCGGTCGCTATTCGAAGTCGTTGCTTCTTTTGATACTTTCATGAGCCGGTGGATTGTACAGAAAGTCGTAAGCCAAAAATTGGCGGTCACCAAATATACGACACTTTTGCAAACAAATAAACCGAAAATGTAAGAATTGACATTTTTTCGACTCCGGTTTGTGCATAGAACTGCAAAAGAAACTACCGCTGTAGTTTGGTTCGAAGGACGCAAAAGGGGGCGATCAGCAGTGGTGGTACTGTGCAGAAGATGCGGTCGAGACATGGAAAAGGAAAGATGAGGCGTGTGTGATGAGGCGGTACACGGTGAAGACAGCGGCGAAGACGAAAAGCGAAAGAAACGGGAGAGAGTGAGAGGCGGGTAGTGTCGATACAAGGGGTCGATTGTGGCTTGAAAGACACCGCCGATCCCACAATGTGGCCCCTTCGAGACGTTTTCTAGCGCACAGTGGTCGACTTGTGCTTGCGATACGATTCCGATTATGCCGGATTTCGTGGATCGCGTGCGGCCCATCTCGAATCACGACCAGCCGCAGCTATTAGCTTCCTCTTTGATTGGCTGCATTTAATGAGGCGAGCGACACGCATATAAATTGCCGCTTACCGCCGACTTTGAAGATATTTCGAGGCGCACAGTTGCGGATGTTACGTTACCTCGCCGTCTGTCGCTCTCAAAGCTCGCTTGTACGTCAATTATTCGAAACAATTGTAGGACAAATGGTTCTCGATGGGGATTTGTAATGGATGTTGCGACGCCCAGCTATTACGGAAATTTGCACGATGCTTGGAAAACATTATTTTCGATTAATTCAGATATTTGAATGTCGCGAACCGACAACTTGCATTTTGTCTTAGAATTTATTCAAGTGTGTACTCGAACGTTAGGGGCTCAAGATTTCTGTCCAGAAACGATTAGAAATGCATAATGTGGGACAGGTTCTATCTCTTAATGGCTCTAAGTTCAATTTTATACCTTAAATCGACACTAATAGTAGCTGTATCAATGTTTCCATAAAAATATCGATATTTCCAATAATCTTCAAAAATTATCGTTGTTTCTTGGATACCAAGGATATTGGATATTTGGATAACAAGAATATCAATGTCTCAAAGGATCTTCAAGCTGACGACCTTGGATCTTTTCTATGTTTTTTGTTTAAATAAGTGTTCAAAATCATATTCAATTTTTTAATGCAGAGTTATAGGGTCCTAGATAAAAAGAATTGAACATGAGCTTGAAAGAATCTAAGCTCGTCATCTTGAAATTCCCTCGAAACCTTGGCTTCCATGAGAAAAAATGTTTTTAAAATTTATTTTAACCCTGTATACACGAATTGACGTCGTTAGTGTAGAATAAAATCTTACAAAATGTTGCAAACTTCACAGAAAAGTTCGACTATCGCGAGTAGGTTTCACCCTTCTTCGACTCGTTCAGTAAACCTAAATATTAAAATGGTGAAGTTTCTTCAGTGCACGTTTAAAATTAAGATTACCTCAATTACTCTGAAGAAATATTCCACGAAGCCCTCGTGTTAATACCTAAAAAACAATTTACAATACCGGGGAATTTCAGCGTTACGTTCACACGTACCTGATCGTCCGAGGTGACGTATTGCATAACCTATTATGCAAGCATTTACAGAATCAAAGTGAATCAAGATTAATCAAGTACATACTTGGTGTATCTATACAATTTTCTACACTTTCAACATTTCTATACTTCCGTTCTTCTTTAGAACATGCTCTCCACAAGCTTCTCTTCCCCAAATTCTCCAAAGAGCGACGAAAGTGCGATATCCCGTCACACATCGTCGCACTACACACCAATGGCGAACGTGTACCTTAGAATAAGGCCAAACACCGTAGAACCTAAGGAACAAATTTACACCGTAACAAACGCGACGACTCTTCTCGTAAAAAAGAACGAGAACCCGGACAAGAGGTTCACATTCACCAAGATTTTTCACTCAGACTCCTCTCAAGAGGAGTTATTCCATCACGCTGTAAGGCAGCAGGTGATTAATTTCCTTTACGGCGAAAGTTCGACGGTTTTGACCTACGGGCCGTCTAATTCCGGGAAAACGTACACGATGTACGGGACACCAGACTCGCCTGGTATCGTTCCCCGCGCCTTAGACCTTCTCTTCTCCGTGATAAACTGCACCTTGGTACCTTGGTACAAGCTCACAGACGACAATCGTATCGTGGCTCTAGGCGAGCACAAACGCACCGCGGAGATCCGAAATAAAGAGGCAGAATTTTCCTGTCTCTCCTCCGTCTGGATATCGATCGCCGAAGTCTACAACGACAACGTCTACGATCTACTGATCCTCGACGATGCACAGAGGCGTCCGTTGAAGATGACCACGCACAAAGACGGCTCGACTCGCGTGAACAGTTTGAGATCCGTGCACGTCACCGCAGCTCTTGAGGTCTTCCAGTTGCTGGTCTCTGCCCGGTCGAGGATGTCCGTGGCCTCGACAGCAGCGAACGCCTCGAGTTCACGGTCTCACACCTTCCTCACGGCGAAACTTCTCAGATACGAAAAGGAGAGTGTCCCTGACGAGGTGCAACTGAGCACGTTGACGTTCTGCGACGTGGCTGCTTCCAGACGTTTGAAGAGGGACGAAGAACCAGGTGTCAGGTTGATGGAATCTCGCAGTATAAACAAGAGCCTGTTTGTGCTCGGTAGATGTTTGAAGGCAGTCAACGATAGCCATTCTTCTACTGGTGACGACGTTATTGGACCGTTTCGCGAGTCGAAGCTGACGAGGATCCTTCAGAAGCCTCTGACGGGACAGCAGAAAGTGAGCTTCGTCGTGACTATCGACACCACGGCTGAATCTTTCCCGGAAACTTTGAGCGTTCTGAACGTCTCAGCTGTTGCTAGGAGGTTGGGACGAAACGTGACTTCTCTGTTAACTTCTACTGCATCAGGTCCAGAAAATTGTGCAACTGTCGACTTTGAGGAGCCTGGAAGACCTGTTCTTCGGGAAAGTATTGAGTCAACGGTGGAATTTGAAGCTGCGAGGGGAAAGATTGCGAAGGAGACTCAGACAGAAGGTACTTTTGTCGATTACGACGAATTGCGAGAGATGAACGTGCAATTGATGAAAGATCTGGAGACTTCGGAATGCCGTCGTTTGTATGGAGAACTGGAGATAAGACGGGAGATGGCGGACCAGTATTCGATAGCCATCGAAGGGCTGGAGAACTCTTGGAAGAAGCGTGTGCAGGACGTCGAAGACGAAGGACGAGATTTGTTGAAGTGGTCGGTGAAGCAGGTGGAGACGTTTTACAAGGAGCGTATAGACAGCATCGTGTGCAACAAGAAACGCAAGAGGAACGAGAATTCCGATGGAATTCGATCGATCTACGAGGAGCTCGAAACTGAGAACTCGATGATCACGTCGAAAGTGGTTGTTCTGAGGGAAACTGTAGAAAACCTGAGAACTGAGAACAAGCTGCTCTGCACAGAGAAGAATGAGTGCAATTTCGAGCTGACTTTGGTGAAAGAGAAACTGAGGGATTTTCACGATTCCTTGCGAATATGCTTTCCCGAGTTATCCTCGAGGAAGCAGGACGACACGAGTAACTCCGGTCGCTTGATTCGTGAGCTGAAACGTGTGTTCGACGAGAAAACAAGGAACGTGGAAGTTTTAGAGAGGGAGCTGTGTCAGGCTAGAAGCAATTGCGTGAAGACTGCCTTGAAATCCATGGAAATGGAGAAAGAATTTGGCGATACGAAGAGTAGATTGAAAGATTTCGAGGATGAAGCTGCGGAAAATAAGAATTTCGTCTGTACCTTGCAAGATCAGGTGAAATTACTCAAGGAGGAGCTAGCTAAAATAGCGAAGTGTAAGGTCGACTATGCTAGACCGAAGTATTCACTTTGCAACGATGATTTCTTCTACGACGACTGCATAGACGACGCGGAATTGGTGACCCAAGCTCACGTGGACATTAAAGCCGAGCACTGTTTCAATTACGACAGTAAAAAGGTGTCTTTGAACAGTACCGATGCAGGCATCGACTGCTGCACCTTCAGATCCAGCGACAGTGGAAACATGAAGGAGGATTCTGGCATCGATTTCAGCAGCAGAAGTCAGAAATCGATCAGTCTGAACGATTGTAACAGTGACGCTTGTAAAATAGAGGACAAAGATAAGGGAAAAACGAGAACACTGACTGAAACGAACCAGCCAGTCAACAGAAAAGTCGAGAACGTGAAACGACTGGAAGATTCTCTGGAGAAGTGTGTCCACATCGAGGACCAATTGTCCCTGTTCGATCTTCGTTACAAGAAGATGAAGAGATCGTTCGCGAAGTGCAAAGCTGAGCACGTTTCTCAAATCGACACGCTGGAGAAGGAACTGTTGATGAAAGCTTGGGAAGTGAACGAGGCGGACAAGAGAGGATCGATGGAAGGTGATCTTTTCAGTAAGGAACTGGAGATCGTTTTCGAAAAGTCTGAAGAAGAGAAGAAGAATTATCAACAACGGTTGCAGGAACATTTGGAGGCTCAGTCGAAGTTGGAGATGAAATTACAGCGACTCTCGAGGGAGATTCGAAACAGGGACGACGAGCTGGTGTCTTTGAGAGTGGATATTAGAAACGATAGTGAAAACGTGGAATTTTTCGGCGAGGAAATTGTCCGATCGAACGAGACTGTGAATGAAAAGCTGGCGTACTCTGAGGACGAAGAAACGTGTAACGAAGAGATTCAGGATCCTCAGTTGCAATTAACGTCGTCGTTGAATCAGGTTCACGAGCAAACGGAGGAGAAAGGAGAGGAGTTTTGCAAGTTAAAATTGCAGTTGTTTGAGAACGAATTGGAGACAGACTTGATAAGAAAGCATCGAAATGATTTGATAAAGAAGTACGAGTGTATGGTACAGCAGCTGCGAGTTGAGATTGGGAAGAAGAAGGAACGAGTGATAAAGTTGCAAAAATTACTGTTTTCGAATGTCACGAGGAAGTGTCGAAAATTTTCGCACAGGAAACGCGAGAAATCTGTGCCTTCTCAAATACAGAAACCGATGTCCTCTCTCGATGAGAAATCGTCTTCGACAGTTTCTGGATGGTCGATTGTCAAGTCGTCTTCGTCACATTCTGGGTGGTCGATTGTCGAATCGTCTTTGAATTCGGAATGTTCGATTAAGAATGGAGAATTGGATACGAATAGCACGTGCAAAACTGAAGAGTCATGTGCAGTACGTTTGTAAATTAACAAATTTTCTTTAAAACATATTTACACACACTCATATCCGTGAATTTAATTTCCAAATTTCATTATAGCCACATTGGAGACAATTGAAAAAATCGAAAATTTAGGTGATTTAATTAACCCTTTCGTGATATTCGCTAGATAAATCACAAATTAAAAGAAAATACTTTAGTCACGAAAGGGGTGAAATGAGAAGAACTTAGTAGATTCTTATAAACACATTAATCCTTCTTTTTTAAACTCTTTAGATAGAGAAGAATTCGGTCATGTGTCAGACTAAAAGCGACGCCTTCGACTGCTTTGACATTTGCGAATCAATTGGCTCGAAGAATGCTCCAAGACAGGAAAGAATGTCTGGTTGGATGAAAGTTCGAAAAAGCAATGCGAAAATGGATCTTCTATATCAAGTGAATGGTCCTCGTTTAAAATGATTTTTTGAGACACGATAATTCTTCGTGCAATTGAAATGTCTGTAGATACTACGTATGAGTTACAGTGAGTTACAGAAGCACATATGTACTTCGTCAGTCTTCGATTTTAAACTTTACGTAGCTTCTTTATTGTCGTATTGTACAATTGACTTGCTTTTACTTAATAAATTTGCAATTTGGGAATAGGAGTTTTCTCCATCTTGCATCTTTCAGCTTAACTGTGTGTTATTTTGGACAGGATTCTGAGACAACTCATATGATATGATTCTTAGACTCAAACTTTTATTTTATTATTTTTCAGTAAACTTCGTACCAAGGGAAGCTTGATTCACAAATATATGTTAAAAAAAGCTTAGTGTTTAATAATTATTAATCATTTCAAATCAACAAATTACTATGGCTCCATATATCTGTGTAATCACGTGTTTAAAGTGGTACACCAAGGCATTCAAAAATAAGCAAAATTTTGTGAATTTTTTCATAGGTAACTATCAGTCAAAAAATTTCAATTTTTTCACAGAATATAAACACGACTTTCACCTTTCTTCTCAAATTTTTTCAAAGTAAACATCTTACATTTACATCCTCTAAAAAAATTGAAACTTTTAATTTAACAGATACCTGTAGAAACAGTTTTTCTTCGCGACACGTTCACACAATCACTTACCCTTCTTCCAGCGTTTACTTTTCAGATAATTCTGTTTTATATCAGGCGTGTGTTAAATAAAGGATATAAAAGAAAAAGATACAATCGGTGTTGTTCCCTTTTTCCCGACTCGCGGGTCGAATTAGACAGAAGGAAAGAGGAGCATCAAGCTGTAACCGAGTTATCGACTCGCAGTATTATCGGTGTATCGGTCGTTCCCCCGAGACGAGATCTTGTGTAATGGCAAAACGTGGTTCCGACGTTCGTTACAATAAGCTCGCCGCCCCCGAAGAGCAGGAGAAACCTGTTTAGTTGGCTCGTACAAGGGCGGACCCTGGTCCGGATTTTATTGGCAATATGCTATAATTTCCGACATTAGATGCCGCTGACGCTTTCTGGCTCTCATTATACCCCGGCTGCGTGTTCCTATATGTGATCTTTTCGCGAAAACGTCGCCAGCCCCCGACCTTCTCTGGATTCTGATATATGAAATTATGACGAGGGACATTCGAATAGAAGTGTAAGTCCTTTCTCTGCGATCGCTCAGCCTCTCTCTGATGCTATTACCGGGGATATCTCGTAATGGGGAAGATCAGATAAATGAAATGAAACGCGAGAATACATTATTTCAATGTTACCAAGTCGTGCTAGCAAGAGGAAATTAGTGGTATGATTTTTATGACCGCGTACGATCGATTGGAACATGTTCTGCGATATGTAGACAGAGATTAGTTTTATGACGACCGGATGAAATAGTTGGAAATGTTTTTCTTTGGAGGCTTTTGGGATTGGGAGTCATTCGGTTGGAGCTTATTGGCAAAAATATTAGGAACAGTTCTGTTTGTTTGGCAAAATTTGTATAATTGGAAAAGTACATTTTTGGGGCAAATTTCTTTGGGCAGATATTTGGAAACGTTTGTGATTTAATAAAAATTTTTGATGTTCCAAGACACTCTGTTATCGCTTATTGGCAAAAATATTAAAAACAGTTCTGCTTATTTAGTAAAATTTGTAAAATTGAAAAAATACATTTTTGGGGCAACTTTCTACCTTCTCTGAAATTTTGAG
Organism: Habropoda laboriosa; assembly: GCF_001263275.1. Taxonomy (NCBI): domain Eukaryota; kingdom Metazoa; phylum Arthropoda; class Insecta; order Hymenoptera; family Apidae; genus Habropoda; species Habropoda laboriosa. The sequence continues at coordinate 701,436 of NW_017100227.1, read as the reverse complement.
ATATTTGGAAATGATTTATTACAAATTCTTTATATTCCAAGAGACTCGATTATCGCTCGCTAGCAAAAATATTAGTACAACCCACTAAATGTCTGTGAAATTCCCAAATTAGCTTTAAAAAGTGTTTGCCAAATTTCTTCCACCTCCAAGGTTAATAAAAAGGAAATTTTTCTGTTTCAGATGCTGCTCTATGTAGGTACATATCGACAAGGTATTTCACGAGATTTACAATATTTTTCCTACCGACATATCTCGTTCGTTATTTTCGTACGAACTATCTGTACATCTGGTGGAATAAAAATTTGAAATTTTTACTACACCAGATCGCGATAACCATTTTCTGGTTCGCCGTGCTACCGCTGATTTCCTTGGTAAATGTACCGCGAACTTTCCCCTTTCAATTGGCAATAAGGTTTGATCGTCGCGGGAAATATCATCCAATTTCCTTTCTCTGTCGACCGGGCCACATTGCCACTGTCCGCTTGTCCCTTAACCACACCGTCAGCTACCCTCTTACATTTCCACTTTTGCCTTTGTTTCCCGTTATACACCAACTTAGAGTAATTAATGAAATACTATTAAATCAAAGTTCTTGCGTGAAAAGTGAAGGAAAAAGTACGAATTGTTGATATATTATTTAAACAAATGGATTTTTCTGAAAACTAACTGTGCAGGTGAATTCGTCATTAAGAGATACACAATTTCTACGTTTAAACTATTGCTCTGTCTCTAATAATTTCCGAGATATTCCAGCAAACATATTTTTACACCCTCACTTTCAGGGTAATTTTCTCCAGGAATGAAAATGATTGATTGTCGATAAAAAAAAATACGTGTTAAATATTTTTTCGAGTACTACGTCATACGTAAATTTGATCAAAATCGGTGAGTTGGGGATGTTCCCTTGCCTCGTTAGATAACTTTGTTGTGCAATCGATGAAAAGTGGGTCAAATATTTTTCTCGAAACACGAATGTTAAGTAACTACCTGTAAAATGGGGTAAAAAGGTGTTCAATAAGTGAAAAGACAATGAATTTATGTAGCACACGCGGCAGTTCGTTGGTGAAACGGGCAATCGGGCCTCGTAATTGGGAAGAAGGGGAGAAAGTCATTCGGGGTAAAGTTTCCTCAAGACATTAGTTTATAATTCGGCAATCCCGGATCAGTATTTGTCACGATTAGCCGATCCTTCCTCTCGTCTTCCTTCTTCATTTGAAGTATCTGATCCCGGCCGTGGATTTCATCCCTTTCTTCACCCCTTCTTCCCAAGTTCCGCGTGAATTTTCATTAATTTTGCCGATTCTGCCGAACTATTGTCGTAGTTACGCACAATTTCAACGCGACAATGCCCCAGCTTTTCCCTGGATTGACACGAATGAAAGGGGTGAAACTAGGAGAAAGAGAAACTGACGTGTAAGGAGTTCTAGCTGGGTGGGAAAGGGTAAGATATTTCTGGAGTTCGAGGCAACGCACCAGCACAGATTCCACGATATTTCTCGTATCATTCGCTTCTTGAGTTAGATCAATCACGTTTCATTTTCAGCCCCCTCTCGAACACTAGAAAGAGCTTCACCTAAATTCTGCCTCGGTTTGAAACATTGAAAATCGTTGATTTTAACCAATATTACAGTTAATAATAATCTCCTTTCCTCTCGAAGATGAGAAGCTTTGGTTCGAAAGATTTAGGATCATTCAATGATAAAGGTATCGTCAGAAACGAACGAACGCGTTCGAATGGACTTCAGACACTTGACAAAACACCTGCTAAGTTTTCGACTGTGTTTCCAAGCTTGTCGCGACTCTTAACTTGCAATTAACCTTATTAACCACGTTTCGTTTCGAACAGTTCAGCTTCGAGCTTCGTTCAGTTGCTCCCGGGTTACCTGCAACGCTGCGTGAAATTCGGAGGGTTGGTCGGAGACGGAGGAAACGCGCGAAAGATGCAGAAAAAAACGGGGAAAGAGGGTTGATCAAAAAGGTGGAGAAGCGACAGAAGAGAAACGGGAAGGTAGCGGTGAACAATAAGCAATAATAGGTAATGCAGTTCAAACGTTGAGGCTGGCAATACTCCGAAGGCAACGGGGTGGTTACAATGCCGGGAAATGCAAGGCAGGCATTTTCTGCGAAACGCGGCGAGAGGAGAACGCGGAGACAATTGTACAATACAGGACGTTCAGGTAGTCCATTGCATATTTGCTTTTACGCAATTCTACACGCGCGCAGCTCGCGCGATATTACGCAATCACTATTTATCCGCCTTGTGCTATAGTCCTTGTTGATGAGTTCCGCTGTATTTAATCCGCTCGATTTGCTGTATCATTTTGCACCGATGAGAACGCCAGAAACTTAAGCGTGAAAAAGCCGTCGATGCTGGCGTTTTTCACGAAACACGGTGACTTCCCCGAATCGGCAGATATAGTCTGCGCATATGAAATGTTAGAGACGTGTGTTGGTGCACAGTTCGCTGAATTTGTGCGGTACGATTTTCCTTTTGTCTGAATGGAATTGGTTAGGCGAACTTGGCTGTTCGATAATAAGACTATACGCCGTGAGATGTCGGTAAGGTAGGAAGGAGTGGGGGTAACTGTTGGCCTTGAATGCTGCAACATCGAGCCAGGCTATATAGTTTCGTTTTGCTTCGCCGTTTAAATTGCGTGCACGGTTTGTTTTAAGTGAAATACGTGAATTGTTGGTTCCTTCACTGTTAACCACTAATTATTGTTCTTGTGGAAAAATATCACAGATTTATTTAAATATTGTCAATCCACTGTGCTTTACGTACATTAAAAAATCATTTAAAGTATGGCAAATAAATTACAAGCTTCCATTTGCGGAAGGAATGAACTTGAATATGAGAATCACTTAAAATTGAACGAAAAATAATAATTAAGTTGCAAAAGAGCCTAAGTAGTACACAGTATACAGTTTCCCGGTTCTTCTTCCTTGCTATATTTCGTTCGACACCCGGGTAAAGAAAATTCGAGCGGCAAGGGGCTGCCCGAGAAATATGTGCTTTCAGGAGGCTACGATTTATGTCTAAATTTATTCACCAAAAACAAACGCATCAGATTCGGTCCGGTGGCCTGAAGCGACCACGGCGGTGTGTGTTCCCTCGGCGCAACTTACTACAATTTTATTCGTTTTTACATATGGCTGGTCTCGCGATAAGAAAATGCCCATGATATTTCACGTTTTTATACGCGGCCGCTATTGCCTTGAGGTGTTGGCTGGCCTTGCGCTCCCTCGCTATAGAAACGTTACGTGGTCTGGCTAGCGCCTGATATGCGAAATAAGTAGCCCCGGGCCATTAGAAGCCCGTAACCTCGTTAACTCGATACCGTAATCCTGAAACTCGTCCACGAAGATGGCCCTTTCTCTTCCACGACTCCCTTCAATTCCGCTGTATTTTTTTTCCCCGGAGAAGTTGTTCCTTGGAGAGAAATGTCCATTTATCGAAGGACCACGCTGTTTATGGCACATCAATGTCTCCGGGCCTCGCTCTTCCTATCTCTCGATACGTTCCAACGTCTTTGATGGAACGATACTTCCACGTTTCACCTCTCACGAATGAGAAACTCGACGTGAATAGGAATGTGTCGGTGCACTCTTCGAGAACTTTGGAAAAGATTTCTTTGTAAGTTTGAGTTCGGTTTCACATTGGAAACGTAGCAACGAAGGGACACATTCTGGAGCACTATAATCACAGGTTTTATAGGACTCATTTTTTATAGGATTACCTTGTTAACACTTTCTCGTTTCTCACAATTATCAGTATTAAAGAATCAGATTAAGAATCTTTTAATCAAAGATTAGCTCTCACACTGTCGTTATCATAATTATGCAAATAGGCTAAGACACAATTTTTCAAATTTTCCAATAGTATTTAAAAGTGATTGAAAATTGAGGTAACTGAGGATAAGTGACATATTCAGTATTCTGAAGATGTGTTCAATCTTCTCTATGGGCATTGCAACTATGCCGCTCCCTTTCATCGGAATCGGTCTCGATTTCGCAATGCACGTAATACGAAGGCCCGTATAAAAGGTTACAAGTCTAAACAGAAATCGCGCTCTCAATTCGTACACGTGCGCGTGTAACAAGACGGCACGATAGGAGGTTCGAGTGGCTATTGAGATGCTCGATTCTCGAGCTACCCTGACAGAAGAGCAGTACCTACCAGATATTGGAGGCAATGAGGCGGGCTACTTTTAACAAGACGACTTCTCCCATCGTTCTCTCCACTTCACCGATCCCCCTGTTCGATACCAAACGATGCGCTCGTTGTTATGATGGAATCCCATAAAATTACGAGCACCGCGACGAACCTATTGATCCTGACCCCCTAACGAGCCGCAGCATGGGATCTGCCACGAGAGGATCTGTGAATCGTCTTTTTTGCGGATGAATCTTTTTTCAATCGAGCCGTACCGCACGTTCACGTGTACGAGCCAGCTACCAGCCTTCTATCTAGTCACTTGTTAATTCGCTATACCACGATGATATCGTACTTTTTGTAAACGATGATTCTTTTCTATGGATGATCTGTAGACGCGTTTCTCGGGAAGTTTGAGAATTTTTTTCGTAGGTAATTAGTGAATGGAAAGTTTTAGGTTTTTCGGAGGATGTAAATGTGACTTTCAGCTGGTTTTTGCAATTTCTTCAAAGTGGAAATGTTGCAAAATGGAGGAGTTATTCGGTAATTGCAAAACCTGTTACGGTGGAATATATATTTCTGCGCTAGGAAGGATTGGAACGTCTGTAATTAAAATTTTTTATCGATTTACGAATAGAAGTGTGTTATCTACAATGTAGCTTACGAATTTTCGGAAATTTTAATTATTATAGAAATGGTGGCAGTTTGAAGAGGAAAAACCGCTTTTTGCCAAGCAAGTGAACTTCAAACGTTTTTAAAAAATTAAATAATCCAGATATGGAAAAAATCTTACGCTACGTAGTAGATAATACATTGGCATTTATGAATCAAAAAGAATTTTTTACTTCAGACGTTCCAATCCTTGCCAGCGATGGCGACCAGCAATTGATGCTCTAGCAAACGAAGTTTCGCAATAACTCCTCCATTTTGTAACATTTTCACTTTTAAAAAATTGAACAAAGAATCCGAAAGTCACATTTATCGCCTCTGAAAAAATTAGAGCTTTTCATTTAGCAGTTACCTCTGCAAAAAATTCACAAACTTTACCTATTTTCGGACGCCTCAGGGTGGAGTACCCCCTTAAGCTGTTAGTTCAGTCGATCATCTGCGAGTATATGCCGAATGTGGCTAGATAGACAGGAGAATTGTACGGGGAAAAAAGGGAAATACCGACAATACAACGATTTGTCGAAATTTATCGGGTGTGCCACGCAATTAGGCAAATAAGCAGTCTAACTGGGAATAGGAGTGGTACTGGACGGATGGAAGGGTGAAACGACAAACAATCTCCGTCTCTCTTCTTCTCTTCCTCTCTGGCTTGCTGCGTTCGTTCGCTCGTCGAGAGCAGCGACATTTCATTTCATTTGTTCACCCCCCGTGCCGCGTTCCTCCACCCCCCTTCAGCATCGAACAGCCCTCACCGCTTCAATTCGAAACACCCTCTAATTTGCTTCCTAGAATGTGTCTCGCTTTTGATCCTGCTCTTCCGTACTGCCCGCGACACCGTGACTTCCATTAATCGCTGATTTGCGAGTGGAGAAGCATTACCTTTTCAGAAAAATACAGGAGAAACGGCGCAGAGAAGCTTTGTTTCCGGAATTGATACTATTGGAACATTACGCACGGTGTCCTCGAAAATAAGGGCTTGGAGATGATAATTTTGGCAGTTTAACCTTAGTGCTGTCTTTAGATCTTTTTCGAATTTCTTGTCACCTTCTTATTTTTTTTTTTTTTTTTAATAACTTCTGTTGCTAAGTTTAGGTTCTCTTAATATTGAAAGTCACACGGCGTGCTGGTAACAGAAAATCTTTCGTTCTTTTTTGGCTCGAATATAAGAAAGCAATAAATAAATATTTATCTATTGTCGCGTAGGAAATTTTGTTTCTAGCGATAAAAAATAGCGAACGGCGCAGCAGTGATATGAAAGTTCGCGAGAGAGAAGTTGCGATAGGAAAGGAGAGATTCAACAATCGATACCAGAATCCTACGTCCAAGGATCCACCATCTGGCCTTAATATTTCTAGTTGATAATGCGCTTTTTGTGCTGAATGATCGGCGCGAAGAACGCGAGGCATTAAACGTCACGGCAAAAAGGAAAAAAAAGGAAGGGTCAGATCGACAAGCGACAAGAAAAAGAGCGAGAGAGAGAGAGAAAAGGAAGACGAAGGAAGGAGGGAGAACCGCGGAGAGAGGCAGAGACGAAGAAAAGCACGGCAAGTGAATCCAGACGTTTTCAGCAACGCGTCGGCGCTTTTGTAAGCCTGCACAATCGTAAGATCATGTACCGTTTTTTCTCCGCTGGCCAGAAGAAAAACTCGCAATTGATGTGAGTGGCTCGCCAAGAGTAAGACGAATGTGCCGCCTCTTGGCCGCGGGCAGCTCAAGATTGACGCGATTGGCAAAGATAGATAAAAGGAGAACGTGATAATTAGTCACGCAGATTCACTGCGTTTTGCGCCATGCTCGAGTCGATCAACATCGATAATGCAACCCGTCTTATGTCCCTGGTGCAGCATTGTCTTTTTCTTTGTTTTTTAGGATCGCTTTTTACCTTTCGCTCTGAATGCCACTCTTTTTCGACCGCATTTGCTACCTGCTAAGATGGGCATTATTGGCCGTGTAACGCGGAACGATAATAATTAATAGCTACACTGCCGCGCGTTTGTTCACAATGTAGGTTCTCTATTTTAACGGGCAATTTTACTATGAAGAGCACATACTCGGTGCTAACGTCACGAATTTAACGTGTTTCGGGGTTCTTGGTGTGAAAAAAAGGCAGTTCTTTTGAAATATTTATCACAGCAAAGTGATATTTATGTCAGATTTAATTATCGAATTGTTTTTCTCTTCGTTTCTTTTCTGCAAATTTTTTGCAAATTAGGTTCGATGTTTTCCTCGTTGTTCAACGTATTCGACCAATAAATACGCTTCTTGCGTGTTCTTCGGGTCTTTTTCGACTCAACGCCTTCCTATATTTTTTAATAACTTCTGCTATTATCAAGCTGATGTTCTCTCAACATTATATAATATTAAATGTTTATTACCTAGAATCATATAAGGTCTTTGAGTCAAAAAATACCGAAGACCAAAGACCTTGTCTCTTTTTTGACCCAAAGGTGCCAATCTTCGTTACCAATACGCCATATGAACCCAGACAACAAACTTTTACTTGGGTCATTTCCGACCCAAGGACCTCAAGCGTACAGTCGAGCGAAAGCACAGTTAAAAAACTACAAAGGACTGACGTTTCATCGTTACCACAAAAGTTCCAATTTCCAATATACCAGTTCACGAAGGCAGCCTTAAGTAACCGATCCACCGCTGTACAAAATTTCACGAAACAAAAACCAAAGGATTCACGGTGACGGCGTTATAACGTTTTGGCTTCTCGCGGTCTCACCCTCCGATGAGCACTGACGATGAAGTGAACTACAGTCGGTTGTATCGGTAAATTTGTTTCATGTCACTTGCCAGGTGTATGGGTCCGGGAGTCGAGAGGTTCCCCTATCCTATCATCGGCAGTTTCACGTACACGCGTGGCCGCATGCCGAAAAAGAATCCACGCAAATCAGAGAGCGGAGGGTGTGTGCCGCGGCTGAACAACTGGCAGGAACCACCCGCGAGGAGGGCAGAGTCGTGGAAAAAAGCGAGACAGAGTTTCGTGAATCGGTCAAAATCGAGCTGGTAGAGATTTCCACCGCCAATCCCTCTCTCTCTCTCTCTCTCTCTGCGCGGCATGTATAATATAAAGTTGACGCGGTTGTCGGTTGTTTACACGTTGTCGTCGCGCTGCCTGGACGTGGCTGCTATCGACAGTTTCACGCTGCCGCGCGTTCTCGAAATGAGTTATGTCGCGGCTCGGCGTGGCGACGAGCGGGAAAAACAGGCACTGGAGGACGATGTGGTTGGTGGTGGGAGCGGCGAGAGCGAAATATCGGTACAGCCTCTCTCGTCGAAGGAAAATATTGTCGGTGACACCACCCCCTCTTACAGAAGCGGCGGAAAGAGGGTCGAAATGGCAGCGTTATTACGCGGACTGAAGCGAAACTGTGAATCGTATGGTCGGCAATAGCGCTGACTGGATAATGTATCGCACGAATTGCCACTCTGAAATGGATCCACATTGTACCGCGCGGCTGGTGTACATAATAATTGTGCCGCGTTCTCTTGCTACCGGGGGTGGGAGGAGGGTGTCATTTACAGTTGGCCGGAGAGGGCAGCTTGTTACATTTCCAAGTGTGAAATTTTCTACGATCGAACCGATTTGACAAGTTTTTGGAAGAAGTTTCGATTCTCTTCGTTTACAGGTTAGATACGATCTTTGCGAAGGATTAATTTGGAAGTGCAGGGGTAAAAGGGATCGATGGGAAACGTTCATTTACATCGGTGAAACGGGACGACGGTGCGCGCGGGTTTTTTTCGGTTGAAATTTTCTGAAAAGCGGAAAATGAAACAGGAATACCTAACGGTGGATCTTGCTGAAATTCGACGAGCTGATTCGGTACAAGCGGAGGAACATACGCGCGCAGCTCGTTAATAAATTCCACATACTCGTGTAACCCGGCAAAATGACTTTAATTAAAAATATAGGCGAGCGGGAATTTTTGTAGGAATAACATTGAAAAGGAAAGGAATACGCCAGTCCGTTTCCGCGCGCGTCGCTCGTTTTTTTTCTCTCTCTCTCTCTCTCTCTCTCTTTTTTCACCGGGGGAACGAGGAGCGATTTTCGTGAATGCCTCGAAACGCGGCCTAAAAGAAAGTCCCGTCCTGTATTCACGTTCATTACCTATATTTTTCTGTCTTATGCGGCTCGTTAAACGCGACGTGCTCAATATGAAAACGCCGGCGTCAGCCCAGCGACCAGCAGCACAGCATTGCGCTGCCCGGATTTTCATATTTCACTTCAATCTCCACTTCAGCTGCTCAACATACATCCCCGGGAAAGGTCAGACACTCGTGCAGAATTCATAGGGCCGCGCGACGACCAGCGGGGGGGAAAATGTACATCTACAGCCGGACCGGCGAATGGCTCTTCTCTACGCGAAAATTATTTAGTGGTAATTATTACCCCGGTGTCGTCGCGCGATTTATCCGCCTGCCTGATAGGGGACAGTTGACAAAATCGTACTACTTCGGATACTTTTTTTTGTCGTTGTTGGTATCCCCTATTTCCGTTGCGAATTTCTGCGTACGGTTAATGTTGAAAATTGCAGTTTCGTGGTTTAAACGCTTGCTGTTACATAGCTAAGCTTCTGTCAGGAGTAAATTGATTTGTGTAATTTAAGCTTCTTCGTGGTTCTCGAAAATTGTTGCTTCTTTCGAAGGGGTAAATTTTTTAGCGATGGCGATAGAGAATATGTATGACTGAATGGAGAAATTTATCCGGTAAAATTTTTGTTGCCGGTAACAGTTTCGATCGGTAAAAAATAGAAATGAATTCAACAGGTGTTAATAATTATTAGAGGAAATATTTATGTTCTGCTTCGCAACATTCATGAATCTATTATGTATCTACGCTTTATGTAGCAGGCTGTGTTTGGTATACGTGAAAGGTAGCATAGTGATAATACTGTTTAAGAAACCTTGTGTTGATCAGTGCAGAAATGTATTATCAGTACTTATCGTGACATTGGTATCGCTTATTAGCACAAACAGAAGGCCGAGAGATAATTAAATGCACGCGTGCTTGAATATTTAAATTCAATTATCTCGAGGACTGAAGTTGTTGCGAAAAAATTTTATTCTATAGTTTGGGTTTATTTTTTAACGTAGAATCACCTCTTAGAACACTATATATCTGTTGTCGTTCATTTTCTCGGCTCAAACTTGCACTTTTGCCTCGAAAATCTTGGACATTGTGTGGTGAACAATTTTATTAGGACATTTCTGACACGTGAGAAAAATATTTCAGAAAGAATGGAGCCTAAGTCGAGCCCAAAATATCAATTTCTTTCTCTTGTCGATTATAATTTTCAGAAAAAAAAAAGAAAACTA